>NC_091128.1:91694321-92036821 GCF_040183065.1 Periplaneta americana
GGTCTGTGTGCTACCATAACCTCTTTCGAACTGTGTTTTGCGCGGGCATGTCGTACGCAGGGTATTTGTTATCATTGGTTGCGTACGGCAACATTCCACAACACAAATCAAATGCTCCGTGTCCGTGCTGACCATCGAAGTTAATGTCAACAAATACGTAAGTAATCGTCTTAACCCTCTCCCCAATTCCCGACAGTAAGAACAAAACTCACCTCAGTACGTGTTTCCAAACAGTTCACATTCCTGCCACTAACAGCGTTACCGTACGTAACGATAAGTACTCTTCAGAGTGAACGCCGTACTTGCTAGGCAACTTCTCTGACACATAGGTAATACGCCTCTGCAGAAGTGTAGGAAGAATGAATTCTCTAGGCTCATCGGCTAGCCACATGACGGCATACAGCGAGCCATGGCACACTTTGAACTGAACACGCAGTATTTACTCGTATGTAGGCCTATACACGCTCCGGCGACGTGTGTAACATTCTAGTTTCGATTTAGAACTGGAAGGGCAGTGGTTGGTGCAGTTTATAAAATTGAATTTAATGACATTTTAAGCACTCTCAGTAATCCGGCATCCCTTTGTGCGAGGAATGGCCGGATTAGCAAGAGTCTACTTATAAGATGAAGATAGCAGTTAAGGGGACACTACAATGAAATTTCCAAATTTTATATTTTAAGGGCCCACTATAGTGGAATTAATGACTTCCATATTTGTACATAGCTGTAGTACTGTATAAAATATTCAGACTGATTGAACGAGATTTGTTTGAGGAGTATAATTTTGAAAATTTGTCCCTTGAAAAAAAAAAAACCATAAAAGTCAAATTCTGGTAACTGTATTGGATTACTAAGATACATACTTGTATTATGTGTAGTACCAAAAATGAAAGCTATTCGCCTCCTTTCACAAACACACGAGGACCGAAAAGGTAACTTTACGAATGTGTATCATACAATGTTTTTTTCTACGATAGCACATATTTACATTAAATGAATATTTAAATTGAAGAGATTATAAGATCACGATTTCACGGTCGTCTAAACTCAGAACCATTAAGAAATAACCATCCATGGAATTAATCCCTTACCGCATTCTGTAACAGATAAGCACATACCGCTTTTATATTCATATAACTTATAACAATTATAAGCATATAATATTTCAAACTGGGTACTGGGACAGATGTGGCACACTGTCAAGAATTGGATTTGACCATATGTGACATCAGTTGAGAAAGAAAGAACTACCTAAGTTGTTTGAATATAAAACCGGTGTGTGCAAGACTGTCCCATGCGGTAAGGGGTTAAAGCTTGTTTTATTCATGATTATGATTGCAATGAGTACGGCATATGTAACTTCAGAATATTAAAATGTAAATGTGAATGTTAAATTTGTTAATTATTTGTGTTACGTGTAATATTTACGTTTTGAAAGTTCGAGGTAATGCATTAACTTCTTATTAAATTAAGTTTGTACATTGAATATTGCATTTTCTTTTGCAGTACGTAACATGATTACTTACTTTTTTATGCGCTAGTGTTTTAAAGCCTCATTCTATGCATTGATGATAGCGGGTAGAACGCAACTTTGCGTATACTAACGTAGAAGAAAAAATTTTAGTTGACCAAGCGAACGTCCTTTCAGCTCTCTCCCCCATCCGATATATCACTGCCACCGGAGTGGTGTAAGAATAGCGAGAAGTCATGCTCCGAATCTGTGATTTGGCATGGGTTCTGCCTTTACGTTGGTTTTTCCGAGATTTTCCTCAACTGTAATGAGAATGTCAGGTAACTCTATAGAGAATCCTCTGATCCATGTCGCTATCACCAATCCCACCCACGGTAGATACAGCGTTGTTAAATAACCGATTAGAAAATACGCCCTGCTGGCAGCTGAGCTAGCGCGTGTCCACCTTGTGAAGGTCTCTAGATAGCGAGCGACGTGTTTACGCACAGTTTCCGCATGACTGTATCCAGGCGACGCTATGTCTCGCCCGACATTTAGCAGCGGCTCGGGGAATTGATTTGAGGCCGGCCAGTTGGATGCTGGCCCTGGCAGTGTAGTCATAGCTCCGTACTGTTGTTTTAACTTTGGAACATGACTGGTAATGACTTGCGAATTGGGTCACCCCATAAGTGTGGGAGGGGGGAAAGGAAAATTTTGAGCAGACGTAGAAGAGTTCTCTGTTACTCCGACTTCCACGCATGACTACGTTCCCCTCTTCCTTGTGATTCGAATGGATGCATTTCCGGAAAAATTCCAGCGGACTCGGGTTTGATTTCCGGCAAGGAGGCAAAGATTTATCTTCTTCTCGTAGAGACTGGCTGTATGTTTCTTGTCTTAAATCTTACAAAAAGATCTTGCACCATGCTCACCACATGATCAGGACTTCAAGTAAGGAAGATATAATAAATTATGAAAAGAAATATTCAAGTTATTTTAAGACACTTCAACAACATCTTAGGTTATTTAGCGTCTGAATGAGATGAAGGTGATAATGCCGGTGAAATGAGTCCGAGGTCCAGCACCGAAAGTTACCCAGCATTTGCCCATATTGGATTGAGGGAAAACCCCGGAAAAACCTCAACCAGGTAACTTGCCCCGACCGGGAATCGAACCCGGGCCACCCGGTTTCGCGGTCAGACGCTCTAACCGTTACTCCACAGGTGTGGACAATTTTCGAGTAAAAAGAATGAAATAAGTGATAAAATGTTTAGGAAATACTGTTTGAAGGCTCTAGAGCACTTGTGACGCTATGGCCTACAACCGAAGAAAATCTTGTAACATAACATTAGACATATAATTAATTAATTAATTAATTACGAAATTAACATTGTCGTAATAATTCAGTTGTCGTAATAATTCACCATTAAAATGGGACACACTCACGGACAGGAGAACGCGAATTCGATTATGCGCAAAAGCATACAGAGGTGAGCCTGCCTGGAGAGAAATAAAAAATAGGTTGCAGCCGCCAAATTACTCTTCAAGAACGACCACTCATATAAATAGAGGGAAAGAAGACAGAGGACGGACACTGGAAAGTTTTCTTTTCTCAATCGTACTATCAGGGACTGGAATGCTTTACCGGCAGACTTACTAAAGGCTTTACCAATAACCAAAAATGTATTTAAAAATAGGCTTAAGGACTTTACTAATAGACGGTAGTACATTATACACACTATTTAAAGGGTGCAATTGATATTTTGTTATTGAAGTGTTGTATCAGTGAAGAAGTGTGTTGCGTCACTGAAGTGTGAAGTGTGTTGTGTAAGAGAAGTGTGTTTCTGTCTGCGAAGCTTTATAGTTTATAGTGGCAGTGCAAAGTATTTGAACAGTGAAATGTTTTTGAAATGTTAGTGAAATCAGGACAGAATCAGTGCAATGTGTCGTAGTTCCAGTGCAGTGAGTGAGTTATCAGCGAAATGAGTGTAGTGCTGAAAGGTACTTGTGCAGGTAGGAACATATCATACTCGTGGGTTTCAGTTCGAACTTAGGGTTAAGATACATATTAGATTTACTTTAAATGTTATTTTAAGTGATCGTGCTTCATTTCATTTGGGATGCTCCCTATTATTATTATTATTATTATTATTATTATTATTATTATTATTATTATGTTATTATTAGCATTAGTATTAATTATTATTATTAGTATTATTAATTGTGTTTATTATTAATTGCCATTATTGAGTGTAATTAGTTACCACTGCCACCGGGCATATCCCATTTGCAGTGTGAATAAATACATATGTAAGCCTATACATAAACAGCGGGATTTCTGTAACGTGAGGTCGCGTGACGCCGGACCGCCGCGCCGCGCCGTCAGCGTCTAAAAGCGAAATGCTTCAAAAAGAAATATTTTTTTGGATGTTTTCGCGTTTATCGTAATTACCAACAAATCAGACCCCTAATAAATTAGGCATTATTGTCAGGTGTGAACGTCCTTTTTTAATGGAGAGTATAAAATGTAGTGTAGGCCAGCGGTCATCAGCACAGTGCATCCTAGCGTCCCATACCCGCGGTTAAGAGACTGCACTATCGTGCATCCGTGGCTGTTGGCGGGTATGTTTTCTCTCTCTCCCTTCTGCACGACGATGCATATTGCGATACACTGCTTACCCGTTACCCACTTTATCGAATGCTGACAACCACTGGTGTAGGCTATAGTGTGTAGAAAGCCGTAGAATAAGGATTACAACCGGTTTTCATTCGACCGGTCAGAGAGCATTCGTCAAGGTAGAGCATCCGACCGAATATTCGAATTTCAACCGGTTGCTCCTAATGTTTTGTAGACTAGACAGAACACTGACATTTTCTGAGTACACAAACGGAGTAACAATTGAAGGAAATTTGCTATGTGTAATTTAAAAAATGTATTTGCTTAATATAGGCCTACAACTGATTGCATACTGTGTTATACTTATCTTCATAACATATATAGATGAACAAATGGACATCATTAACAACAAAGGAAATAAGTGTAATGCATAATATGAAATCAAGCGTGTAAAAAATGCGAGAGTAGAATAAATTACAATAAATTTACTAAATAGTAGAGAAAATAAGTACATACATTCTATTGTAACGTTTACGCTTTAAACTCAGAATGCACACCTCTAAGACAGTAGTTGTTAATACCTTTTAATTAGGTACTCTAAGCAGATGCATTATTTCATTAATAAATCAATTTTAAGAAGATTGTTTTGTTCCTGACGATACAAACTGCAATACTTGAATGAATGAATGAATTAATTAATTAATTAATTAATTAATCAACTAATAAATCAATCAAAGAATCAATTAATGAAACAATCAATGAATTCATAGATGAATCACTGAGTCAATAGATGGATGGATGGATCGATGGATGATTGATTGAGAGAAGAACAATTATCAATTCAATGGTAGGCCTACACGATGATAATCGCGTCCTTGTAAGGGCTCTTGGAAACCCTGCATGGATCAGTTTGGTCTGCCTTTGCCGTCCACCCATAAAGAGTAAGAAACAACTCAAATATTCGTTAAACTGAGCCTGAGACACTCCGCGAGACGTAAGACCTTTGCATACTAACTTCAGCGCCAGGCATTCAATAGCAATATATAATTTCTATGTTTCGTAACCGATTGTGCACGACTCTAATAGCGTGGCTAATTCAGACAAATTTCACAACACAGGTGCAACGAAACTTCAGGACAGTTTAGAGCACGCAAAATGCACGTATTAAACTATGATATGAGCGGTTTATGGAAACTGGTATCACAGGAAATGCGTTGCGTCTGGGAAGACTCAGTGTACCTGAAGTTCAAATTGCAGCAATACGGGAAGCTTTCCAATACCGTCCCACAAAGTCGATTCGTCATGCATCATGAGAGTCGTATAATCCACAATTAACCGTCCCCAAAGTCCTTCGGAAATGTCTTAAACTGTCTGCATCCATACAAAGTACAAATTCTGCAGGCATGAAACAGGGGTCAAGGAAAAAAAAAATAGACACAATAGATCACGACAACAATTTCTTGCAGAGTACTGTTTCCTGTTGAAGCGACATTTCTTTTGCGTTGATCGTCAGAATGTTCAATCACCAGATTTAACTCCGCTAGACTCTTATGTGGGGTTGTGTAAAGGACAAGGTCCACAGAACGCCCGTAAGGAATCTTCACATCTTACATGAAAGTATCAGAGATATATAAAAAATCACACATGGTATACTTAAAAAATCTTGAATCGAAAGTAATGATTATACAACGGAATAACAAGAGGCGCAAATGTGGAAACTGTGTAACTAAACTCCCAATACATGATGTCAATAAGTTAATTGGTTTCTAAGTTATTGCTGTGTATTTTTGTTACCGGTACAATATAAAAAAATAAGAAAAAAAAAAAAGAAATGGAGAAGAAGTACTGTCCGCGCAACTTATCTGGGCAGCTAAAAGAGTGAGGCGCGGGGCATAGCGGGGTTGCTTGTAGCGGTAGCGGGGCAAGAGAGGGAAGGATGTTCTAGGAGGCGGATAAAATACATTTGCTTGGTTAGTGTGATCTGTACTTACAGTAATTTTGCGTTCTGTGAAGACATATTTATGCAATGGTCGGTAGTAATACGAGATCCAAAAAGGTTATACGCGTCTTCTATACTCGAGATTGCCGGTTCGATCCCGGCCGAGGTCGATGGCATTTAAGTGTGTGTAAATGCGACAAGCTCATGTTGTAGATTTACTGGCATGTAAAAGGACTCCTGCGGGACAAAATTCCGGCACACCGGCGACGCTGATATAACCTCTGCAGTTGCGAGCGTCGTTAAATAAACCATAATTTAATTTTAATATAGCGTACACAGTAAGGAGAGGGATATGATAAGGTCAGTGGTTGTTTGTTGCGATCAAGAGGCAAAAGAGAAATGTCATATCCCACCTCCTTCAAATCCATTTTAATATTACCCTCCCATCAATGTCTCGGTTTCCCCAAAGGTCTTTTCCCTCCAGCATCCCAACTAACAGTCTATATACATTTCTGGATTCGTCCATACGTGCTACATGTTCTGCCCATCTCAAATGTTTGGATTTAATGTTTCTAATTATGTCAGGTGAAGAATAAAATGCGTCCAGTTCTGCGTTGTGTAACTTTTTCTACTCTCCTGTAACTTCAACCCTGTTAGCCCCAAATATTTTTCTAAGCATCTTATTCTCAAACACCCTTAACCTCTGTTTCTATCTCAAAGTGAGAGTCCAAGTTTCACAACCATACAGAACAACCGATACTGTTTCATAAATTCTGACTTTCAGCTTTTTTGAGAGCTGACTGGATGACAAAAGCTTCACAACCTAATAATAGCAGGCGTTTCCCCTATTTATTCTGATTTTAATTTCCTTCGAGTGTAATTTACATTTGTTACTGTTCCTGTACTATGTTCTAGTCACGAGACATAATCATATACTTTGTCTTTTCGGGATTTATTTGGAACGTATCTCTTTACTTGCTTCAAGTGTTTTCCCTAATAATTTATGGATTTTATAATACGTCTAGACGACACCAGCAGTGATGATGATGATGATGATGATGATGATGATGATGATGATGGGAAGAGGAGGAGGAAGAAGAAGACTGTATGTGAAAGTGAACTTTTTGGAAACCCAACAACTACGGACCTGTGCTTCTAGTTGAAAGACTTCATGCATCGCTTACCATCAGTAGCTGACGGCCAGATACGAATATTGTAATAATTGGAGTTGTGATCATACTGTATAGCACACAGAAGAAGAAAAATGTAATTTATTTATGTTTGTTATTTTGTGAAACCATATACTTTCACCTATCATATGCAATGGAATGCACTGAAATTAAATACCGAATGTTTTTGTAACTGTACGTACAACTGCTGCAGCGACGGTCAGGAGCCAGCAGACAGCTACGGGGCAGCGAGAGAGGACTAGGGAACTCAGGTGCCTATATAAGTTGCACGGACAATAATGAAGCATTTGACATAGGCTGAAATAAAAAATGGTCGAATTAAGTTACCAAATAAATCAGTAAATGCTGTAAATAAATAGCGAAATAAATACAATATCACCTTGATTTATGTTCATCAACTTTTGTGTACAATATTTTATGGTAGATTTTAACTTTATAAAGTTACAATAAAAATTCCATACTTTTTTTACAGTCTGTATAATAATGACTCACGATTTTGTCAAATGCATTCTTTTCTTTTCACTTCAATGAGCTTCTCTCAAAATATGCATTTATTATATTTAAAAAAATGTCTTCAATATTAAATTCACAGCAGAAAATAATAGTAATTATTAGAGCGGTGCAGACGGAGCACATGACAGACAGAATGGCATCATAGCAAGGGTTCCGACGTTACTCGGCGTGTTCCTGTGTACAAGCGACGGTCATGTACACGATGTGTTGACGTACAGACGACACAATAGAAATGACACAGTTCCCTAACGTTTTAAACCCTAAACAAATAATATATACTTTACATGTATGATTTCATACAGAACGCAAACAAAATCACTGTATATTTGTAACGGGTTCATGATATTCTATTCGCAAAAGCACTTGAACTATTGTTTTTTGTCTTTTTCTTTTCCTTACAATGAGCGTGAGTTATTAATGCACATGTTATACGTTATCACTTTTCTTCCAAATATTGTTACAGTGCACTACAAATGACATTTGTAGTTATTAACAGAAAACGATTATCGTCTATCTGATAGCATGGCCTTATATGTGGAGAAGCTTCTTTCTACGTCTGTTGAATCCTGTACAACATTTTTTTCAACTTCTGTTAGTTTTTCAAAGGAATCCTTATCTCCAGAAATACTGTCACTAATCTTGCAAAGTTTATAATATCCACCATTTTTTCAACATATTTGTTATTTTCGCAGATATTATTTTAGCAATTTTATCGTCTACTTGAGTCACTTTCTTCCAGATATTTCGCAATAGGAAAAAACGATCAACCAGTTTTGTACCAGACTTTTCTAAAGCTGTTATGCAATCAGGAATAAACCCGTAATTCGATTCAATGTATTCCAATTGTTATTTTATGCTTGAATCAACCAACAGACGTTGGGCTATTGGTATTGCAAATGCATCTTTCACATCAAATGATTGAATAACATTCTGGACCTGGTCGAAATATTTACAGTACCGGTAATAAATGCAGGCCTTCAATCAGGAACCCATCGAGTAAGTATAGGAGAAGGAGGAAGAGATACACCAGGACATATCTTTTTGAATGCTTAACAAAACGCATCAGACAATTCTTCATGGAACACGGATGAAGAACTATGACCCTGCTCACATTTTGCGCCTTTTTTTTTTTCAACTTCATGAGGGCACGTTTGTGTACATCCCTATTTACATGTCTTAGAATATTACATGCTCTATTTACTGAAACTGATATTTTACACAATTTGCAGAATAGTTTATCTTCGCTGCAACAAAAAATATCACCATATTCGGAAATAAGTCTCTTAAACTTCGCCGAACGAATTTTCTCCCCCTTAGGCATCGTAATACTAGAACCGAACTGTTCTTATGTTCCTTCAGTACTGACGTTTGCTTTACTAAGCTGTACCTACTGCTTGCAGCTATCCTGTGCACCGCAGAGTCAGACCTCTGCAGGTACACAAGGTGAATTTACAACCCTTGCCCGGTTGCCGTTGTGTCGAAAAACTGCTCCCTTTGCACTGCTCTAGTAATTATTATTTCAGATTTATATAAACCTAATCTCATTAGAGACTACAAGTAAGAATAATATTTTAAGAACATTTTGTCTTGACAACATCAAATTCGTCACCAATAATAAAACATGACATGCTTAACGTTTTCCTATTTTAAATTGTTACTAAACAGCAGCATAACGAAACGAGAGAGACCTGCCATCTGTCAATAAGGAATTACTGTACTGTTGACTTGACGTAATGCGGAGGCCATATAGAAGATAAAAATAATGAAGGCCATGAAACTGGAAGCAGTTACTGGAAAACATTCAGAAGCAAATTCCATCGCGCAGTGAGGGATTAAGCCGCCATGTTCGCGACGGGGGAGCGTCCTGTTTCATATTGCAATACCCTGAATTTAAAGTATCGAGCCAATATTTATTTTCGTCTCATTGTTTCCTTCAAATCTTACAGGATATAAGCTTGGAGAGAAAATGTAAATGTTGACGGAGTCATTAATAGATATCCGGCGCTGATTAATTCAAGTTCTATGGGTTCTCCGAGAGATAAAGCATACCAGGCTATATATACAGTACTTGTTTAAAATAGATAAAACGGCTTCGGCGTTTTATGTGAAATGATGCGAGGGTTAATTTCAATGTCATACATAAGAGCGGTATTTTACAAGAGCACAGAGAACCAGTGATAGGCTTGGATCATAATATCTATTGAAACGTGGTCCTTACAATTGGAAATATGAAGTTCTTAATATTTAGCCGAAATATTTAAAAAAAAAATCTTTCCAGATCACAATACAAAGAAAATTCTATAAAAAACTAAAATGCGGTTTAAAGGGACTTGTGCTTAACCACATGAAAAATTATTATAAATCTGTTAATATTTTAACTGCAAATGCACAAAAAGGTGAAGCAATAATTTCGTCCCCCCTCCGGCAAACTAGCGAAAGTGACAAATTAACGACTCTGCACTTAAGGTACAGTAGTGGCAAAAAAAAAACCGGACCGACCCTTGTAGATGAATTTAGAGCCTTGTTCACTCCAGAGCACGATAGACTGGTAACTAAGACTTTCGTGGTTCGAATTCTGCCTGGAAAGGAAACTTTTTTTTGTTCCTTATTCAAATTTATTCCCAATACTTTTCGATTGCAGCGATATTTTACTACTTAATTAACTTATTATTCCCAGAACATGAATTTTACCAGCTTATTTTCTAATGACTTTCGAAATTGGCTACGTTAGCAATCGAAACTACAACAATTTCAATAGATTACTCGCTATCTTGTGAATGCGGGCGTTGCATGCGCAGTGGCTCTTTTCAGGTTCTTTGATTATTCCGTCGGTCCGGGTTTTTTTTTTTTTTTTTTTTTTGCATGTACATATAAAAGTTTATTGCTACGAACTTCTCTTATTAAAGGGTTGCTACAAGGACAAATTGTTATAAATTTAGTGAATGTAAAATGTTTTGTTTACAAAGTAAGATATGAGGCTTAAGATTTTTAAAATTATACCTACGATGGTCATTCATAAGTCATGGCAACTATATTAAATATATATATATATATATTTTTTACGACGCTTTATCAACATCTTAGGTTATTTAGCGTCTGAATGAGATGAAGTGATAATGTCGGTGAAATGAGTTCGGGGTCCAGCACAGAAAGTTACCCAGCATTTGCTCACCTGGGGTTGAGGGAAAACCCCGGAAAAAATTCCACCCATGTAACTTGCCCCGAGCGGGAATCGAACCCGGGCCACCGGTTTCGCGGCCAGACGCGCTAACCGTTACTCCACAGGTATGGACGCTATGTTACATCTTCCGAATAATCGAAAATGTGGTTAGTTCAGTATATATGTTTGAAAACCTGTTATACACTGTAAGGGATGCCACCGCCAGATTGCATTTGTGTGCACTGGTGGCAAGTTGGCAGCCCATGCAAAAGTTACTATGAGAGCTGTGCTCCAAGATGGATCTAAGTAAAGTTTTGAACAGTGGACATACGTGAAAATTGTAGTTCTTCGTGGCAGAAATGCCCGTCAGTGTCATTTTGAGCTACGAGAAGCACTAGGTGATAGTGCGTTGGAACACTTCCCCTACTCGCCTGATCTCAGTCTATGAGACTGTGATCTTATTCCGCAATTGAAGAAGCTGCTGCGTGGGAAGCTGTTTGCAAACAGCGAGGACATCTTAACAGCGTTTCGACGAGAGTTGCTACACATAAACAATCGCACACAGCCGACAGTATTCAACGCTGAATCATCGGTGGCAAAGATGTGTGGAAGCCTGGGGGGTTATTTTGAAGGGTGTTAGCCGTGAGCAATGTACTTTGTTTCCTTTTGTGCATAATAAAGCAATAGTTTCTATTTACGCATCTTTCAATTTCTCTTACCCATTACCTCCTGTTCCCGGATCCAATTTGGTACTAGCATTGCGAAGCACATTCCAGTGACCTTCTTGCATATAGTGCATTTCCATTCCTGCAGCTTTATTGGCTGATATAATATAGTTGCCTTGACTTATGAAATGACCCTTGTATTATCACAATCTTCAATTAATTCTTATATAAAATATACTAATTGTTGAACCCATGAAAATGATTTCTCATAATTGAAAAGGCCCCTTAATAGTCATAATAGCCAATCTGAGGAAGAGCGCTTTAACTAATCCCACTGATATCAAGAAATTAGCAAAGCATTTTGGAATGGTTTCCCGTGTTTCAGCCATCAACCACGTTGCTGCCACATCATCTAGACTGTATTTTAGTTTGTAATAATCGTTTATGGAGCAAACATTTGGCCACTGAAGGAAACAAATAAAGCTAAGTTATTGAATGAATTTTTGGCGTCGAGCTTCCAGAACTTCAAGAAGAGAAGAAAATAAAAATGAAGTTATTAAAGGAAAAATAAGAGTCACACAATTTTCGATGATAGTTGCGATGGTATGGGCACGTGCAAAGGATGAATGGAGACAGACTTCCCAAAAGTGCATTCGAGTGGATACCAAAAGAAAGAAGAAATAGAGGAAAACCAAGAACTACCTATCTGGCGAGATGGGGTAACAGCAGTCATGACAGCAAGGAATTTGGAATGTGATCTATGGCGCGATAGAGAAAAATAATGGAGAAGGGCAATCGCAAGATATCAAAGACATTGAAACCCCGAAATAATAATAATAATAATAATAATAATAATAATAATAATAATAATAATAATAATAACACTGGTGATATCATTGTGCCTATTATCATTAATTTTTATGATTAAACCTACCACGATTCAAAGATTAGGCTTAAAATCTGCTCTGCCTGAAGTATAATTTCAAATATTAACATATTTCAGTGAAATTTGTTTCCATTTTTTTCTGTTTCCGTGCGATGTATAGATATGCGAACGGTATTGCAATCATGCTATAGGACACTCAAAAATGTATTTATTGGATTCCTCGACAAAGAACTCATCCAACAGGCATGCGACACTAAGCGACATATTGTTGACACGTGCTCTGTAAACCCATCACCCCTCAACCCCCTTCTTTACCATCATGGATTATACAGAAATGTTCATTTGTTCATGACGTAATCACTTCGTTATCTCTGTCGCGTTACAAAGAATTTGTGAAAGATGTCAAGCTCAGAGCAGGCCGTGGGTTATAACATGACATGATGACTCTTCTATTATAGTTACCATGACAATATCTTTAGCTGATGCTTCCAACGTACAGGGCGAGAGATTAGTGGATACTGAGAACGGTGGAAATCCTGACAGATATAAAAACATGAGCTGGAGTTTCTGATGCAGTCAACTTTAGAACAAGACGTAATTATTATTGTATAACGTACCACTCAAACAATGGAAAGTACCTGAAGGCAGAGAGCAACATTTAATTAAAAGTTCTATTCCAGAAACTTATGAAACGAAATAAAAAAATCACACAAGGACTTCATTATAAATAGGGTACTCGCATATTTGTTCATAAATTGTATCTAAACTGGCCCTTCTTTCACAGTCCTTAGCAACCTAAACAATGGTTTTATTCACAGCAGTGAATTAACATTTTTTAAATCACTCTCTCCATGACATCCAACGCATTACTTGTGTACTTGTTTACCTTTTTTCTTACTCTGTTATCTTTCATCATCTATTGTTCTTGTATTGTTTTGTATGCTTTGTCTAACGGCAGCCTCTAATTTGAGGAAGCTCTAGTAAATAAAACAAATAATAATTTATAACTTCTTCACAAACAACACGTTACAAAGAAAAGGTGTATAATTTAAAATTAAATTTAAATACCAGTAATAAAATTTAGATAGTAGGAACCAGTAATGAATAAAATAATGTATAGCACACAAGAGAAAACAGATTTTATGCGCTCGTGTAAAATTATCTTTGCACTCGCGCATAAAATCGAATTTTACTCTCTTGTACTGGAAATTACTATAAGTTCCGGTACTTAATTCTTCTGATTAATTTCCATTGTATTTCGTTTTATTAATTTATTTTTTTGGCGTGAAACGCCTATACTTCACCTACAAGCAGAGAAAAATTGTAATGTTATGATATGAAATATTTTTCTGCAAACTCTGACATCACTCGTGATACCATGGAAACAGAAATAGGGTGACCAGACGTCCTCCTTTGTCCGGACATGTCCTCCTTTGTTATGCCTTTGTCCTGGGTCCGGGTGGATTTAAAAAAAATCAAGAAATGTCCTCCTTTTCGTAACTTGTATGCCTGATATTTTGAAATTACATGATTTGACGCCTTTTCAAGTAATTTGCCTGTAGGTGGCAGCAGCATCGACGGAATATACTCTCTGCCAACGATCATAACTCTCTCTGCTCCTTCTTGTTATGGTCGTTGCTCAGATGTAGCTAGTAAATCGAGAGATCGAGGTGCGAATGTAAACTTAAATTAATATTATCTGTCCTGTTTAATAAAGTTCCCTTGATTTTCATATGTAGCTAATTGTAGTCATTATTATTAACGTTTTTACAATTACAATAAAATAGATAAAACACACTTTTGATATGATATAAGCCTAAATCTCTACTGTAAATATTTTGTAATAAAATATATATTGACGTAATTTAAAGTATAACATAGGCCTAAGTCTAAATCTAAGTACATGTTTTCTGTCCCCTTTTTTCGAACAATGTTCTCCTCGTCGAAGTTTTGTGTCCTCTTTTTTATCTATGTGAATCTGGTCTCTCAAAACAGAAGTCTAAGATGAACTTCTTGCCTCGTAGCTTTTCACACGGTCCATGTAAAAATGAATGAAGAGGGACTCGCCCGGTATCCAGCATTAAAAATAATTAACATGGAGGTATAAGATAATCACTTCGCCTGTCATTGAAATTCACACTGGCTTCAACACTATCTGATTGATTGAAAGATTGATCCAGCATTAAAGACGATGTTACCAGCGACTGATGTAGGCCTACTCGGTCGTCAGAACGAGGATAACAATCATGTCCACTTTCACATAACCAGGACCCTTTAACAAGGGAATTGTAATTATACAAGAGAATTGTGACCCTGTAATAAGTAAAAATCTTTTAAAATCTGTATTCATATTTCAGCTAGCTTTTATGGTTTAAGAGTTTTGGCACAATTTGTTAATAGAGTTTAGTTATATTGAAGAATATAGTTACGTAGTCCGTTGTGATGTCATCTACAGATTAGCTATCATGTCGGTGCCAAGTATGTGTGCAGATCAGGCCTGCATATACGAATATGCATTGTAATATTTAATAAAAAGTTCAAAGCATACATAAAAATAGCCCAAATTACATAACTTATTCGACAGTAACGTGGGAACCTTCATATTCAAGAAGGTGTATTGCAGTCGAGGTTCGTAAATTCAAATAAAGCTGAAGGTAAAGGATTTTAAAGGGCAATCAGATCCATAGTAAGGATTTCTCCGGGAGGTAAGTAAAGCTGGGAGATCCGTATCGTAGATATATGACAGGTAGAAGAACTCTGTCCCTGATAGAGAGCTCCAAGTAAAGTTTGGCTGTCATTTCTCGCTCACGTTGAATCTAACGCTAAGTACCTAACTTTTGAAGTGAATGCGTCTGTACGTTTGGTCCAGTATTAAGGTGTCATCTCAGAAAGTCGACCTACACATTTTCATAACAATTTTGTCGCTCCTAAAATTACTGAAGTACACGACATATTCGAATGAAGTATATGGAGATCAAAAGACGAAGGACCAATGTATCGAACGTGACCTTGAATTGGAGGGGGTGGTGTCATCTAGCGATACACGCGAGAGGAAAATTTGAGGCACGAATTGGCGGGTCGCACGGCAGCCAAGCTGTGTAACTCGAGAATGCGAAGCGATATAACGTTCGTAATGGTGTTAAACGATTCGTAACGAACCAGGCTACAATTTCAATTGAGCAACAATCAGCAGTCAACAAATTAAATTGGAGAAACTCACAAGTGAAGTTGAGTGAAGACAGAAAATTCACAGTTTCGAGACATATGCAGCGAAAATGGGTCCGGACATATAAATAACGGATGAAAAACGGTAGAGCACGATGATTAGTATAGAAACCTACATGTTTACTTTCAATTTATAGAAGATGGATACTCCCAGGAGTCCCAGATTAGTGAATATATAGACCCACAGGTTGAATTTCCTCGTTCTTACACCTTACATCCAACATCCCATCCCGAGAGACGTATTCTATTCACGCATAAAACTTTCGACTGTGTCTCCGAAACAACTACCTCGATTTTTTTTCAATTGAAAGTGTTGTTACATAAAATACTACTACTCACGATGTTTTGGGAAAAGATCGTAGTGACACTGCGATGACGGTTTGCTTACGTCTTTGCCTTGAATTCGTCAGTACTTAGCTGATGCCCTCGAGGTATGGCTGATCGCGCAGTGACAGAGATTGCACGTCTGCCCACGGACACTCCAGCTGTGCAACACGTCAACTCGGTTGGACCATGTGGAATTCAAGGTTTCACTCAACATTCCGCTTATTTATTTTCCTGTGACATTACATTCAGATTTCAGGCATTAAGCCATACTGTATGTATAACATTCGAGTAAATTCTCCGAGAATCTACTCCTGGACAAAATCATTGGATAAGTAAATACTCTACTTAAGATGAGAAGTCGTTAGCAGAGTAACAGTGTACATCTTCGAGTAATTACTTTTGTTTAGGTGTTCTTGGATAAGTAAACAGAGTCTAATATAGATGGTAAGGTAATAATTATTAACGTTCAATTGTTTCTGCACCACCTCTAGCTTTATAGGTATACTTTTCTACTCCGTAATACTCAGGTCAAAACGACCATTTCTTCACTTTTAAACTTTTACTCTTCTAGCGTGAGCCACCTACTGAAGTCACTTAAAAAGTATACAGTAACTATTCTGCGAAAAGTGAATACTCGACTCGTTATACATACGAAATTTTAAGTAATTATTCCAAAGAGAATAATTATTCTCTTGCTGAGAAGTAGTGGTTGGGTGTGATTTGAAGACCTGTGATTTCGTTCTGTGATTACAGTTTCAAAATCACAGCTCCGAGAAATCGCCATCTCTGCCCTACATGTGACTCACAGCGATGGCCACTGATGTACGTACGTATATGCGACAGATCTAGAGTCCAGACAATTGCAAGTCGGAAGATTAACTTGAAGGACAACATAACTGGGATCTAATTAATTTTCTTCCCACTCAGAAGGTTAACGTCGGCAACTTTTCATACTGAAGCTACGTACTCGATATATTTTTCCACAAATGATTCACTTAATCATGTGTGTAAGAAATCATGTGTGTAAGAAATACGGTGCATAATATTAACACTATCATAGTATTTTTACGGGTACAACACTTTCAGCACCTGCTGTATACGTGTATTCACCACTATCTCATACAACTCGCTGGAACAAATAGTAAACACCTCTTTATCAGCTTAGTATTTAGGCTACTCATAGCTCACAAAGGCCAGAGGGAGAAGGAACGGTGAGCCACATTCTTTCCGGACACAGATTGCACTTGGGCGGATAGTACATATCTTACTAGGTGTAATAAATAATAATAATCTTACTTTACCCAATCAAGATTAAGTAGAATAATGGATTCTTATTTATAGTTAGGTCCTACAAGTTTTAATATGTTACCTACCTTAGTTATACTGCATAACAAGGACAATTTTTCTAGTCTACACAATTGAATTAACTAAAAATTCACTATTTTTAATAAAATTTTAAATTGTAATTGTATTTTAGTGTAACTGAGATTTATAAACAATCACCCTGTACAGATATATGACAATATCAAATGCTAATATTTTGTGCCTGGCGACTACAATAAAGTTATATTAAATATATTAAATAAATCAGGTTCAGACATAAAAAAATTTCTTAAAGTAAACTGCGGTAGATGTATGAATAGCTTCGATAGAAAAAAAAAATTCAAATGAATAATGAATATAATAAAATATAACTATTGGAATAATTTTCACTTATCGAATATTCACAATGAAAGAGAGCTAATGAGACGCTTTTCTATGTTCTACCTTCACAACTTCATAGTTATTAGCGGCCAGTTTCTACAATGCTGGACAAATATTTATGCCTCAAAATTGTTTCTATAAATACAACATACCTTTATAGAATGTCAAATAATAAAATTATATTGATCCATTCATAAATGTTTGGATAATTATTTATCTGTAGATAACGGTCCAACACGGCGAATATAAAAACAGCTGATAACTTATGTTAGTTTTCTGTATTGTGTTCGTCCCCAGCTATTTTACATTTCAATAAAGTGTAACAAAATAAGATAGAACTATGTCCACTAATACCATCCATCTTTCTCAGACGAAAAAAGTATACGAATAATTCAGAGAATTTTCTCAGACGAAAAAAGTATACGAATAATTCAGAGAATTTTTAGGGTGTTTTCAGAAAGGAGATTATTGAAATACACGGACAAGTAAAATTGGAGCGGTGGCAGATTTTTGAACTAAACTATCCATGTGTAACTTATACGAAGATAAATTTAATTGGTTGGTTTGTAGAAACCCAAAAAGTAATGACAAAATAATAATAATAATAATAATAATAATAATAATAATAATAATAATAATAATAATAATAATAATAATTCATCCTTACATATTTTAATGTGCATGTAAAAAATGGCCATAAATTCTCTTTCTTTTTGTCTATCTTCGTAACTATTAACCTCTTCCAATTTATATTATTTTCATCCGTTTTTGTTATTAATTTGTGTACAAATCATATGATGGAGCAAACATAAACAAAAATAACACTCACGTATTCTCTCCGAGTTAGAATTGTATTGTGTGATTCTGAGCGATATCTCTTTCATACACTCAAGGAAGAACGTCAGATATGCAGCTTCCGCTAAAGCCCATGACAGAACAGATTGCCGAATTAAAAAAAAAAAAAAAACAACATCCGTTACAGCTGTATTATAGATAACATTGAGCACTCACTTGGAAGAGTTTCCTAGAGTACAAACATTCAAACTGACGGCACATACAGACTAGGCTACATACTTACTTATAGCTTTTAAGGAATCCGGAGGTTCATTGCCGCCCTCACAAAAGCCCACCATCGGTCCCTATCCTGAGCAAGATTAATCCATTCTTTACCATCATATCCCACCTCCCTCAAATTAATAGTATCCTTCCACCTACGTCTCGGCCTTCCCAAAGTCTTTTTCCCTCCGGCCTCCCAACTAACACTCTATATGCATTTCTGGATTCGCCCATACGTGCTATATGCCCCGCCCTCCATTCTCCTGTAACTTCATCCCTCTTAAGCCCTAAATATTTTCCTATGCACCTTATTCTCAAACACCCTTAACCTCTGTTCTCTCAAAGTGAGGGTCCAAGTTACACAACCATACAGAACAACCGGTAATATAACTATTTCATAAATTCTAACTTTCAGCTATTTGAGAGCAGACTGGATGATAAAAGCTTCTCAACCGAATAATAACAGGCATTTCCCATATTTATTCTGCGTTTAATTTCCTCCCGAGTGTCACATATTTGAAGAGTCCACTGCAAGAATTATGGATGTCACTTTCTTGTCGAAAATGAACCAAGACTGTCAATGCATAGCTTAAGACATATAGAATGTACATAGAGAGTTATGTGGCATTAACACTGATAGTCATTGTCCAGTAATGATTGGAAAATCACAGTTAAGCTTTGAGCGCTAAGCATTTCAAACTTTCAATTGCTTCTTCTGAAGAATGTATTCCAAATGACATCCATCATTCTTGCAGTGGACTCTTCATTTGTTACTGTTGCTCCAAGATATTTGAATTTTTCCACCTCTTCAAACGATAAGTTTACAATTTTTGTATTTCCATTTCGTACAATATTCTGGTCACGAGACATAATCATATACTTTGTCTTTTCTTGATTTACTTTCAAACCTATTTCTTTATTTTCTTCAAGTAAAATTCCCATGTTTTCCCTAATAGTTTGTCGATTTTCTCCTAATGTATTCACGTCATTACTATTATTATTATTATTATTATTATTATTATTATTATTATTATTCGTCATCATCCTGGAGAAATTTTGTTAATTCTGTTCTGACACTTTCCCTTGGGCCTCGCAGCGTTAATATATTAACAACGTGTCCTTTTTAGCATATAAACTCAATGTGAATTGAAAATCTGGCGATTTTCGGGGTCAATGTAGCTACTTTTTTTACAAGATTACAGCGACTTTTGAAATTTCGAGTTAGCAACACTGCACGTTGTATAAGAGATAACCTTATGCACTGCAGCGCCCGCTATTTACTCGTCGCCTGGTCTACACAGTTTTTCGACTACACTACCATTTTATTCAAGCTTAAATTTCACACCTTACAATTAGTACTGTTTTTTTTTTTTTGCACTTATCTCGTTACTGTGAATATCTAATAATGTGCGCAGTTTGAGAGGAGGTTTCCATATGAGTTCATTAACAGTTCCCTTGTAAAGTTAATATCTGGATGCAATCCCGAGTCAATGATAATTCGACAGATTTTTTTCGCAAAAGGTTGTTACTGTCCATCTATGGGAGCAGATGTCACTCTTCCTGTTTGCCTTTTTTATTTCTTTTTAGCGGGAAGAGGTTCTACGCACCTCAGGATAAGCATTCACGTCGGCTAAAAGTACCCAGAAGTTCTCCATACAAATATTTCCGAATGGTTGTTTCTTGGTCCATAAATACAGCTGTCTTTATGGCCTGAACCAAACGGACGTTTTCACCGAACGAAATCTATTTAAGACTTACATGGCGATCATGCTTTTGTGTAAAATTATGGTTACCTCATTATTTAACAAGTCAGGGAAATAAGTATGGACAAAATATCTCTATACCGAAATTTTTCATTAGTTAGTGGACAAACATACATCCGCATATTCATTTCGCACACGTGGCTACTTCCCACTACGATCCTGCCAGCTAACAGTAGCGATACCGCGTGGTGGTATAGACAAGCTTTACTCACAATTTATGGGTAAATAAATAAGAAAATAAATAACAACAAACCAAAGAAGGAAGTGGAGATTAATATGAGGAGCATAGTATCAAAGTTAGACAACTCCATTTTTTGCTATTTCGAGATATCGATTATTTATCATAGAATTTTGTGTGCTGAATGCGATTCTGGAACTGTTTAGGTTCAAAAACGAACAGAACAGAGCGAAAATAGCACTTAATTGTGTGCTTTGGAATCAAAATGTAGACAACTCCACTGTGGCTTGGTTTCAAATTAGGGCAATTCCTTCAGTAGCCAATGAGAAGCCCACATTCGTACCATCTTTTCCCATCACGCATCGCGAATCCAACATGGCTGATTGTTTATATAGACGGTTTGTGGATGAATAAGTACTGTTTTACGTAAATTTGTTTTGAAACCGAGATAGAAGAGACTTAGATTCAAAAGTAGACTATTTCACTTTAAATATGGCTTAGTTTGGTTTCAAAAACAGACAACTTCATGATTTAGTTTCAAAGATGGACAACTCCACTTTTTAAATTTAAATTTCGATCTCAATATTAATTTTAATCACATTTTGAGACTGAAAAAATATTTCTATGACCGATGAGAATGGTTAAAAAATTGTACGCACAACGGTGACATTGATTTCCAATGATCTAGTTCTTCGCCTCTCCAGTGAAAAAAAAAAAAAGCAAAAATGGAGTTGTCCAACTTTGATACCAAGCTCCTCATATAATTAATATATAGGGTAGTCCATATAAAGTCTTACAAGTTACGTATTTTCTCTTAAGTATATCAATTAAAGGATTAAATAATGATTTTTCCAACCCATAAAGGCAATGAGGATATCATGGAGGAAATCAAGGCTGAGCCAATGATGAAATGAATTTGGAGATATCGAGAAAACTGAAAAAATCACGTCAACAGAATGAGCAACAACAGATTTCCAAAGGCTATTGTGACAGCGACGTGAGATTCGAACTCACGACCAGCGTCCCGCAAGAGAGAAGATCGCGCGGAGCACTTTAGCGGAGAGAAGAGAGGGGATGTATTACGTCAACGCGACGAGAGTGCGCGCGCATCTGGTGCTGGTAGAGAGGAGAGGGCTCTGGATTTCTCTGGAGTGCCATCTCTAGAGACGCGTGGAACTTTCGAGGCTACGTCGCTGTGGTTATAGTGCTTTGTAAATATTAGTTAAGATTAACAGTTCATTGTTGTTCGTACTAGTCCAAGTAAATTGTCATTGTCGTCGGTGGAGTTTTATAACGAATATTGTGTTGAGTGAAAATCCAATTGTTGACGAGAGCGTTTAAGGCGAATTGTAGAAAGGAATGATTGTGTGACGAATAAATTACATTGTTGTTACTAATAAAATTCACACTATTTTAAATTATCGACTGAGGGGAAAACATCCATTGGTAGACCTCAAAAGAGAGGACAGTAAGCAAGACCGTAACAGGCCACTCGGCCTAATACTTGTCAGAATGATGATGATGATGATGATGATGATGATGATGATGATGATGATGATGATTTTTCGAAATCTCATAATTGTATGGAGAACTTCTGGGTATTTTTAGCCGACGTGAATGCTTATCCTGAGGTGCGCAGAACTTCTTCTCGCTAAAAAGAAATAAAAAAGGCAAACAGGAAGAGTGACATCAGTAACAACCTTTTGCGAAACAAAATCTGTCGAATTATCAGTGACTTGGAATTGCATCCAGACATTAACCTAACAAGGGAACTGTTAATAACTCATATCGAAACCTCCTCTCAAACTGCTCACAGTAGCAACTCTTAATAAGCCTAATTCGCATTTGTAGAGACAAAACAATTATTTTCTGATATGAATTTGCACAAAAAAAAGCATTAACTCGTTCCAGAATAGTTTAAATTGCTGTTTATATGTGAAACAATTATTGAAGCAGAAGTGTGTATGGAAATATAATAATCTTTTGAGACTTCTTAATAACGTTATACATAAAATGAGAACTACAAAGATATTCTGATAGTGGCAAATGAGAAATATCTGCAAATATGGAACTGGGTTCGAACAGCTAGGGCAATAAGACATTTTGTGGACGAAAGTTAAATAAGAAATTTCAGGAATAATATTAAAGAAAAGAACTCAAAATAAGTTTCATTTCTGTTTTCATACTGCAGTTTTGAATTCAACCGCATATAACACAAACTTCATCGAACAGTTGCAAATATGAGGGACGTTTAACGAAAATGTATTTGATTGACATTTTTCAGTTTTTATTGACTTTTCCAGTTTTTTGTCCTCATCAAGGCTGTCAAACCATGGTTGTACTATGTGAATGAAAAGCATTGTCAAACTGTGACAGATGTCCAGTCCAAAGTCAAATGATTGAAGGCCTTTTGATATTTTACTGTTAACAGATATTTTCAGCTATAGCCTTTAGAGAATTAATAAAAATTTTAAGTTATGGAAAGTAGAAAAAAACATGATAACGTAAGAAATAAGTAATTTAGAGTAACTGTATCGGTGTGAGGGAGGTAAACTCGGACACACGCTATTGTTTTGATAACAAGGAATTGTGGATGAAACAGGAACAACCCAAGTCTGGAAGGAAATGGAGACGTCATTATATCGATCGAGGGATAGATCGCAGCACAAAGTTTCTACTGAAATGAAGGATAAAAAATATGAAGTGAAATCATTTCAATTCTAAATCATCAATTTTCCAAGGAAAATGACTTTACTAAATCGTCAAAATAGTAATATGCGTTACAAGAGCGGTATGTTGAAGTTTCCATGTTCGAGGAAAAGTTTGAAAAAGCGAAACGTAGTTGAGCTTTTTTAATTTCCGAGAATTGAAAGAAAACATACCGCTCGTGTATCGTACATTATTTTGTGCGAAGATCGTTTATTACATACCTAAAAGAGGAATTTCTAATTAGTTGCAATGAAATCTCCATCTTGGTTTCTGTTCAATGACGGCAATTTTGGAAAACAAAAATATCTATCTTCAACATTGTTGCTTTAAAATGTTTTCTGTGTTTACTATACTCCAGCAGGTCGTGATATACGTCTGTCTTTTTTTTCCCCCCCAGTCTATAAATGCGAACTTAAAACAAACGGCTTCCTTAATGTTACATACATCACGAAATGCAGTAACTTTAGTGGAGTTGTAGGGTTTACTTAATTTTTGCAAATATTTAAAAACAATAATTAACAGTGCAATTTAGGTGAAATTGCAGTGGTAAGTTTCCAATTTATAATTATTACTATATTGAACGTGTCTAAAAATAATATGTTAAAAGCCTAAAGCAGTAAAATGAATATGTCACTTAAGCGGTAAGAAGAGGGAAATTGTTATGTGTGTTCGGTTGGGAATACTGAATGTGGAATTTTAGACTTACCGCGGGTTGGTTTTGTGCGGAAACCAAGCAAATACGCACGATCTCGCACAAAAAGTTTTTTCCTTAAATGTTCTACTTACTTGTCTTTTGAGTTGCGAGGCAACGGACGACTTCCTTGTACCTACTGTATTGATGATATTGTTTTGAACAATTTCAAGAAGCTTTTTAAATTTATACCGATATCTTTATTTGCGGCATATAGTGCCCATTATCTTCTGTTGCTATTTAAGAAATGAAGTATAGAAAATATTTGTCTAACATTTTATAACATTTTGGTGTTTCAATTTAAGAGTTTATTGAAATGAACTCCAAGACGATAATGATTATTAGAGGAGAAAAATTCGCTCCAGCGCCGGGGATTGAACCCGGGACCTTGGTTCTACGAACCAAATGCTGTAACCATTGAGCTACGCCGAAGTTCAATTCAGAGCACCGGATCGAATCCCTCTCTTCTAGTGTTTTTCCCTTTGTGGTCTGACTCCAAGTTCCACATAATGTTGACATATTATATTAAGTCAACTGCCATTATACAAGGATCGCACTCAATTGAGTGATTTGGTGGCCGGGATTGCACAGTAATATGCACTGCTGGGTGAAGAACCTACTTAAAGATTAACAGAATATATCTGTTATGGTAACAATGATTATTATAGGAGTAGATTCTTCGATCAACAGTGCATATTACTGTGGAATCCGGGCCACCAAGTCACTCAATTGAGTACGTTCCTTTATAATGGCAGTTGACTTATATATGCCAACATATACGTCGAATTTGGAGTCAGGCCACAAAGGGAAAAACACTAGAGGAGAGGGATTCGATCCGGAGCTGTGGATTGAACTTCGGCGTAGCTCAGTGGCTAGAGTACTTGGTACGTAGAACCATGGACCCGAGTTCAATCCTCGACGCCGGAACGAACTTTTTTCCTCTAGTAGTCATTGTTACCAAAACAGATATATTCTATAGGACCAAAAACTAATCTTTAAGCAGAACTCAAAGACGTTTAATGCAGTAAGCAAACGGGATTATTGTATAGTTTAATTTGACTGAATAACACACGATGTCCAATTCAGGACCTAACATTCTAAATGTACTAAATGTCAAAAACAACTTTCTGAAATATTGATGAAAAACACAGTGCACAATGCATGTTGAGATACGACACCGTGTTTTGGAGCACGAATGAGTCACTACTGTTGAGCTACGACAAAGACAATTTAGTATGATATTTTGATATGGATGTTTTTAAGTAGGCTATTTTACGACGCTGTATCAACATCTTAGGTTATTTAGCGTCTGAATGAGATGGTGATAATGCCGGTTAAATGAGTCCGGGGTCCATCACCGAAAGTTACCCAGCATTTGTTCAAATTGGGTTGAGGGGAAATCCCGGTAAAAATCTCAACCAGGTAACTTGCCCCGAACCCGGGCCACCTGGTTTCGCG
The DNA here is from genome assembly GCF_040183065.1 of Periplaneta americana. Lineage (NCBI taxonomy): Eukaryota > Metazoa > Arthropoda > Insecta > Blattodea > Blattidae > Periplaneta > Periplaneta americana. The sequence goes on from NC_091128.1 coordinate 91,719,850, forward strand.
GCCAGACACGCTAACCGGTACTCCACAGGTGTGGACGACATGGATGTTTCTCCCTTAGATTGAATAAAATGAAATTTCAAAAATTGGCATTCAGTACATTTATAATGTTAAGTCTTCAATTAGGATTGCTCGATATTTTCCTACACTGAGAGTCAGTCTGAACTTTCTGGTCCATGCAGACATAGATTCAAGATCCTCGTTAAGTTCGCGTATTAAAACGACTAAAATAAACGCCCAACACAAAGGAAAACCATAACTCTGAATTCATTGGTGCTTACTCATCGGCTCTAAACATTATTTCCGCGGTTTTTGTGGTTCTGCGCTTTGCGTATGACTCACATCTTAAAAACACGGAACAGTCACAAGTTGAAAGAAGAAGTTAAAATTAGATTTCCAATTAAAGGATCAAAGTGGAACTCTGCTCAACAATTTTCCCACAGAGTTATGTAATGTTCATGAAATTTTCATTTAAAAGACTGACAGAACCACTAATCGGCCTATATGACTCAAATCATAAAAGTTTGCGGCTACATATTCAAAGAATTTGGGTCCGTTTTCAAGTAGGAAAACGAACATCTCTCTCTTCCCTATAACCTCTACTAACTTCCATGCCCCTTTCTTTCCTTCAAGGGATAAGCTATCACTAGAGACCAGATTTTAGAGGGAATCTCTTTTTTATTTCAACACGAAACATGAAATAATTAATTACGATGCTCAAAACTATCTTTCACCGACAAAATTATGTGGTTTTGACTTCCCTTTTTTAGTCCATATTCCCTTTTTTCCTTCTTTTTTTAAATATCTCTTATTTTGGTCCTTTTTTGACATAATATCGCAAATATTTAGATAATGTTCCTGTATTTTTTCCGATAGACCTATAACTTTCTGAGGAAGTGAAAATAAATATCGTTCTTCTTCTGATTCCAGACAATGAAAAACTGATAAAGTGTGCTGATTTAGAGTTGAGGATAAAAGGAAATTTTCACCTCTGGTTCAGTTGATGTTGAGCGGTCATTTTCTGTTTATAAAGATAAAGAGACAGAATCATATTGAAACATATTGAAATGTTGAATGTGATCAAATACAACATTTTCCTTATGTTGTGAAGCGATAAATAAATGTTTGTGTGTGCTATGTGTGTCCATGAATGTGCTGAACTACGTTTTCAATTAAAATAGCACCCTTTTGAGGGAGTAATGTAGTCCTTTTTGAAGTCCTTTTTTTTTTACTATATCAAATACAACACTTTCCTCATGTTGTGAAGAGACAAATGTAAGATTATGTGTGGCATGTATATCCATGAATATGCTGAAGTGTGTTTTGGGGACTAATATATTCCTTTTTGAAGTCCTTTTTTTCGGTTATAACTTTCCCTTTTTTGTCCTTTTTTAATGACAAATTTTCCCTTTAAAATCCGTTCTCTGGCTATCACTATCCTAACCACAAAACTACAAAGTGTCAACATTGACAAATATTCAGTTCTGACTCAGAATATGAACAAGCATTTTGAACAGCGAAAAATATTAATGATTTGTTTGATGATGATGATGATGATGATGGATAATAATAGTAATAATAATAATAATAATAATAATAATAAATTTAATTACAGATTCCTATTGCTCTCAATATTTAGTCCACAATCATTTCACCGCGGAAGTGGATGTACTAAAAAACTCAAAATTTCAAAATAAAAATCCTAAAATGTTATGTGCTGAATAAATGAATGGAGGAAATGCGAAGAGAAACACTTGAATGGTACAAGGAAACGCATTCTAACAAGGATAAATGGGACTGACAAAAGCGTCTATGTAGCTCCATGCATGTTGGCCAACTCGAGAAAATCAATTTGCACTAATACGAACTGAACATTTTCGTCCCTATAGTAAATAGTAAGATAGTTCAGAAAATTTCTCTCCTATAGGGATTATGAACTTTTGTTGGTAATTATACTGTAAACTTTATATGCAAATCAGAACAAGTTAGATTACGTTCTGAAATATGAAATTCAAATAATGTGGAATGAGAACGTTAATAGTAAACTTCATTATGCAAGGAAACGAATACTATCTATAATTCAATGGGGAGAATACAAAACGTTTCAAAATATAAGCAACAAAGTTGAAACTGTTATCCAATTATAAACTTTAATTTCATTGTAAGATTACAGATTGCATATGGGTAACACTACCCAGATCATACTATCGTATTACGTAGGCCTACCTATTTTTGATATCTACTGATATGATTGTTCTTCTCTGTGCAATAACAATATTATTAATTACTTTTATTAATTCAGAAAATAATTTACAGTCCTCTTTCACGTACTCTTCCCCAAGGAAAGGATGCGCCGACTCCTGGTGGTGGAAAGTGTAGCTATGTTCTATAGCGCGATTCACACAATAAATTATTTTTTGCACGATCCCTTGTTTTTTGTTATATTTACAGCTATAGTTGTTAGGCCTTGAAAATTGAAATTCCCACACCCGTGCAGTTATTGATACTTAGTTACCATTACAGTGCAGTTTTGCGAAGGCTTTGAAATAATACTGTTCTAAATTTTCAATGCAAAATATATTGTATTTGCAATTTTAAAAATATGAGCGTGCAGAAAATGTTGTACAATACACGTTTGTGAAGTGCATTACAAAGTCGCGGAAATTGAAAAACTCGCTCTGCTCGTTTTTCAATCTTTTCCTTCATTTTGTAAAAAGCACTTCCCAACCTTGTATCGTAATATACTATTGCAGTACAGTAAAATCCCTCGTATCCGGCACCCAAATAACCGGCAATACCAAAACAACGGCACTTTTGGCTAGGCCAAAAAAAAGTCATTCATGCGAAAGGGAAGAGTCGGACGAAGATGTAAGTGGTTTTCGTGGATCGCACATGCCGCATATTGTTTACTCTTTACATTGTTCACGAGTGAAAACAGACAGAAAACCCCGTTATGTCCCTGCAGATCGGTAAGCTGTCACTTGGGTCTTGCAAACAATTCGCAGAGACGATATCTTTAAATTTACGACTTGAACTCGTCCGTTCGGAGGTGTGTTGGAAGAGTCTAAATAGGAAAGTGTGAAACTCTCTGTTCCTCCAGCGCGTAGAAGTTTCATTCTAGTGATGGATAGTATATTATATAAACAAGAAGACATCAGAGATATGTTAAAGAGGTTCAAATCATCGAGCGCTACTTCATCTTCATAGTTGCGACGTTGGCTACATTGCTCTTCGCGTCACATGGCCGTTATTTAAAATTGCCATAAGTTACGAAAACGTTTAGTATTTTTTACGCTATTATGCATTACAATAAATTATGAACTGAGGAATGTACATTGCCGTATTCAGTACTAAAAATAAACATTGTACGTATTTCAAAACTTTATTTTAAAATATCTATATTAAAATTACTAAATTTAAACACGGAACAAAATGATTGTGCAGTACAGTATGTCTTTACATAACCTATAAAAGTATTTTCCAATTATCCGGCAAAATAAGTTATCCGGCACTGGCTTTGTTCCACAGTTGCCGGATACGAGGAATTCTACTGTATTTTAGAACGGCACTAAACTTACATGGGGTAAGACTAAAAAGCTGGATAAATGCTTGTCTTTCCATTTCGTCTCGGTGCCTCATGCGGTTAGTATTTAAATGGAGTTAGTTACTCAAAATCAATTCCTTAATGCTTGTTGTTAAAAACATTTTAAATCTCATTGTTATTGTATAAATCATCCCATTTGCAATGACTTTACGATCTAAATTATATTTATCATATTCTGTTAAAACATATTGCCAAAATAAAACCATCCCTATCACAGGAAATTTTCGATATGCATACAGTATATACCCTGTATAACAATGAATATAAAACTAAATTCTACGAACAAATATATTTTCAGATTTTACAATATTCACTCCGCAATGCAAGAAAATAAAAACCAGACTCATAGTAAATATGGAACATGCGAGCGTTTTTATTGCTAATTGAATCGTTTAATATAAATGCTATCGAAACAGAGCAGAGAGCAACCGCAGCTTGGTAAGGCTGCAGCAGCAGACACAAGAATAACTCACATGTCGATGACAGGTCTACTGGAACCCAGCCAAGCGGGGACATTGCTACTGGGGTGTACTTACCTGAAACAAGAAAAAGAATTACGTTAATACAGTTCTAGGAAAACAGAGGGTGAACAACAAGTCAGAATAAGGAACAACGGACCACAGTTCTCATAATGAGATACGATACTGTTACAACACTTAACTGTAATACGGCATTGTTACAACTCTCACGTTGAGATACGACAGTTAATCTACTGACCCGAGGCTACATTTGGATGTGGGTTCGAATCCTGTTTGGGCTGATAACAGGATTTTGATTTTTCCGAAGCGAATGTCAGGTAATACATGGCGAATGCTCGAATTTATCTTGCTAAATACCATTTCGCTATTACCTATTGCATCGTTGCTAGATAATCTTGCAGATTTACGTTACACTATAGATTCACGTCCACACCTGTGGAGTAACGGCTAGCGCGTCTGGCCGCGAAACCAGGTGGCCCGGGTTCGATTCCCGTTCGGGGCAAGTTACCTGGTTGAGGTTTTTTCCGGGGTTTTCCCTCAACCCAATATGAGCAAATGCTGGGTAACTATCGGTGCTGCACCCCGGACTCATTTCACCGGCATTATCACCTTCATCTCATTCAGACGCTAAATAACCTTAGATGTTGATAAAGCGTCGTAAAATAACCTAATAAAATAATAATAAATAGATTCACGTTCGAAAACATTCGCTAGTAATAAAACTAGAGGGCGTCAAATTCAATAACCAATCCCTCTTATCGTGTTCAGTGGTTTTACTGTTACCATGATAGCCTTGTATCAGGATTAAAACTCATCCCTAGGCGATAGGTTTTAAAGGATCATATAATCTATATCAAGGACTACAAGAAAATTTTCTTCCCTATTTGAATTTTGTATGTAGTACAATGGGCTTATACAAGTGGTTTATGTGCGAGTCTCTTCACTAATTCTGATGTATACCATATGACGTCTTTTGCGCCTTAGACAGGATTTTTTTTTTAATATTCTGCATATTATACGGAGTTTATTTTACTATGTAATTATTTTTCTTTTCCAGGATAATCGAGAGGTTTTGGAATTGAACGGGTTACATCAGCTACTTGTTTATGCGGATGCCGGAAAAATGAGAAAATCCACAAACGATTAGAGAAAACATGGGAATTTTACTTAAAGCAAGTAAAGAGATAGGTTTGGAAGTAAATCCCAAAAAGACAAAGTATGTGATTATGTCTCGTGACCAGAACACTGTTTGAAATGGAAATATAAAACCTGGAAATTTATCGTTTGAAAAGGTGAAAAAATTCAAATATCTTGGAGCAACAGTAACAAATATAAATTACACTCGGGAGGAAAATAAACACAGAATAAATATGGAAAATGCCTGTTATTATTCGGTTGAGAAGCTTTCGTCATCCAGTCTGCTCTCAAAAAGCTGAAAGTTAGAATTTATAAAACAGTTATATTACCGGATGTTATTTATGGTTGTAAAACTTGGACTCTCACTTTGAGAGAAGTACAGAGGTTAAGGGCGTTTGAGAATAAGGTGCTTAGGAAAATATTTGGGCTAAGAGGGATGAAATTACAGAAGAAAGGAGAAAGTTACACAACGCAGAGCTGCATGCATTGTATTCTTCACCTGACATAATTAGGAAGAACATTAAATTCGGACATTTGAGACGGACAGGACATGTAGCACGTATGGGCGAATCCAGAAATGCATATAGAGTGTTAGTTGGTAGGCCGGAGAAAAAAAGATCTTTGGGGATGCCTAGACGTAGATGGGAGAATAATATTAAAATGGATTTGAGAGAGTTGGGATATGATGCTAGGGCAGGGATACAAAACTGGCGAGAGATGGATGGAAAGCATGGGGAAAGCGTTGGTTCCCCGTCCACAGTCCACTGGTGTTGAATGACGTCACTGTGCCCCGTAGGCAATCATATAACACAGACCCTGAATACAAATCCCCTCACCTACCAAGACAATGACGCGGGGATAGAAGGAAGGGATGAGTGACGTTTTCGATGAGTGACGCGACGCCACAATTGTCGCCCAGTTCTGCAAGCCTGTGCTAGAGACTGGATTAATTTTGATGAAAATGGAGACCGATGGCGGGCTTATGTGAGGGCGGCAATGAACCTCCGGGTTCTCTAAAAGCCATTTGTAACTAAGGAAGTAATGTAATTATTTTTACTCTTTTTAAATTTTACATAACTTTAAACTTCTTTAAATACCACCTCTTTCTTCGCTTACACTTACAGTATGTACAGTAGTGGCAAAAAAAACCGGACCGACCATTGTAGCTGATTTCAGAGCCTTGTTCACTCCACAGCAGAATAGACTGGTAACTAAGACTTTCGCGGTTTGAATCCAGACTGGGAAGGAAACTTTTTTTTTTGTTCCTTATTCAAATTTATTCCCAATACTTTTCGACTGCAGCGATATTTTACTACTTAATTAACTTATTATTCCCAGAACATGAATTTTACCAGCAATCGAAAAGTATTGGGAATAAATTTGAATAAGGAACCAAAAAAAAGTGTCCTTCCCAGGCATGATTCGAACCACGAAAGTCTTAGTTACCAGTATATCGTGCTCTGGAGTGAACAAGGGTCTGAAATCAGCTACAAGGGTCGAATCGGTTTTTTTTGCCACTACTGTACATTTCAAATGAACTTATTATTGTACAGACATTTATAAAGCACTTAAAAGCTCATCCCTGCAAGATACCAGCTTTTATTCTGTTTCTTAAGCTAAGTTAAAGATAATCGGCAAGACACCGTCTTAAAATCTCAATTTTATAGTACACTTCCTGGTTCACTAAAATTTGTTTCGCTATGACTGCACTGCTTAAGTAACGTATCTGTAAAATTGCCAACAATAAACACGATTATACAGTGTTAGACTAGTCTCAAGGATTCGGTGCAATGAATATACATGCCGACAAACAAAACTGTGTCACAAGGGTATTTACTTATTCAGAGTTTATTCTACGAACGCTGTTTATAACTGGCACGCCGTCTCTATAATAGGAACCACGTGAAAATTTGCCTTCACAGCCATCACATTTTGCTGGGCTTAGCTGCACACGAAGGCGTAACATCGTCTGAAGCCCTGGGATCAGATCCTGTTTACCTGTTCCTTTTCGGTGATACCAATAAACATGAGCCAAAGTGCTATTTTGGGGTACAAGCCAAACCAGACACGCTGAGGAAATCTTTCAGACTGTTCGTAATGTTTTAAAAGTGTAACACACCGCAGATGGATTAATTATCCTCCTGTCTTTCTCCTCAGACAGGGGTCGTCCTCGGTGGTCTCGCGGTTACCTCGCTGGTCGTTGGATTCCAGGTTCGTGTGTTTAATATGGGCCGAAGGCGATGGATTTTAACGAGTTTTAAAATCCTTAGTGTGGCTTCCAGAAGGAGAAATAGTACATTATGCAACGAGCCTATAATGGTAGTAATTAAGACGCGAGTATGTTTATGAAACGAGCGCAAGCGAGTTTCATAATTTTCATACGAGCGCCTTAATTACCATTATAGGCAAGTTTCATACGACTTTTTATGCTCGACCATATTTCTAACTTGAAATTATTCATAAGTATTCATGTTATTCTTATCTGACTGAGGAGCGGAACTGACCTTGTGCAATACCTCGTAAATTGTGAGATGTGCGCAGACGCGAAAGTATTGATTTTTTTCCGAGAAACAAATGTCGACATTGACCTTGATATAATCTAGAGAGTAAAATAAACATTAATCTTGATATAACGTTGAAATTGAATAGACATTGAAAAACGAGATGACAAATTGAATTTATTTGAGTATTATTTACAATTAACGCTAATTATTGTAGTAACAGAATTTACTTTATTTCAGATATAGGTGATTTATTGTTGTCCTTCGATTGCATATCCGAGAATAATCGATACTTGCGCTTTCATATTGCTACAACGGTATTTTCTGATTGGTGGAACACCTGGACTTTAATGAATAGGTGTACTTTAATGAGGTCCATTAAAGGGCTGCTACCAGATGTATAATTACTACATTTCGGCATGGTCGAGCATAAAGTAATTTAAGTAAATATCGATACTCCAATAATAGAGAGATCATAATAAAAAATGAAGGTAAGAAAATCTTTCAAGAATCGGTGTGTTAAACCTTTAGAAACCGCCTCTGAAATGACAGAAGAAACACAGGATGAAAGAAGGAAGAAATGAAAGGTGTGAAGATAAAGACCCGAACCTGATCCTTGATTGATTAATAGATTGATTGATGGTGACGCTGAGATAATTAATATGGACAAAGCAATTGTGAAACATTTTCCGTTCCATTTTTAAATGACCATTGTCCCTCTATCGTAATGTCACAGACACCGAGCTGCCTCTGTAGTTAATAAGTTATTTAAGAAAGACCTGTCAGCCGCAAGAACGTGTGTAACATAGTAGTGTGTGTGTGATTGCTGGAACGTGCCATAACAGGAGTCGCAAACACAATGGGCCTCGGGCTGCGGTGTAATGCGGTAAATTATTATTATTATTATTATTATTATTATTATTATTATTATTATTATTGTTGGCAAATTTTTCCCTATATGGCAAAAAAAAATAGGCCTACCATACGCAGTCTTCATCACGGCAGTTTTTTCTTCCATGGCTTCCCTAATTTTCCTTTCTTAGAGATCTCATAAAATGATGAAAAGAGTGGAAAAGCTAAAGGAGCTAAGCGCCAAAAACATGTTTTCGAGATATTCAATAAAAACTTTATAAAGTTTGTAATTTTTTTCTTAAAATTGTTTAAACAAATATGTAAATCAACTTCAGACTAGGCTACTGTAACATATGTTGCTTATGCAAGCTTTACTCAAAAGGTCTTTTAAGAAAAAAATATATTGTGTAGTTCATTTGGAAAAGAGCTAAGTCTAAACTGTTATTCCATATCTAAAAGAGCTATGTTCTTCAAGAGTGTGGGTCTTGTATAGGTGGTAAGATTAAAGACTTGTCTTGTGTTATATAGCCTACTTTTTAAAAATGTTTAGTGCAATCTTGCTGAAAGATTGAATAATATTATTAATTTGCCTTAAACACAAAGAAAATGTCAACGAAATCCTGAGTGTCCTCAATTTTTAGTTGACTATTTAACGACACTGTATCAACTACTATTTAAAGTCAATGGAATTGGTGACAGCAAGATGGTATTTGGTAAGATGAGGCCGAGGATTCCCCATAGATTACCTGACATTCGCCATAAGTTTGGAAAAATCCTCGGAAAAAACCAAACTAGGTTCCCAACCGGGAATCGAACCCACGCCCTAACGCAACTCCGGATCGGCAGGCAAGCGCCTCAACCAACCGAGCTAATATTCCTTATGATGTAATATAAAGAAACTTAATATGAAAATACAGAAAAGGAATAAATCAAAGTCACTAAAAGGCCAGAAAAATAGGCACTTTTCACTCTTTATTTACTAATACCTTTATAAAACTTTTGGTACTCATTATCCACAATCCAGTCTACACCTAAAATGAAGTGAAAACCAAATTCCTAGTCATATCCAGTTCACATTTACAATAGGCCAAAATTAAAAAAAAAAAAAAAAAAAAAATTCACATGTATGTCTTTTAGATGAGGGTTCATAAGACTCTAAAACGTATAGTTATAATCAGAGAGTGGTGGCTCCTTAGATCGTATTTGTCCCCCTTGCCGGTAACGTTTGCTTCCCACTGATTGTCTTCTGATGTTGCTTCCTCTTCAAAGTTGCCATGCTTAAAAGCATCTCTTGAAGATAAAAAAATAACTTAAATTATCATTCATCATTGTTCAATGCAATACTGCACAAAAATCAATACAGCCATATATAGTAGTTTATAAAATCGCTTATAACAGCTACAGCCAAGCTTCTTCGCTAAAATGCACTTAGCTCTTTTAGGAATTCCAATGGATGTGCTCATACAACCATTGCCATTTTGTGACGTCCGCCGAAAACAATAGGAAGGCGATGGAAACATAGCTCTTTAGCTCTGTATTGGCGCAGGAGCATAGCTTCTTTAGATATGAAAATCACAATTTTTCTGATTTTGGCGCTTAGCTCCTTTAGCTTTTCCACTCTTACTATAATTCAAGGGGTTAGGTACAGCTTACAGCAGTAACATTTTGGAAATATTCAACATTTTTTTCTCCATTACTGTAGCTTGTACAATAATGAAAATTAGTATGTGTTCTTCTGCTATATGAAAATATATATATATATATATATATATATATATATATATATATATATATATATATAGAGATGGCCGATATTTCACAAACCGATATTTTGTCACAGGTATTTTTTTGTCACAGATAAACCTGTGACTGATGACGCGAAATATCTGTGACAAAATATCGCTATCGAAATCTGCTCCGTATTCAGTACTTGTGACTGTTGCAACGTCTGCGACTGATATTTTCTCCTCTACGTCGTGGGTTTGCGCATGCGCATGCGCATGATACAATAACAGCAATCGGGCGGTGGTATTTGATTATTTTTTCGTGATATTTTATTCAATATTATTTTTTTCAAAGTGATGATGTGTTGCAAAGTTATTAGCGGCATTATAATAATATAATCATGAATCTGACATTTTGTTTTCATATTAAGTCTGAATATATGTTTTATAAATATTTTATATATTCCCCCGAGATCTTCACATTTTCATATTACTGTGAATATATATTAATGTATAAGTATTTTCCACTCAATTTTTACGCAGTAACAATATTTTTTTTAGTTATACTATTAATTACAAACAGAATAGTTACAGCAGCCTACATTATTTTAATAACTTTACATGTACTTCTCTCATTTATGTATGATCCAGTTTTAATGTATAGCTCTAACACGGACAGTGCAGGGTAGTATTAATTAAAATAATTAAACTTAAAATAAAATTATTTGTAATAAGTTCATTACCGGTATGTTGTTTATGGTTATTAACTTTTAGGAAATCGCACAGTGCTTTCTAACATTGGTACTCGTGTGGGGTGTTATTTCACCCAATTAATAGGCCTAATCAATGTTCTAAACTTGATATTTAGTGATATTTATCTAGATATTGTTAAAATCATCAACTTGCAAGTAATTTTCAACTTTTAAATATAATAATATGGGGTAGTTAGCAAAAATTGTCAATTTTATAAATTCCAAAAAGATCTGACATCTAGCAGACACTGCTCCAACAAATCGTTCTCATTGCCCTTGCACACTTTTAAAATAGACCTACACTTACACATAAATAGGATAATTAATTATATTTGAAAATAAGGGGTATCAAACGTAAATCATGTTAGTTCACTCCGTGTCACTGAACGTTATGCTCTTCCGAACTTTCGAAGCATTTCTCACAAGCCGACAACAGCACCTATAGAATTAAAACCGAACGAGATAAAACTTATTTGGCTAAACTAACCTTGAGGTAGTTTCCTTCGTATTCCCCTTATACACCTTGCATATACGAATCTGTGACAGGTTAGGTTTGGTTAGTTTAGGCTTTGTTATGCCTTGGATATACGATCAACTGCATCTCCACAAACAATCAAATTCAACGATTTTCACTTTCGAAATCACCGAAACTACCTCAGCGCTAGTTTAACCTGAGGAACTGTCTCTCCACAAAAAAATTCCGTATAAATGCAATGTTTTTCACATCCGAAATTGCCGAAACTACTTCAGCGCTAGTTTCACCATCTTATTATAAATGATATAGTGATTACATGATTTAAATAATAATAATAATAATAATAATAATAATAATAATAATAATAATAATAATAATAATAATAATACCATTGGTTACCAATACTTTATCTTGTGTAATATCCTGTCTGAACAACTGTCTTGTTCTGTAAATATTTTCTATTGTTTTTCCGAATACTTATGTTTCGTTAATTTTTATTCTGACTCAATATTATAATGTTAATGCACGACTTAAAATAATTTATCGATTATATTATATACAATAAAAAGGATCAATTTTTAAAACGATTAGGATAATCACATAACCTCAATTTCTCCGTACCCAACTACATTAAAAATTATCAACTGATTCCATATCTACAATCAACTACGATATAACCTCTTGGTATATAAGGTTAACTTTTTACATGTTACTGTTCAGTTAGATTAGTATTTATTTGTTAATGGTACATGTACATAATTTATTTGTTGGATTTTCCCAAATAAACCATTTAAGTGTGGCGTGTATAGAGAAATCGTATTCACATTGCACTGCTCTTCAATATTTCCTGTTAATTTTTATCGGTGTGACAAAATATCGGTATAATTCATGCATATTGTGCTTACTTAGCGATATAAAATATCGGTGTGACAAAATCACAGATAAAAGTCACAGATATTTAATTGTCACAGTCACAGTTGTCACAGATACTTGAAAATATCGTTTAAGCTCAACTCTATATATATATATATATATATATATATATATATATATATATATATATTTTTACGATTAAAAAAATTATTTACATTTTTTTTTTCCCAAAATTCAATTCACTCTGTAGTGATGAAGCGTTTCCCACATAACTAAAAAACTACCCAACATTCTGTGATGAAATTTTTGTGTGTATTTATGCATGTTACATCTACAATATGATGCAAGATCACTACTCTACTTTCTCTACCTTCAATAGATTGTCTGATGAAAAATAAATTCATTTAAAAAATGGTCAAATATAAGTATTTTCTTTTAACACAAATTAAAACAAATATATTATTTATTAAGGAATGTACAGTACGATTATTTAATCCTGACAGTCGCCGGCGATGTGCGCCTGGGTCAGGCGAGTCCATTAAGTTACGCCAAGGGATGTTCAGGTTAATCTGTTGGCTGCAGTCAGAGTGATCGGATGTCACGCATGCGGTATAGCGTTGTGTTTCCAGTACAGTTAAGCTGTACTGCATTCCTTTACCGACCGCTCGCCCTTATCTCTACTCCGGAGCTCTCCCCACTACTCCTATTACTTCCCTTCTTTCGCGTCGCTGAGCTGTCAGGACTAAATAATCGGTCTGTAATCGAAAGAGTATTACATTTTAAACATGAGTCTCAGCAATAAAATAAAATTGAGAGAACATGAAAAAGTTAACAAGTTTATGAGTTATGAGAAAAAAATATAAATAATTTTTTTAAATCGCAAAAATATTTCTTTCATATAGCAGAAGGACAGTGTTTCACACATAGCAATTTTAATTACTATAAAGATACAGTAATGAAGGAAAATATGTTGAATATTTCCAAAAATTTTATTGCTGTAAACTGTACCTAACTCCTTAAATTGCTTTGCTTCATTTTTACAATCATATCTGGATGCTCTCTGAAATGACAGAAGGAACAAAGGACGTGTAAAAAAGAAATGGAAGGTGTGAAGATGAAAGACCAAAAGCTGACTCTTAATTCATTAATTGATTAATAGATTGAGTGATGATGACGCTAACAGTGAGATAATTAATATCGACAAAGTAGTTGTGGAAAATTTTTTCTGTTTCATTTTTAAATGACCACTGTTCCTTTATCGTAATGTCACAGACACCGAGTTGCCTCTGTAGTTAATAAGTTATCAAAGACCTGTAAGCCGCAAGAACGTGTGTAACATAGCAGCGTGTGTGATTGCTGGAACGTGTTTAGGGCTGTTGACTCGTGTTTCTAAATTTAAAGTCTCTGTGGCTTCGCGGAGGATGCTCACGACCTTGTATCAGTTATATATGTCAGTGTGCACGAAATCAAACACAACTCTCTCTCAGCATGAGGTTCAAGACATCCACATATTGTCTCTAATTAATCTGGACTCTGTCCAAGCTCAGTTGTGGCTCAGTCTAGCACAGCCAGATTAGATTTCCTACAGCGACGTGAAGATTTATATTATATTTGTACACATGTCGTATATCATGTACTGCTCCTGTGTTACGTTAAGCATTGGCTTTGAGTCATGCTGACCATAACGCTAAAGAATCCCGCCACCGTATCTCTTAACGTTCAAATTTGGTTAAGAATCTGAACGAAACAACTTGTAGAGGCATAAAATATGTATATAGTGTAGTTCACGTAAGATTAGTTCCTAAAGAGCTATTATGGCCGTCTTTTCAATGTTTCTATTACCAGATATCACCAAATCCAGTAAAATTACAATGCTATGTACTGAAACAATAACAAGTTAATAAATAATATTTATTTGTATATTTGCCATGTGTGTGAATTAGTGATTTAAGACGGCGCTCATTCTGTCGGATCCCGGCCACTTATTCACTCGTAATGAATGCACCTCTGCACATTGTGTGTTGGACATTGTGCCACTGTCACACATCTGTGACACAGTGCATGAGGGTTGGCCACTAAAGGGAAACTAAGAGGTGGAACTTAAACTGAGAGGATTCAATCCGGTGTGGCTTAGTGGATAAAGCGTCAGGATGTAGAGTTTAAAACCTGGTTCGAGTCCCGGTTCCAGAGAGAATTTTTCTCCGCTCCACCCATCCTTCATCATATTTTCTTATGGGGTAACTCTATCATCAATGTTAATACGATATTTATTGCAAAAAAAAAAAAAAAAAAAAAAAAAAAAAAAAAAGAATTATACGATAATTTTGACTCATGCAAACCTTATTTTAAACAATATAAAATTTTAACATTTCCATCCATTTATATTTACAAATGTCTAATTTTCTTGAAACAGAATGAGAATAAATACAATAAGAATTTAGATTATCATAATTATAATACACGAAATGCACATCTGTTATCAATAAAAAAATCATAGACTTGAGAAATATGAAAAATCGCCTGCCTATACTGGCATTATGTTTTTTTTAATAAATTACCATTGAAGATACAATCTTTACCTTATGCAAAATTTAAAGTGAAAGTTAAACAGATTTTAACTGGTCAAACTTTTTATTCAGTAAAAGAATTCTTAAATCACAAGTTATGATATATGCAATACTACTTGATTATATTATTTATTTTAAATGTATTTTAACTTGTGTTTTTAATTTTATTGTGTTTATTATTTAATATGTAATTGACGTGTACATCATGTATATGGCTATGTATAGAATAAACAATCAATCAATCAATCAATCAATCAATAATGCACAATTCCTGCACGGAAATATCGTATCTACTTCGATACATCACAATAATATCCTTCACAATAAAAATTATGATGAAAATAATGAGGATGATGACAATAACGATTATGATAACGATGATGAACATAATGATGGTGTAAATAACGATGATAAAATAATACCGATAAGGATGATAATGATAATAACGATGATAATGACAATAACGATGAAAATATCACGATAATAATAATAATAATAATAATAATAATAATAATAATAATAATAATAATAATAATAATGAAATTAACAACAATGATGATGTTAATGATGACAATAATAACGATGATGAAAATAATAATAATAATTTCGATACACCAAAATCTTTTTGTGAGATGAATTATTCTAAAGAATATACTTTTATAGCCATACTGCATGTTATTTAAAGAACAAGTGAAAAATTCAATTTGTGTTTGCGCAAGAAATAGGTAGGTTATTTATACGCAGCAACAAACTCATTCACAATAAGCATTGTGTGACAGCGCAGCCTTTATGGAAAATTATCTTCCCTTTGTGTTTTGAACCGTGTAGTGACGTAAACTGATTCACAGGCGTTTTAAACTGTAAATAATGATTGATAGTGCACACCGATACAATATGTCAACAAAGTGAATGACCAGTGCCATAATCCTGCATGGAATGTTCGTAATGGACTGATGAATAAATTATATTAGATATTTAGGCTACTACTAGATTTAGAAATAATACAGTATTGTATTACAAAATATATTACGCACATTTTGTCATTATACGTTTTATATGCTTCGCAATAATTCAGTTTCTATCGCAATGCCAGTGACATTATCACTTGGTAGCTTTTCTCACGTCAGACCACAAGCCTCACTTCAAGATATTACACAAAAAATCCAGCATTTATTAAGAAGGGAAAACGTTGAAACCCTCAAGAATCTAGGAAAGATGATAAGTTAGCTTTTTCAATGTTTCCCATCACTACGAGTATTTATAGTCACTGTCGCCCTTGGTGGTCCAGAGGTAACGCCAAGGATTGCGGGTTCAAACCCGCCTGGATCGACGGATTTTCAGGACGCAAAAAATCCGGAAAGCAAGTAGGCTTACCGTATCGGAGTTTTCCGGCACGTTAAAGACCTCCAAGCCTAAATTAGAGCCTTTGAACTAAACTTATTCTCCCTTGCATCCTAGTAACACCTTAATTGCACACTAGGTGGCGTTTGAAGCAGTAATCTTACCACTTGTCCCTCTGCCTTCGTCGACAAATAAATGTAACCAAATTTCTTATAGGTACCATACTGAAACGTTCAATAATAATAATTTTATTGTGGAAAGTGTTGCTGCAATGACGAGGGAAGAACAGGAGAACCCAAGAAAATCTCTCACAACCTTGGCTCCACCCACCACAAATACAACTCTGCCATTGCCGATATACGAGCTCAGGGTCTGCGGTTGTAGATAGCCATCTTTCAGCCATTTGAGCTAGCAAGAAGGTTGTGCGAAGTGTGTTACCTTTTACTAGTTTCATCGTATTTCTGCTACAGCGGAGAAATAGATAATTTTGGTAGATCGTTTCATATAACCAAACAATCGACTATCCGACATCTAGTCTCGGCAACGCAAATATGTTTTATTTGAACGACTTTTCAATCTACGAACAATGACAAATATTTGTTGCAGACGCCCGTTTTCCAAATACATTTTCTGAGGGGTTAAAGTTCAACAATATATTTAAACATAGGGTCCAATGTAGTTAAATTATACACGAGAGCATCCACCTTTGATCAGAACGTGATTACGAATATGATGTATATGTTGCTTCTGTTGCAGTTCGTTGACTTAGGGACGCGTTGGGCAATAAATCCATGTTGCGAGTGGTAGTGCGAGCAGTATGTACCGTTGGCTCTCCCCTGAATCCATGGCAGCTCTTGGGACCGCGGTGATGTCTACGCGGAAAGACAGAGAGACTCTGCAGGCTGTAGGAGAGTTCGGAGGCGGCCCCCAGGAGAATCTGTAGCGCGGAGGGCCTTAGGACATGTACACCATTCTATTCAGGGTAGAACAATGGGCCCACCAAAGCGGCCTAAGTGCTAGAGCAATCCCTAGATAGTGCCTCTTCCCTTAAGAGGAACTAATACACAACTATACTGGACGAAGTTCTTGAAGAACTGTGGGTTTCCTCACACTTATTTTGCCTATTATATGTTGTTTCAGGAAGGTTTTGAAGAGCTATTTATTTTTTTTTAAACTTAGGTTTCATGTAAGTAGACTACAAGTTTCAATTATAAAAGTGGACTAAATATTTCACAAATTCGGATTCATTTTGAAAACGGCTCATTTCAACGAAATAAAAAATAATTTACCTCGGCATACTGTATGGCCAACAATGATTATGTAGGCTTTTCTATATTATGTCCAATATCCTTTAAAGCAGTGGTTCCCAACCGGTGTGTCGCGCAGCCTCATGGAGTGTGTCGCGAAATTTTGGAATTGAAAAATAAATTTTATGCCATCCAGAAAGTCTCTTTACAACGCATTCTTTTATTTGCAACGAAGTCTTTGATATGGTACATTTTATTTTGAGACAGACTTCACTAATGAAACGTGAATGCCACATAAGTTGTTGCTTGATTTTTTAGAATTTTCTATTGTTTATTAACATCGACCTATCTACAACACTGTATGTCCGGTACTACATAGAATTTGTTATCAGTGCTTTTTTCTGGCGGAACGCGCTGGAACGGCGTTCCGGCACCTTTTTTGTTGCATTCTTTATCATGGAACCGAAATATGTGTGAATGACCAACCATGTTTTTAATATAATTTTTCTTTGAATTCCGCTTAGACCTTGAAAGTCTTAGTTGGACGAAAAGGAGGTTAAAAAGAATGAAATTCCCGTGCAGTGAACAGTAATCATCTTCCCGTCCGCTATAAAATATTCTACACAGAGTTTCACCGCCTTTTCCTCTAGAAGAAAAGCACTGGTTTTTATTATTATTATTATTATTATTATTATTATTATTAAATAAAACCAAACAAGTGTGTCACGATATCGTGGGCGTTCAGTAAAGTGTGTCGTCAGTCAAAAACGGTTGGGTACCACTGCTTTAAAGATACAAAATTATTGTTCTAATTTTTTTGGCATTTTGAAGGGATTAAAATAGTTTTTTGCTTCTCCTGTAAAATTTAATAAAGTGGAGATGACCCCTTTTCAAAATGGCCTATTTATTTAAACGAGGACGAAAAATCAAAGCTATGTGACATTCATGAACGAAACGTTTAAGGCTCATATCACGCCCACGGTGTAGTTTGACAACTATTTTTATTGGTTTATTTTACTACGCTTTATCAACTGCAATGGTTGTCTAGCGTCTGAGGGAAATAGATGTCAAAGACAACGAAATGAATCCACGGTTCATCGCCGAAAATTATCCAGCATTTAATCAATGACACCAGTCGTATTAGACATTGCACATCTTTATTATTCTTTGGTTGTTGGTGGTGTAGGTACATTCACTAAGTCATTCAAACTGAACAGAAGAATAGAGGTTAGAAAATGCTTTTTATCTTGCCTTGCATTCTCGTTCTCGTTCCAGTCTACTCTTTTTCATTCCTAGCTCTCTTTTCGGAGGATTTATTTGCACACTTTTTTTAGCAAATATCTGGTCAACAATGCAACTTCACTCACTGGTTTCGAGTGGACAAGGTGGTCTAAATAGTAAGTACCCATTTCAATAACAGTTGAGTACTTGAAAGCGGGCACTGAAGACTTTCGAAAAATTAATTCAGTCAGATACTTTGCGAAAAAATATGTTTTAAAGTGTACCAGATGATCTACAGCGATGCATCAGCGCAGAAGAGGAAAATTTTGGAAAGCAATGTAAAGCAATGGATAATAGTAGTGACTGTGAGCCCATTCTGTACAATGTCACAACACTATACAGAAGTGTGACCAACTTCAGAAACACGAAATCCCTTCGGAGCTGCCAAAATTCCACTACATTCCGCTACGATTGTAGATACTGAATGAATATGGAGGAAAAGAAATATGTCAAGAGTTCACAGACATAGGTTTTATTGTGTTTCCTGACATAATTTATATTCTCTGAAAATCAAAGATGTGGATTACATTCATCTTATTTTAAATGTATTCACAAATGCTTCGACTTGAATAAAGACGTACTGTATTTTGTAAACAGAAATATAATCGTATTATTTTATTAAAACATATTTATTTTGTAAAGACAAGTTTTAAATTAAGTTGCTTTACTTAGTTTTACTTATATTTACTCTTTCCAATAACAGACTACAAATTTTAATTTAGTTATAAAATTATAATATATTATAGGGAAGACTAATTCCGCAATATTAAGAAGTAAATCTATCATATTTTTATCAAAATGTTTATTGAAAAATATTATCAAGGTATGTAGACATGGACGAAACCTTTCATTACCAAATGAGATAAGGAGACCTATTAAAATGCAAATATATTTAGTTGTACATATATTACAGTTGAAAAAGAACTCGGATAATTCCGCAACAGTGCGGATAAATCCGCAATAGGACTTGGCTAATTCCGCAGTCGTAAATAATTATGAAATACATTATGAAAGTAACATAAAAGGAACAATTTATATGTAACAATGCTCACTTTCTTCACAACTATGTAGCAAAACACGAAAAACAGCCAACTTTCGATGTTTCACTGTATTACCGACAGAGGTGTCGACCAATATCGTCGATTTTTTTTCTGTAGTACTGCAGAGGACATACCTCTCAAAACTTACGTTCACGCTATTGTAAAGCCGCAGTAAAATCATATATGCACTACTGCGAAATTACCCGTACTGCGGAATTAGCCGAGTTTCCCCTACAGGATGAACTGTAAGTAATGTGATTAACTTCAGGGGGTTATTCTTTGAGATATTTCAAACAAAAATGTTTCATACAATTTTTCTCGTTTTTGCTTCTTTTTCGAGATAAAAATTGTTTTATATGAAACATTTTGCAGCGTGTTTTGGGAAAGTAATTGATTTAATTTTCACTCAATTTAAGAGAGCAGTGTATTATGATAATAAATGATTCAAATAATTTTAGTTCTGTTTTTTTAAAGGTACAGAAATTTGATCGGAACAAATATCATATTGTAAAATTCCTTCGCAGAACGAAAAGATTAATTTGTTCGAATCAAATTTCTGCACTTTTAAAGGACACAACTAAAATTCATCCAGTCATTTATTACTATAATATAATGCTCTCTTAAACTGGCTGAGGATATTGGAAATTCAATGAATGGCTATTCAAAAACACGCTATGAAATCTTTCATATACAACAATTTTTTATCTCGAAAAGGAAGCAAAAACGAGCAAAATTGTATTAAACTTTTCGGTTTAAAATATTTTAAATAATAGCTCCCTGAAATTACTACCATTAATTACTGTTCATTTTGTATAATGTGGTACGTAACTTGGAATACATGTAGGCCTAGTATGCATATTCTAATGTAGGTATATTTCTTTACTTACAGGCCCTAGAATACATAATGCATAATAGGCCTACATCCATATTTTTATGTCATTAGAACAAGCTTCTACTACTGAAAAATCGTTAATGTGGTTCTGGATCTGTTAGTACAGACCCATATGTTTTTAGGCAGGTAACAGAGAAGAACAGAGATTTAGAATGTTCGAGAATAAGGTGCTTAGAAAAATATTTGGGACTAAGAGGGATGAAGTTACAGGAGAATGGAGAAAGTTGCACAATGTAGAACTGCACGCATTGTATTCCTCACGTGACACAATTATGAGTATTAAATTAAGAGGTTTGAGATGGGCAGGGCATGTAGCACGTATGGGCGACTCCAGAAATGCATATAGTGTTAGTTAAAAGGCCGGAGGGAGAAAGATATTTGGGGAGGCCGAGAGGTAGATGGGAAGATAATATTGAAATGGATTTGAGGGAGGTGGGATGATGGTAGAGACTGGATTAATCTTGCTGAGGATAGGGACCGATGGCGGGCTTATGTCAGGGTGGTAATGAACTTCCGAGTTCCTTAAAAAACATTTGTAAGTTGTAATAAAGTTAATCAGGCCTATCCTGTGAAATTGGAGTAGGCCTACTCTTATCATACATTTGTTGATTGAACCTCCTAATATGTTTATCACTTATTTCGTAGGTCTCATAGCATACACTTTTATTTTCAAGATCTAATTTTATTCTCCGTAAAACACTTACAATGGCAGGTGACAGTAAATTTCTTCGGTATAGTTGAAAAAGTAGTGATGTTTTAATTCCTACATGTGATTACAAGCATTAGCGGCATCTCTCAGCAATATTAGAGTTACGAAAAATCTTATAGCTTCTAACATGAATTATTAAAAAAATTCCGCTACATTTCGGGATGATTTCGATCATTACCGCTACGTCTCCCGAAGCCTCAAATTCCGCTACGTGTGTCAGAATTTCGCTATAGAATTCCGCTATAGTTAGACACACTCCATAAAGACGCAATGCTTGGTAGCACCCTCACTTCTAATATATGCATTAATTTGTGTAATTTGGTGGAAAACCGCAAAAATCAACAACTTTACTTATGCCATAACATAACAACATACCAGTGTTGCCAAACTGAATGGAATTCCACAAACTATATAGAATTTTTATTCCTGCGTGGAATGCTGTGTGGAATGATTGGCTGTGTGGAATTCTCACAGCTAGGCCAACTAAATTTTTTAGTTAATTAAAAAATAAATGTGCATATGAAAATATCGGTACAGTTTACTTTACAGTAGCCGTGGGTGAATTATCTAAACAGCTGTCAAAGTTCTGAGTGACAAAGAAATATACTGGGCACCGCTCATCTACTCTTGCTTCAGCTGGCGGACAATGAACTTGAGGGGGATGGTGTCGGCTTGAACAATACATTTCTACCAATATGGGTCATGTTGAGAGAATGGATGAGAAAGTAAAAATAATCTCAGTTACTTGTCTGATTTTCCCTGTCTCTCTCATCTGCTCCATATAGGTACATCTCGTAACAAATGTATTTTTATTACCCAAAAATTAGATTGCTTAAGGAGGGGGACGGGTGAAATTTTGATCATTTTCAGAAAACAATCCCATTTTTGTTTTCTTCCAAAATAAAAATAAATCAGCAATCTCTTATTTATATGTTGAGCAAGTTTCATTGCTCTGCGGCGCTTGAAAGCATAAAAATTACGTAATATAGGCTATAAATGGCTGCACCCTTGAACTTCAATATCAAGCAAATTTTACAAACTGTTTTCTCACACCTTTATTCAGCACATTTCGTCAGGTTCAAGTGTAAAGACTCTTACAATTTTGATGATAGGAACATTAAATTTTTACTGCATGTCCTATATACTACGGTTAACGAAATAGCTCATGGGTTTTATGATTAAATGAATACTTTTTACAATAAAAAATAAAATATTTATAGTAGCAATGGAAAATTTTTATTTTTAGGTATGCAGCGATTGTAAAAATGTTTCTCCCTTTTGTAGTAAAGATACAGGAAAACTAATGCGTGAAGTTTTTCTAAATAACCCACTGGTCTTGCAAAAAAAAAAAAAAATAAATAAATATTTTACTGGAAAATTGAGCGACACATTTACTTTTTAAATATGCTAATTTTTCAAAATAATTCTGTTAAGAATTCAGAAAGTAATTCACTCACAGAAATTAAACTTGACATCATTATCTATAACACCGTGATTATCTGTACACAAAATCAAGGACGTAGGTTGAAAAGTGTAGAAAACAGAAATTTAACCCATCCCTTTAATACACATCGTATTTAAATAAATAATACTGAATATAAATAAATAGATAAATAATATATGCATAACACACACATAAGTTTAAACAATATCGGTCTTACTAATAAAAACTCTATATACAGACGTTTAACTGTCTTATACAATGAGTAGCTCGTTTATACGTCGTGTGTAAATTCCTTACTAATATCACTACATACGTCGTGTATAACAGTATAACTGTTACACAGCTACGTCATAGTTTCGTCATTACTTCGTTACGAAAGGTAATAGAATATCTGAGGTTCTCTATTGCATCCGGTAGAGCGCTCTAGTGTGGCGTGTTAAATATCGATAGTACAACTGGCTCTAATCGATTACCACACTATATTTTGGTCAAAGAGTACAAGCTACAGCAATATTATTATAATTATTCTGTGCTCTGGTTTGTTCTTCTGTGGTTACAAGACAACCATCATCATAAAATGACAGTCGTTACGAACAGCTGTTAGAGGGGCGGCCATTTTTTCTCTTTATACAATTCTTGAACAAGGGGTTTCGTGTATACAACTACTGCAAAGCAATTCCCATTGTATAGTTACAGCCTGTTTATTCAGCCATTGCTTATGCATGGTTTATTAGTAACGTTTTCTGTCTCAACTCTGCATAAGTCTCGTATAAAAACTATATACGGTTTATTAGTAAAACTGTATATAAACAACTTTTATAAAATGGAAGATAAGCCTATTTTGTGTCCACATTTGTGGACTAACGGTTATCGCATCTGGCCGCGAAATCAGGTGACCCGGGTTGGATTCCCGGTCGGGATATTTTCCGGGGTTTTCCCTCAACCCAATATGAGCAAATGCTGGGTAACTTTCGGTGCTGGACCCTGGACTCATTTCACCGGCATTATCACCTTCATCTCATTCAGACGCTAAATAACCTAAGATGTTGATAAAACGTCGTAAAATAACCTACTAAAAATATAATAAAAGTGTGAATACCGGAGGGATATTAAACCAGCGTTTGATGCAGAAAGCTACAGAATTAATTAACATATCTATATATTCTGCATGACTGTAGTACACAAAAATGTATTCAAAAGTTATGTGTGGAATTGTGTGGCATTTGGTTGTTACGTGGGTGGATTTTAGTGTTGCTGGTCTGGCAACACTAAAATCCCTTAGCAAACAACACACAAAGCCCTCTTAAAATGTCCATCACAGAATTTTATTTTACAGCGTTCGATTCGTATCCTGACTAAAGAAGTTTCATTTCAATAAATACTACTCTCAATGCTTTGTTTTAGTAGGTGAGCTATCTATGATATCGAAGAAAATGGCGGAGCTTAAATGTAAGAGCGATCAGGCTTCCGGCATCGTTTCTGGTCGCCGTCCAAATACTCGGCATCGACCTCTCCCCAAACACAATAAACTAGAGACGTTCCAGGGCAGCAGGCTCGGCACAACCTGTGCTCAGTCAGGAACGCATGCAGATTTCTAGGAAAAGCTGCCGGCCGACTACTACAAAACGAACAGCAAATATATTCATGTTACATCTTCGTGTTGTGTCTACCGCGATCTCAAAGGCAGATTGCAGACTTCACTCTCGACACCGATTTCAAACGCCTGCAAATGTGTGAAATTTATGCTCAAAAAGTTATCGTCATGAAGTTGACACACGCTTTCTCACCAGCATAACAACTCAAGTCTTCATTTATCACGTTGCGAATGATATTACCTACCGTTCTTTAAGAACTGTCAATAAATTTAAGGGGTTAGGTACAGCTTACAGCAGTAAAATTTTGGAAATACTCAACATTTTTCCTCCATTACTGTACCTTGTGCAATAATGAAAATTAATATGTGTTAAACACTGTCCTTCTGCTATATGAAAAAAATATTTTTATGATTTAAGAAAAATTATTTACTTCCCCCCCCCCAAATTCAGTTCACTGTGCAGTACACCTTCTACATGTGCAACCTCATTTCTTACCTAGCAGACTTAATGATCGTGCGTACCTCCAATTTTTTTTTTCCAATATGAGCTACACGACTTTTTGAATCATTTTTCTCTTTGCGACAGGTAGCTGTTGTAATACATGCATGACGAAGCACTGGCTCACTTTCATTTTAACGCTCGAGTGTACTTGTACAACAGGGAGTATCGGCTGTGACTTACCAATACAATGGCCTCTCAGGTCCCCCGACTTCAATCCCCTGATTTTTCTTCGGTTATTTGTAATGTTTTGTGTATTCCAGTCCTGTTGGTAATGTTAAGGAACTCGGAAACACATTATCAATGGTTGTCAACGCATTAAAGATACGTCAGGGATATTCAAACATGTACGAATGTCAATGAAGAAACGTGATGATGCCTGCTTTACTATGAACGATCGTCATATTGAGCACATGTTAAACGCTCTTTTCCTCCAGTGCATGTCGGATGTCATGTTGGCCCACAGCACCAGTACTGACGACATATAATAAAACCCATAGATTTCAGAAACGGCTCGTATACCGGATTTATGTTTATTACGATTTTTGCCTTGTTTCTTTGTCCTCTACTCACCTCTTCAGTCTGTACCTATAATTGTGAAATACACTCTACAATCAACTCTGGATATAATGAACTCGGATATAGTAAACATTCGGCTATAGTGAACCTAAATAGTTGATCCCGAACCGCATACAATAAAAAGTGCATTAATATTTCCGTTTATAGTTAACCCTCACTTCGGTTATAGTGAACATTGTATCCTAACAAATTCTTATTTGAAATCAGACCTTCTTGTATAAAAATGAAAGGGTGTGTTGAGAACAGCATTCTAAGTTTCCTACTCCTTTATTCAAAAGACAAAGGTAGGATTAGTGATTCCTACACATTGAGCTGTAGCCTACTGTAAATCCAGGCAACGCGTGACGACCTTGTCTCACTCCACCGTCGAAGGTTTGACATTCTGTTCTCAGGCACTCTACTCTAGTGTTATTTCAATCCGCCATCGTCAAAGGGTTGCCTTTTGTTCTCAGAAACATTTCCATTATCACGGATAGCATCGAAACAACAAAGAACAAAATTGCCTTCTTTTATTAAAAGGGGACGGACATTATGTTCAGAGCATAAATGAAGGTAAGATTCCGATGGCTTTCAAACTCTATCAACCCCCTCCCATTTTCCATTAAGTGACCCGGGAAATTCCAAGGCTGAGTACGCAATCATACGGTAACAGCGTTTGTCATTTCTACCTATCAGTCTGTTTCTAGTGTTCCAACAGTGAATGTACTGTATAACAATGTCGAAGCGTAAAGTGTTTTCTTTGAAAGATACCGTTCGCAAGCGGACGTGGGTCGACAGCATAGTTTAAATCATTTGTGAGTGACATTAGGATACAGTGTAATCCATTCCACAAAAATGAAATATTTTATTTTCTTGTTCACAATTTCATTAATTTCTGTCATTTAAGGTTAGGGGAGAGACACTTCGGATTTAGTGAACCTCGAATGTAGTGAACAAAATATGCAAGTCCGCAGAGGTTCACTATATCCGGAGTTGACTGCATATGTATTTTCGTGACAATCTCTAAACCTATTTTCGCATATATCCTTTTATCCTTATTTTATTTGTTTGAAGCAACATTTCTATGGTTCTAATTCATATTAGAATTAGACGACTCATTTTCTTACTGGTTGACCGCTTCGCTCATCGTCATCAGCAATGATTCATAAATTCGATTATGGGTCAATTACTGTTGAAATACCACTTATTTAAACCTCCAGGCTCAAGATAGCTAGCTACCAGTTTGGTACTGGTATAGGCTAGTACACAAGTATGCCAACCGTAAGGGACTCTTGCTCAGAGGCGGGTTTGAATCCCGCTTGGACCGAGTATATTACGTAGGCTATTTGTCCCCCCCTCCCAAATGTAAGAGTAATACCAGTTAATCTCACGTGAATTCTTGGGTTCATTTCGCTATCACCAATTCCATTGATGATAAATAAGAGTGCAGTTCACAATGGGTCGTTAAATATCTAGTAAAAAGTTTAAGTGCTAAAGAGAAAAGTTGCAATCATTTTCTCTGATGATGATGATGATGATGATGATGATGATGATGATGATGATGATGATGATGATGATAGCACTTTAAGACACTTCGCTTCTCTCCACACTGGACTACAATTTAAATGCAATGTCGAAGCAAATAACGCGTACATTGTGAAAAACAAATTGTTTACTACAGACTTTAGCTTTAAAAATAGCACTCAGAAAGGACAATTGCCACGTATCCAGGACACGGAGTTGTTTTGAAGTCTAAGTCGGCGAACTCAAACTGCAGCTATTTACCGAACAAAGGATAGTTTGTCTTCCGGGAACAGTTACAGCCTCTTCCTTGCAAACGTTGGTTACTTCTATGTTATTGCCTTCTTATTTTGCATTCACGGTTAAATTTAACATAGGCCAACGCACTGGTATGCCGACCCGATGTGACGTCGGACCTATCACAATCCTTTAAAATGGGACACCAGGTAAGCGATGAAGCGTGGAAGATTGTCAATACACGCACGCTATATTAAGCTGTACGGGGCGTAGTTAGTATCTAAGCTATTGCTCAGCTCAGTTTTGTATCATCATCATCATCATCATCATCTTCTTCTTCTTCTTCTTCTTCTTCTTCTTCTTCTCGAAACAGCAATGTCACAAGGTTTGTAATAAGTAAAACATTTCTGTGCAATTCATGCGACTTGTATATGTTTTCCGCTATACAAAGTTCAGTTTATGAGAGACTTCTGTGGCTTAAACAAATATTAAACAAAGAAGGTTTCTCGCTCTACTTTTGATAGCTGATAATATGACACTTTACAATTGGGAAGAATTTCTTATCTTGAAATAATATAGGCATCTCCTACGTTATTTTGCCATATTACTTGCTTACAAATGGCTTTTAAGGAACCCGAAGGTTTCACATAAGCCCGTGTCCGGTCCCTATTCTGAGCAAGATTAATCCAGTCCCTACCATCATATCAATTTTAATATTATCCTCCCATCTACGCCTTGGCCTCCCCAAAAGGTCTTTTCCCCTGTGGTCTTCCAACTAATACTCTATATGAATTTCTAGATTCGGCTATTCGTGCTACATGCCCTAACCATCTCAAACGTCTGGATTTAATGTTTCTACTTTTATGTCAGGTGAAGAAAACAATGCGTGCAGTTCTGCGTTGAGCAACTTTCTCCATTCTCCTGTAACTTCATCCCTCTTAGCCCCAAATATTTTTCTAAGCACCTTATTCTCGAATACACTTAACGTCTGTTCCTCTCTCAAAATGAAAGCCCAAGTTTCACAACTATACAGAACAACCGGTAATATAACTGTTTTATAAATTTTATCTTTCAACTTTTTCGTGAGCAGACTGGATGATAAAATCTTCTCAACCGAATAATAACAGGTATTTCCCATATTTACTCTGCGTTTAATTTCCTCTCGAAAGTTATTTATATTTGTCTTTTGTCATATTATCAAACATAAACACACCACAATTTCTCCAGACGCACTTCACAATAAATGGGAGTACCTATGTTTTACCCAGCGTTTATTATATATATATATATATATATATATATATATATATATTTTTTTTTTTTTTTTTTGCACGATAGTGTGATTTCCCATCGTTACAACGAAAGCCCGCCACGATTGAAAGTTGATTTTACTGAATTCAGAGTTGGCAACTTAGATAAGTATGTTAAAATATTACAGACAACTGCTCTAGAGTTCTATGTATACTACAATCCTACAATACATGTAAAATTCATACGCAAAAGGCAGTATTAATTAATATACATTATACGAAACAAATCACTGCATTTGAAATGTACTGAATTTTATTTAAAAAATTCAAATTTCACTTAACAAAAAGAAATAAAACATATTGCAAGTGAACACGAAATATTAGAAGTACCCGAATCACTTTTACATATCGATCGGAAAATAATTTAGTTAATGGGATAACATTATAAATCTCGAAAATTCGTACTTCCGTAAATAGAACAGTAGACTAATTCTAGAAATTATATATTAGAAAATATTAACGATAGTTATTTAAAATTTATACAAAAAAAAAATTGATTGATTACATACCGGGTGTCCCAAAAGTGCTTGTATTACATTTAAGGGACATTTTTATCGGACAATTTAGGATCGATGTCACGCCCTTAGCTCGCTAGACGGCCTCATAGTTTGGAGCCCTGTGTCACATCAAGCACGTCATTCTGCTGGATGAACTGTTGCCTTTCCACTCTGCACAGTTAGAAGAGGTATCCAAAGTGAGCGCTGAACGGAGCTCACAGCGACGAATCATTGCTTGTCGGACCCTTTCAGAGATCCCAAGATAGCACTGCGGCCAAAATCCTCTTTCTTACGTCCTCATTATTTACAGGACTAGCGTAAATTAAAATGCCCGTGTGACCCCCCAAGAAGAACTCCACGATGGTGAGCTCAGGAGACCTTGGTGGCCAAACAATAGGTCCGCTACGGCTAATACAACTATGTGGAAATCTATTCTCCAGGAACACATAGACATGATGTGTAAAATATGCTGGGTGATCATCATGCTGCAACCACATGCGTTGCCCTACCACTATGGGAACCTCTCCAGTAAAGGGGGAAGGGTTTCTTGGAAAGGTGCAGGTAAGTTTCACCGTTGAGACGGGCTGGGACCAATCAGCGAACCAGTTGAACAGACAGCACTTCAGATTCTGACGCCAGCTAACGGCGCAACGCCGACCTTAATGTTTGTTTCGACCTCTTCTACCATCCATTTGATGTAAGGGGTTAGGTACAGCTTAAAGGAGTAAAATTTTGGAAATATTCAACATTTTTTTCTTCCATTACTCTATCTTGAACAATAATGAAAATTAGTATGTGTAAAACACTGTCTTTCTGCTATATGATAAACATATTTTTACGATTTAAAAGAAAATTACGGTATTTTATTTATTTATTTTTCAAAATTCAAAGTTCACTGTGCAGTGATGAAGCGTTTCCCTCATAACTCAAAACGTATCCAACATTCTGTGATGAAATTTTGTGTGTGTATTTATGCATGTCATATCTACAATACGATGCAAAATCACTTCTCTACCTTTGATAGATTGTCTGATAAAAAATAAATTCATTTTAAACAATGGTCCAATATCTAACACAAAATAAAAAAAAAAATATTGCTTATTAAGGAATGTAATTGAAAGAGCATAATATTGTAAACATGAGTTTCAGCAATAAAATAAAAGAGAGAGAACATGAAAAAGTTAACGAATTTATGAGTTATGAGGGAAACGCTTCATCGCTGCACAGTGAACTTTGAATTTTGAAAAAAATATATAAATATTTTTTTTTAATCGTAAAAATATTTTTTTTCATATAGCAGAAGGATAGTGTTTTACATATAACAATTTTTATTATTGTACAAGATACAGTAATGGAGGAAAAAAATGTTGAATATTTCCAAAAAATTTACTGCTGTAAGCTGTACCTAACCCCTTAATGCAGGGACTTCTGGGACACACTTTATACCTACTTAAACAGTATAATTTCAAGTCCAGTGTAAATTTTGGTATTTTACAAAATGTCTCTTGTATTTAATCCAGCTAATCCAGAAAACTAAAATTCTTATTAAAGAATGTATAGCACGAAAGTATGTGTGGTATTCGGGACACTAATTTTGTATTCATATGATAGTAACCAATAATTCGATAGTGCCCAACATTACGAGGCTGCGTATTTCAAACAACAAGACGTCAATATGCATGACACAGACAACACCTGCGCTGATCATTGACAACTGTTCAACTCCACCCATTGCAGCTCTTAAACTCCAATTAGCCACTTCTCAGTAACCAGAAGGAAGACCTTAATTTTGTATCTACGTCACAGAAGCAAGTAAAAAATGAAATTCAACCTTGGTGTTTGCGATGAATGAAACGGAATGCTGACGCTGAATGTGACTGCAGTCGTGAATTCGAGCCTCGCCTTGGATATTAATGTGATTTTCCTTTGGTAATGTGATGTCATGTTACATTCTTTGTAGCATTATGGTTATAGGAAGACCATGACATCGTTACCGACGAAAAGGATACGAATTTTTGTTATTTCTGCATTTCCCTCCTTAACCCTGTTTTCACCAACAAACTACTACCAATATGTAGAATCATTCAAATGTCATTCCATATACTGAAATGTTATAAATATTACTCATTCTTTTGAAGGACATAATCACTGTAAAAATTATATCAGGAGTTATACAAAAGTCTTTTTAGTGCCAACATGACATTAAAGCACGGGTGTTTCATATCATTGTTTTGTTTTAACAAAAGAAGTTAGACTGTCACTTAGCAAAGACTGAACGAACAAAACGCCGTTTATCACAAGGCAATAAGCGAAATGTGTGTTGCGGTTTGCAAAATTTGAAAGGATATCAACAGTTTAACGTCGTTTTAACCATGAATATGGTGTTCGGAAAGCTCCGAATTACAAGTGGATAATGTTATGGAGTTAGCATTGGCTGGGCTACTGCAGCTAAGAAACTGCCTACTGGAGGATGCATTGGAAGAAATGGTGAACAGAAGAAAAGTTCGGGGCAGAAGATATCAGATGATAGACAACATTAAGGCTATTTCACGACGCTTTATCAACATCTCAGGCAATTTAGCGTCTGAATGAGATGAAGGTTATAATGCCGGTGAAATGAGCCCGGGGTCCAACACCGAAAGTTAGCCAGCATTTGCTCGTATTTGGTTGAGGGAAAACCCCGGAAAAAACCTCAACCAGGTAACTTGTCCCGACCGGAAATCGAACCCGGGCCACCTGGTTTCGCGGCTAGACGCGCTAACCGTTACTTCACAGGTGTGGACTAGACAACATTAAGCTACATGGAGACTAAGGGGAAGGCGGAAAATAGGAAAGATTGGAGAAATGCTGGTTTGCAGTAAAAGATCTGCCTTGGGCAGAACACTATGAATGAATGAATGAATGAATGAATGAATGAATGAATGAATGAATGAATGAATGAATTAAATGTTATGGTACCGCAAGTCTGAAGAATGAGGATCTGTTATCAGGCGTTATTGCATTTGTGTGTTAATCCGAAGCTGCGCTCGGGCGTGGGTTCGATTCCCGCTAGGGCTGATTACACTGTACAACATGAAATTTGTCCTTTTTATAAATAATATGTGTATTCGATGTATTCTGTGGTCGCAAAAACGAGCCTGCAGTTTGTTTTTGTCCAGCACGTACTGTTTCTCCAAAATAAAAAATTATTTAATGTTAGTGAAATGTTGCACTACTTTCACCTTATGGGATGCAACATGTCATTGAAAGTACACTTTCTTGACAGCCACCTAGACTTCTTTCCAAAAAAAAAAAAAAAAAAAAAAAAAAAACCTTGGTGCTCTAAGCAATGAACACGGGGGAAGGTTCCATCAAGAAATATCTACCTTCGAAAAGCGCTTCAGAGGTAGGTGGAATGCAAGTATGCTGGCTGAATATTGCTGATCACTTCTCAGAGAGATTGCAGAAGCTGTTTACAAACGCAAAAGATCAAAAAAGACATTTTAACTTTTTAATTTTGGCCAAACAAAGGTTGCATTATGTGCTAGTGTAACAAATTTGTGTAAATAAGTGAAGTACGTGTACTATAATAATTGTATGTGTTAGAAAATTTTGGTTTTCAGAAATGAACTCAGCACCTCTCATTTGGTTAAAAATACATAGTTTCATCTAAAGGACAGAAACAAAGTTTAAATTTGTTGTCCAATGTTAGATAGTTCGGGTTTTTCAGAGGTTTCCTCTCGCTTTAAACTAATGTCAGATAATCTCATGGCGAATCCTCGGCCTCATCTCGCTTTCACCAATTCCACCGACACTGAATAACCAGTAGTTGATATAGCGTCGTTAAATAACCAACATAAGTGAGATTAAACGAAGACAATTTCCGGATCATCATACAATTAACCATTAACTGACGTTTTGGGATCATACAGACCCAATTCAATTTTATAAGTATGGTCATATGAAGTTTTTATATTTTTATTTGGAGAACCTTGCTACAGTCCGCGCGTTGAATTAATACCCAGATGGAGGACTTTGTGTTCGATATATATTTTTGCTCGCATCAATACTTGTAATGCCAAGCGGTGTTGTCACACTTTCGTTCCAAGATAATTCCTGGTTACAATTATTACTTTTATACTGACATCAGTACATTGATTTCTACCACCATCATCCATATTGAATACATTTTAAGCTATAAGATTACTTTTAATTAAAACTGAAATTAAAATTTTGTCATCAATCAACTTCAGATCCGACAACATTAATTTTTATTCGACGTCGAGTAGTTATGAGGACGTCAATTATGATACATTGCTAACGCATTATTGGTAGACATATGTTACCGCTTCTTGTGATTGGAGCGGCATCTGAGAAGGCCTAATCAATAAAAAAAACTCATCTTATCTCTTCAAAAGAATGTTCCCTCTTTACACCGCCTGCGTATTAAATGAACGCTCGGACTATTCTCTATCTACTTTCTATACTGCGTTCCATAATTTCTGACAGGCGACGAGGAAAAGAGAGAGAGAGAGAGAGAGATAACTGCAATTCAACCGGTCACATTCCAGAATTATCTTGAAGTTGAGCGGTCTCAACGTTCTACCTCCGCCAGACTACAAGATAAGTTCATGCAAAAGTTTGGATAAAAAGATAAAAGTATAACGCCATATGCCCAAACTTTTTCACTGTATAGCAAATTTTATGTTCAAATGCAAGAATAATATGACATAACTTCGCAATGAATTGACTGATTATAATGCTACATGTTCTGCGTATATTTATCTTAGTGTATATTATCATAATAAATGCGCAAAATCTAAAATAAATCAGTATAGTAATGCATGTACAAAATTCACAAAATAGGTCCCACACTGCGGTGCATCTATCTGCCCCGTCAACATCCAGGTGTGTAGTATCATAGTTTATTTAACCTGGGCCCTCCCCGTCCTAATCTACGAGCAGTAGTGCATCTATCTGCACCCTCAACATCCTGGTGTGCAGTACCAGCAGTTTATTTTACCTGGGCTCTCCCCGTCCTAACTCACGGGCAATAATGCACAGCAGCGGACCTCACTAGTCTCTACAGACGAGTCTCCGGCTGTGGGATAAGATGTTTTCTTGGTGTAGAGACAAGTTTAGCTTGGATAAATTTTAAAGAGTGTTTCGTATTATTTACTTAATTTACGTACAGGAGTAATGAAGAAAGAGAGGTAGTCTACTTTTAGAATTTAAGTAAAAAAACAGAAGTGTCCTATACAGTGTGTTAAAAAAAAGTATCCAATATTTTAGGAGGTGCTAGTATGCATCAAAACAAGAAAATAATGTATAATAATACATACTTTCTGAGATATGAACACTTGTTCATAGGAGGTGCTCAATGTGACGTCCATTCATGGCAATGCATTCCTCTGCCCTTCGGCGTAAGGAATCACGCACTCTTTGAAATTTGTTTTAATATGTTAATAAGAAAGTCCTGATAACGATCCTCAGTTAATCTCTGTGGTAGCACGTATGGCCTTATTAATCTATCACCAAGAACGCCTGCCCATAAGTTGATTGAGAATCGGTGCTGATGCCTCGTTTCTTCAACTGCATGGGGATTTTCATCAGCCTACACATGCTGATTACGAAAATTCACAACATCATCTCTGCTGAACCCCGCTCATATCCGCAACCAGACTTTTGTTTTCAGTATTCCTTGCGACGCATCAGTATTCCATGCCAGGAGTGTCAACTACGGTACGATTATGTGGTAGTCTGCTGTAGCCTATTGTAGGGCAGAAAAATGCATTGCTATGAATGGACGTCACATTGAGAACCTCCTATGAACAAGTGTTCAGATCTCAGAAAGTATGTGTCGCAGGACCCATGTTTATTAGACATTATTTTCTTGATTTGATGCATACTATCACCTCCTAAAATATTGGATACCCTTTTTAACACCCTGTATAAGCAATGGTAGGCTAATCTGGGTTAATGCAGGCTTTCGTTGTTCCAACTCTTACCCATTCCAAAAAAAGGAAATCTAACATCATTTGTGTGTAATTAAACCTGGCGACATACAGTGGAAGGTGTAAATAAATGGACAGGCCCGTTCAAAAAAGAAACAACTCATAATTTGAACTTGAGAGAAAACTGCATTTAAAATTTTTAAAACTTAATGTTGCCAAGAAAAATCCAATTAGTATCACTCTAATTTGAAACTTATAGTACACATAAAATATCATTGACAGAATTTTGAGTAATTTCAACGACCTTTGGATTTTTTAGAGCAACATGAAACTTTACGATGTACATTTCTCAAAACTTTACATTTTGATTAATATTAGAGGATAAAATTTCGATCCGGCGCCGGGGATCGAACCCGAATCCTTGGTTCTACGTACCAAGCGCTCTAACCATTGAGCTACGCCGAAGTTCAACCCACAGCACCGGATCGAATCCTTCTCCTACAGTGTTTTTCCCTTTGTGGCCTGACCCCAAGTTCGACATGTAGCCTATGTTGACATTTTTGTATTAATGTCAACTGCCATTATACAAGGGATATCCTCTAATATTAATTGGTACCGTAACAGACGTATTCTGTAGGACCAAAAAATTAATCTTTACGTAGATTTTACATTTTGAGTTATTTTCCTTCTGAACTGGCCGGCGAAAATAATGGAAATAGTTATGGAATAAGAAGGTTCCTGTTCAGAAGATCCAGTCGCTTCATTGCTTAAGTTCGTCATTAAAATGTAACAACCAGTGACGAGTGGCCGTAAATTGCACGCATTTTAAATCTGCGCTTTCGCGGCCTGCACACAAACACCTCACTTGAATAACAATCGTGTAAAAGCATTAAACGTCTTGCATAGACCATATCTGTTTCCTTATCAACTGTTGCCAAGGCAGCATTATCTGTGAAGTTAACAAGTGACGATAAGGAATAAAAATGATTCAGGGCCAACACTCTAGACACTATGAAATTACGTACCTGCCGAGAGTCGCTTCGAGGTCCCAAGAGGCGACCTTGACTTGTTACCACGTGTTTCAGAGTTGTATTCGTTTCCTGGATGCTCGTTCTAACATCACGTCAATAGTGCAAATCTTTTCATACAAGTGTCTCGTCTGATTCTACGTAATCTATTAGAATCTGATTGCTCATTAAGTTCAGGATGTTCAGATTTCAAACGTTGCCTTGAAAGTACGATACAGAGAGAATAACCTTCTTAATTATCACAAAGAGGCTAAAGGCCTGTTGATTTAAGTTATTCTCAAGTTCTTGGGAGAAGAGATCCCACCATCAATTTGGTCTTGTATCTCATTCTATAGCTATCATAGTTTTATCGTTTACTGTGCTTTTTCAATGCTACTATTTCACTTATGTATGTACATATCCACAAATTAAGTTTAAGAATCCGTTCAATTTCAACCAATTGTAATATTATCGTTTTAAATTGTCGATTTTGTTTTATCGCTACTGCTTGGTAATTGTTTCGTCTTAGGTAACAACTTGGAAGGCCATTGCAGCCAGGCAGCTATTAATAATTTAACAAGAACAAACGCAATAGGAAATAAAACAAAGTTTTGGAACTAATTTTCAGAATTCTGTATCGAACAAAATTATGAGATTCAAGAAACACAAGAAATAAAAAAAAAAGTAATATAATATCAATTAATAAATGTCCGTAGATCTGAATAAATTTTATAATCTCAGATACAAAGATTGTCAAACTTAAATTACCGAGAGAGCTGCAGAATAGGGCTTAAACCAGTTTATATTCGACCGATCTACGAACATCCGTCAAGGTCGAGCATCCGACCGAATGTTCGACCTTGAAGCGATGACCCTCAATATTTTGCAGGCTAGACAGAACACCAGGCGCACTACACATACGTACATGCATACGTAGATACATGCATGCATACATACATACACACATACATACATACATACATACATACATACATACATACATACATACATACATACATACATACATACATACATACATACATACATACATACATACATACGTTCTATCCCAGGGAAGGTCTTTCATTGCAAACTATACTTGATATTTCTACATGAAGAGTCAGATCTTCACAAACTCTCGTATCCTTCATCCTTACATCCGAAGACACAACAGATAGCCTACAGTTGCTTTACAGTTGAGGACATTCCCGGGAAAATGAAGCCAACCAGGTAATCACCCGAAGAACAATCTCGAGTTAGAGATCAGCTTGTTTCCCCTAAGCCAGCGGTCATCAGCACAGAGCATTCTGGGGCTAGCATCACTTACCCGCGGAGAACACACTGCACTATGGTGCACTCGTAGCTGCTAGCGGCTATGCTCTCTACCTCTTCCTGCTGCACGACGGGGCACACGGGACGATTCTGCTTACTATTTTCTCATTTCAGCGAGTGCTGGCGACCACTGCCCTAAGCTATGCCGGTGTTTTTCATACAGAGTGTTTCAGAAACAGACCTAATTATAGATTTTTTTTTTTAGAGAAGAGTGGTTGGGTCTAAGCAATAATTTTAGCGTCCCCGACAAGTAAATTTGGCACTGTGCAACGCCAAATTGCCGTCTATCTACCTGATGATTAGGCAGCAGACAGTGCACTTAGAGTACATTTTCGTTGGTTTATAC
This sequence comes from Periplaneta americana, assembly GCF_040183065.1. Classification (NCBI taxonomy): domain Eukaryota; kingdom Metazoa; phylum Arthropoda; class Insecta; order Blattodea; family Blattidae; genus Periplaneta; species Periplaneta americana. The sequence goes on from NC_091128.1 coordinate 91,757,599, forward strand.
TGGTAAGCCACTTTTCGAAGACGTGGTGTTCAGCACTTTATCAGCTGACTTCTCGTTTCATGTTGTGTTACTCGCCTCTACAGATGAGTTCTGGACTTGCTCCTATCTTAATCAACTATCGTAAAACATTTGTACATACGATCTCTCACCACTTGATTTTATTTGCGGGGACACATGGATAATTAGTAGCATTAACTGCCGCTGCTGCAGATGATGTCCGAGATCAAGCACATGAAGTGTTCTTCAATGTCCAATGATCCGTGGTTCGACGATCTGAGTTGTGTAATCAAGGTAATCTCGGGACACTTTGAACTATTATAGGCCTGGTGAGATACTCTTCAGTAAATTTGAATGAAAACTAATTTTTCATCTTTACTGTCTTCTCTTTTTGAGACATTCTCTGATTAGAACCCCATACCACTACAATATTATTTTTAAAATTCTTCCGTATTGTTCCCTCCTTCTTTCCACAATCACATACCGCATCACCACAGACTGCATATCCTCAACGTTAAGCAATGAAAATTTTGGCGTCACATACCGCCAAAATGATTCATAAGGGATAGGCCTACCGTGTTCCTATCCTTAAAATGATCGCCTAGATCAGCGGTGACCAAAGCGGGTGTCGTGATTACATCGTGTAATCACAGACATTCAAAGGGTACGAAGAGTTTCCTATACATTGCTGTGTGTTTCATTCACGTACTTAAGGCAAGCAGTGGCGGTATCATGTCGCTCTACAAACTCTGTCTCTACAAGCAGTAAGGGATGGTTTCGTAAAGAATGAGAAGGAGAACTTTTTTGTTGTTCTGCTGGACAAAATGTAATATGTTTACTTTGCTGAACGGTACAATTAGGAGTATATAGAAACATTAATTACCACGCTGAATAAATTATTATTATTATTATTATTATTATTATTATTATTATTATTATTACTGACCACTAAGTATGTGTTTCTATAATTCTCCTGTATGTGCATGAATATTGATATTTTCAGATCTTCTACCTAGAAGGATAAAATTATGAGCTTTTATCTCAATTTTAATCTTCTTAATCTTTAGACGAAGGTAACTATTTCTTAGTGATTCATTTAATAATAATATTGTAGAAAAACTGATTCAATATTATGTGCCAAGGAAATGTTAAGCGCCAGGAATTGACATGTCTTAAATCATAACCAAGATGAGAAAGATGAGATAAATAAACTTTTTTTTTATTTTTTATTTTATTGGGTTATTTTACGACGCTGTATCAACATCTAGGTTATTTAGCGTCTGAATGATATGAAGGTGATAATGCCGGTAAAATAAGTCCGGGATCCAGCACCGAAAGTTACCCAACATTTGCTCGCATTGGGTTGAGGGAAACCCCCGGAAAAAACCTCAACCAGCAGGTAACTTGTCCCGACCGGGATTCGAACCCGGGCCACCTGGTTTCGCAGCCAGACGCGCTGACCGTTACTCCACAGGTGTGGACTTAAATAAACGTAAGGAAGTCAGCTACCTAATGGGGCTTGAAATATCTCATGCTCTAAAGCCTTTTAATACAACAGAATTTCTCAAAAGAGTAATGATTAAAATAGTTTAAATAACTTGTCCATAAGAAGTTTTTAAATTTGAAAAACTACGAATTTCTCTACCACGTATCGAGAGAAGAATTTAGGAAATTCCTGATTATATTCAAGACGAAAGTTAAAAGAAGAAGCAAGAAATATCGTATATTATTCACTGGCTCTTGATGACAGCAGTGACATTATTGATACAGCAAAGCTTGAGATTTTTATCCGCGGAAGTGATCAAGATGTTAATACAGGAACCACCACTGGTTGTAGTTTTCATGCTAAGTACCTTTCCTCCGTCTCCTTACTTCATAGGCTGTCTGTCGCATTTAATCACTGCAGCTCGAGTTTTGGTCACCGCTGGCCTAGATCCATCCTATCATTCCTAAAAAAATGCTGTACTTATTTCTGAAACACAGTGTGGAACTCTAGTGATAATGAGTACAACCTAGAAGCCAAGAGCCAAGAAGCCGTTCAAAGAAGGTACCGAGAAACTACACGTTTGTAGCCGAAAAGGAATCGAATAAAATTGTATCAGAATTATCACGGATATTTTGAACGTATATTTCCATGGAAACCTTGAAATCGACTTATTGTGTAACAGTACTTTCATTGTACTTCATGAAACAAGTAAACACTCGCAACTTTTTTTGCAATCAGTCTTTATCGCTGATGATTACAACATCTACTCTTCGTTCATCGGCGAAATGTAAGTGGCCCAATGCTGTTAGCACGCTTATGACCCTAGATGGCATACCTATCGCATGACGGCGATAATTTATCGAACGGTACTTGGAGACGCGGGCGAGCTGTAATGCAGGCCCGCATAACATACAGATGCCAGGCTAATGAGGGCAGCCATTTCAAGAATGTCCCTTCACGCTTGAGGACAGCCATCTCAAAATGTCCCTTCAAACGTGCACCAATTTCATATTTGTGGACGGGCTTTTATTTACTTGGATATTTAACGACGCTGTATCAACTACTGGGTTATTTAACGTCGATGGAATTGCTGATAGCGAGATGGTACGAGTATTTGGCGAGATGAGGCCGAGGATTCGCCAGAGATTACCTGACATTCGCCTTACGGTTGAGGAAAGCTTCGGAAACAACTCAATCAGGTAATCAGCCCAAGCGGGAATCGAATCCACACCTAAGCGCAACTCCGAATCAGCAGGCAAACGCGCTACCGCCTGAGCTACGCCGGTGGCTAGACGAGCTTTTAAAATAAAGGAAATTTATCAAAGTGTATTTCATTCATCGACTAAATCCGCTGGGATGCATTGGTTGGATTCAATCTCCAGAAAAAGGCAAAACAGATGTAGAGTTTTTCGTGCAATACTTCGGATTCCGTTAATAAAAAAGGGGGAAATAAAAAAAGTGACAAGAAGGTGAAATAAACTTCTTAATTTTACATTTAACGAGTTTTGTAACAATTATTAAACTTTTATCACGTTACGAATTTTGTATCACTTTTCACAGCTTATAATATTGATATGTTACTTGAAACATACAAATATATATGTGTGTATATATATATATATATATATATATATATATATATATATATATATATATTTGCAAATTCATACTACGAAAATAATGATTTCGCCTCTACAAATGCGAATTGGTCTTATTCAATCTTACTATGAACGTAACAGGCACTGTTCCAGAGCACTGAGAAGATTTAAAACTCAAAGTGTATTTAGATATGGACCTCGCAATTTGTTGTGGAAACTTAAAAAATATCTGAAGACACCATTTTCGTGACAGATAAAAAAAACGTTGTGGTAGACCAGTCCGTACAAAATTATATGAATGGTTTGAAGGTTTTACAAGAAATCTAAGATATTAGATCAATTAATTCGTATGTAATTAAATGCAATTTTGCCAGGTTTTGTGCATAATTACGTACAAACCAGAAGTACGTATAACTAGGTTATATAGAACCCAGGTTCTACTGCAATTAGGAGGAATTATTTACATACTGACCAATGTAACTGATTCAACATTGTAAAGTCACTAGCAAAGAGTTTACAATACAACGTGCAAATCTAGCTTTCAGGTAAAGCTCCATGTGAAGCAGACTTGAATAATTTCAAGGGAAAAATTGTTCCGGGGCCGAGTATCGATCCCGGGACCTTTGGCTGAACGCACCAACGCTTTACTACCCAGGATCTCCACCCAACACTGTCTCAATTTTTCCTTTTATGTCCACATAACTCGAGTGAGCTGACAAGACGCTAGAAATCCACATCGAGTGCCCACAATTTCAAGTCACACAGAGTTATATGCACTGGATGTGAGTCTCTGGCGTCTTGTCAGCCCACTCGAGTTATGTGGACATAAAAGGAAAAATTGAGACAGTGTAGGGTGGAGTTCCTGGGTAGTAGAGCGTTGGAGCGTTCAGCCAAAGGTCCCGGGGTCGATATCCGGCCCCGGAACAATTTTTTCCTTGAAATTATTCAAGTTTACAACTTATTTGATTCGTAACAGTCGGTGGAAGAAAATGCATATCGTATCGGTACTATTATTGTAATTTAGCTATATACAGTACAGTAGTACACGAAGCGACCAGTATCGGACAGAAGAGTGTTACCGAACTGAATGTACGCGATTACCGCAATACAAGTTGACACCACACAATCCATTTGCGAATGAGACACTTTTCTCCATGCTAGACCTGTAAGTCCTTTAGACACTGTACAATTCATGGTAAACATATTCATGTTGTAAATGAACTTCAGAAAAAATTCATATTTTATATTCTAGTTTCCCTTTTGTCAGAGTTGTTACAGTACAATTCTGTAGTGCTCGGGAAAAGTGCCACAAATCAAAAATGTTAATTTTACAGGAGAAGGAACTGATTTATGTCGATTTGATTTTCTTCTGTATGAATTATTGTAATGCGAGAAATACTGTACTTACAGTATGTGTCTTTTCCCAAGCGAGCAGATGTTCCGTAAGTTGTCAATAAATTAATAAAAAATGTTTGTGGAAACTGACGTATGCCACTTTTCCCAAGCATTGCAGAATTATGGAAGAGCTTTCTCCCAAAACGAGTTAAGTACATTTTCAGTAATTTGACAGGAAGGGCAAAAAACTGTGACTACTGTTTCGATTTATGCTGGATATTTTCTAATGGTTTCTCATTGCTGTACACAAATATGTGTTTTCAGCATAGGTAAAATAATAAATCTTCGGCTTAATCTACTTTTTAAGTAGGACCATTTCTAAAGAACTAAATTAATACAAATTCTGTGTGATATTTTTTATTGACCAAAATCCCAAGAACAGTACAAAATATGTATGTCTTTCAAACTTATACCCAGACTCGCATATTTATGGAGATCTGCGAAAATCACGACATAATAGAACCACAAGAGATTTTTACTAATCTTTACGAATTAAGTGATTCTGATTAATATTATGTAGATAAAACAATCATGACAAATCGCGAAATAGAGTTCTAATAGCGAAATACGAACACATTCGCGAATTATTACTATTGCGTCGTTTTATAGCGAATTTCATATTCTGAGCTTTTTCAGATTTTTTTTTCACTTGAATTTGTTATATATCCAAGAACACTACAGGTGTTCTGATTACGTTAGTGAACTCAAAAGACGGAGAATTCAACTTTTCACTAATAATTTGAAAATGTTAATTTGGGGGCTGCAAGTTTTTTTTCCGTTTTAATGAATGTGTGTAAAATACAGTCTCAATCCAACAAAATATATTGTCTACTGGCCATACCGCACCTTTGCCAGAATCCAACAAACCTTTAATGTTAATTATTTGGAAAGTAATATTCATACTGAGTTAATACTAGAATTTAAAAAAATATTGTATTTTCCAAAATTTCCATTAATCTTCGCCAAGAGTACAAATCAATCTCCAACAATCTCCGCCGACACCAATATTAAAAAACACAAATGATAAAATTAATCTCCTTAAATACCTGCCCCTGCTTATACCTTACATTTACACAAACTTATCAGACACCTCGACATGCAAGCAACAAGATTCTACCTACTGTCCTAGGGTCAACGGCGAACATCTGACAGTAACAGGGCGAAACTTCTAGCTGTACGCGGAACCATGTAAACATGATAATTTGACACACCACGTACTCGCTTGCTGTCTCCTGTATAATATCTTCTAGCCGATAATTTTATTCGAATCACCAGTCTCAATTTCGCATATAACTAAGGCTCGAAAGTTGATGAAATATCATCTTTTCTCTGAGACTTCACATACAATGCAGGATGCAATACAAACTCGTTTCACTTCAACACGAACTATTACAGCCTACTTTTATTTTGAATTTTTCGGTATTTTATTGTCTATTTGTCATTTTTTAGGAAATTCTCTATTTTTGTTCCATTTTTACTCTTTTCTGCTTGTCAACGGACTTTTTTTTACGGTGTACTCGTAGTCTATATTCGAGAACCTACTGCAGATTGCTTTCGCAATTCGATTTCGTCTTACAAGAATTTTCCTTGCATGTCTTGACTCCTGATCACTTGTGTTAAGCCTTGGTTTTTCTGAACCGACGCATGCGAGTTGCGAGGTGTGAAGCCCGTCTCGCATAAATCCGGACTACACGAGAGATAGTGAGTGGTTATATAACTGCGAGGTACGCAGACCTCGCACCTCGCAGTTACAGAAACCACTCACTATCTTTTGTTTAGTCCGGATTTGTGCGAGGCGGACCTCACACTTCGTACCTCGCATGCGTCGGTTCAGAAAAACCAAGGCTTTACATACTTTCCCACATTCAACGCAACAGTACAAATATTGCAGTCGCAGTACCCTCAGTTAGTACACTGTATCACACAAGTAAAGACGTAAAAATGTCGAAAGAAAAACAGAGCAGAGAAAGTTTTTCGCGACAGTTAGTGACTGAGTTTGGTGAGAATGTATTTTACACAAACGGAATTATATTATTATTATTATTTTGTTTGTATTTTACTATAAAAATCATGTTTTTTTTTATTTTAAGCTCATATTTCCAGAAATTTAAGATCATTTTGTAGGTCATTTTCCTGTGATTTTTAGGTCACGAACTTCCGAGCTCCATTTACAACATTCGATTTGTCACTATGAAAACCTCCGTCGTTTTCGATGTCTTGACTGGCCATCTTCATACTGAGTCAGCTGTTTCCGAACAAATGCGTATGCACGAAGATTTCTATTTCCTGAACAAATATGAAGGTGAAAAAAGACTTCTGTTTCCTGCACAAATGCGGAAACATTTGTTTTGCATGAAATCGTCATATTTCTGCCTCAATATTTACTTCGTGGAAGCGAGTTTCGAGGAAAACATACAGCAGATATCTGACGATTGCAAATAATACTACAAACACAGCAAAACGCCTTTTTTTAATATTTATGGACTTAACTCGTTTTGGAAGAAAGCTATTCAATTGTAATGTTTCATTTTTAATCTAATCGTAACAATATTCTCTAAAGTTCTAAACTGTCAGCGTTCAAAAACTAAGTCAATAAATAGCCGACTGCGCACCCCACGCAATCCATAACACTGTACAAGAAACAAATTTGCATGTAGCTTATAAATAGCCTAATAATAATAATAATAATAATAATAATAATAATAATAATAATAATAATGATAATAATAATAGTGCGCTATCATTTGGACTAAGTGCCCCAAGATACTGCATGTGGATACCACCACCACCACCACCACCACCACCACCACCACCACCACCACCACCACCACCACCACCACCACCACCACCACCACTGTAATTATTTGTCTATTTTGGAGCAATCTACTCAAGTGAAATCTCCAAAAGTAAGTGAAAAGTTTAATTTTGAGAGAACAAAGATATGATAGCCTGTGTAGTACGAAGACTATGTAAGTAATATAATGTGACGAAATAAAAACAAGACGGCAGACAACAAAGTCAGAATGTATAAAGCTATTATTCAACCAACCATGGCATAAATGCTGCAGAAACTCAATCTCGTAATGTATAAATCTAATTCTTAGAAACAGCATCACAGATGAGAACGTAACAAACCAAAGCTGGAAAATAAAAATTTCAGAGGTTACGAAGCAAAGAGATATAAATGATATTAAGGAGGAAAATTCCATGAAATAAATGAGTGGAATGTAAAAACAGACTCACAGACACAAAATAAGATAATATTCCGGCAAAAATAATTCCATATTTTACAAAGTTTGAAAAAGTGAAATCGTAGCAGGCCCTACAGACTGCAGACGAATTTGAACATCTCCAACAGCAACTGACAGAATGTAAGATGATGCTGTCCACCGCTATGGAGTAACGGTTAGCACGTGGAACTAGCGGGCCCGGGGTTCAGATCATGGTAGTGAAAAGTTACCTGGTTCAGGTTTTTTTATGGAGTTTTCCCTCAATCTATAAAGAGCAAATGCTTCTTTTCACTTCGTCGTAATGTCCATGTTTCTGACCAATTCAACACTCCACACAAAATACCTCATTACTCTCTTCCTTAGTTCTTTTTCCATAGGCCCGCAGAAGATGCTCCTTTTTCTATTAAAAGCTTCCTTTGTCATACCTAAGTTTAACGTTTAACCCCTCGACCGCGCCCCTTCGCCACAATTTTCAACTGCTTGTGGAGGGCTTCAACAACGCAGTAGAACAGCCACAGGGCATAAAGTTTTCTGATTCTGATTCGTGTTAATCTTGATGATTTTGACATAGTATTGCAATAATAATAAGAGTAATAATAACAATAATAATAATTCATAGGGCGATAGTCCATGAAGAGTCAAGGCCCGTCCACATGTCTCAGCAGAGGTAAATGATAACACTAACCAAAACGGGGGTGTGGTGAGCATGATGATCCTCCAACCGTTATAGCTGGTTCTGGAAAACGAATTTCGCTACCATGACCACGACTGCGGCAAAGAACTAGTGTTGCAATACATAGGAAAATAGAAAATTGTATCCTCTGAGTCTCCCATTTACCGAGCGATGCCTAGACTCCCAGGTGTGTATTACAATAGTTCTTACTACCATATAAAATAAATTAATAAAAAATAAAACTAGTCATTCATCTTCGTTTCGATGTTGATTTTGACTAAATTTGTCTATGATTTGTCTTACATTATGAACTTAAAGATTATTGACAATATTATAATTTTTGGATAGGATAATATAGCAAAACAAATATTTTCAAATTCATTCATTTAATGTGGACCTCACAATCTTGTATATGGTGCCACTATTACATTTATTACATATACAATTACTTGCGGAACGCTTTTTATTCTTAAATTCATACCTAATACTTTTATTTCATTTTTTTAGTTGGTTATTTTACGACGCTTTATCAACTATGATTATCTAGCGTCTAAATGACATGAAGGTAATAATGCCAGCGAAATGAGTCCAGGGTTGCTCTTTATATGTTGAGGAAAAATTCTGGACAAAACCTCAACCAAGTAACTTGTCCAACCAGGATTTGAACCCTGGCCGGCTAGTTCCACGGTCATACGTGCTAACCGTTAATCCACAGCGGTGACTCATGCCTAATACTTTTATTCCCTGTTATTATAAAATACGTTACAAATAACTCTCCTCTCCTGCACTTGACATATAATTTTTATGCCTAATCCTTTCTTTATTGAGGGCGGCAATGAACCTCCGGGTTCCTTAAAAGCCATTTGTAAGTAAGTAAGTAAGTAATCCTTTCTTTATGCCGTTCTTAATACTATGTCTTGCTATAATACAGTCTCTTTCAATACTCCTTTAACTATTAAATATATCTTCCTATTTCTCTCACAAATATTTTCTTTCTATTCTTCATTATTACCTAATAACTTTAATCTAGTCCACACCTGTGGAGTAACGGTCAGCGCGTCTGGCCGCGAAACCAGGTGACCCGGGTTCGAATCCCGGTCGGGGCAAGTTACCTGGTTGAGGTTTTTTCCGGGGTTTTCCCTCAACCCAATAAGAGTAAATGCTGGGTATCTTTCGGTGCTGGACCCCGGACTCATTTCACCGGCATTATCACCTTCATTTCATTCAGGCGCTAAATAACCTAGATATTGATACAGCGTCGTAAAATAACCCAATAAAATAAAAATAAAAAAAAACTTTAATCTAAATTTTCTAATCTTTTACAACGCTATTTACTCTATAATATAAAACTGTACCTTCACCGACTGATTATCGGTTTTCCAAGTACTAGCTAATCAGAGAAAACGAAGAACTAGTTAAACGCATTCTCTAAGTCTGCGAAGTTGAAAATTAAAACGGTTTGAAAACTGAACATGTTCAACATAATACTGACGCGACTTAACACGACGTAAACGAGGAAATATGGGCCAATAGGCTAAAAAGAAAAAGAACCAAGACTGAGGTTGACGATGCCTCGAGAGAACAATAATGTTTCGCACGGGTTTCTTTTCTGCAAGTTCCTCGATGTATTGAGACCCGGAAAGAATGCAAGAGAACAGTATTCAAACATTGGCTTGTAGTGTGTACAGGTAATCAGCTGTACTTACGTGCGAGCAGTACTTCATGACTGATAGGCAGAGAGGAGCGACACGTTCGAGCTGGCACCTTATCCAGGACACGGCTTCATCTGGGCGATTAGACAAAAGTGAATCGCGGTACTCATGTTAAAGTTCGCTCCCTTATCTCGTCACTAGGTAGATCACTTTCTTTCATTTTTGTACAGCAGCGACTTTGAGGACTTGCAAACAGAATGCTTAGTCACGAGGGACATTAAAAGCCAATACAGTAACTATGGTGAACGCCAAATCCTTATTTCACGTCCCTTAGTAGGCTAATTACAGTTTTGTATGGCTCTGTTATAATTTGAATGCCTTCTTCTCCTGTCACCAAAGTAATGCGTAGGGTCTGATAACTGACGCTTTTGGAACGATACATCGTAACTTTCCATCCATCTAGGGGCATCTAGATCTACCGTATTGGTCCGAATATAAGCCGCACTTTTTATTCAAATTTCAAACTCGAAAAGTTGGGGTGCGGCTTATTTGCGCGGCCGATAAATTTAAACTTGAAATGTGGCGCATGTTGCTACCGGTAATTTTATCATTTTGAAATGGAGCAACAATGCCATGCGCTCGTGTTTGAAATTGTCAGCAGTCGTATGGTATATGACGCAACAATGTACCAATCTTCATATTACAGTGATCGTACTCTTGTGTATGATAGGACAGATTAAAACAGTTTGTACATAGCTACGGGTTCAGCCATGAGCGGAAACGTAGAAAGAAAAGCTTCAACAAGCTTGGGAATTCGGCGCAGTTATGACGCTAGTTTCAAACTTGCAGTTATTCGTCATGCTAGGAGTACGTCTAATAGAGAAGCCGGCAAAAAGTGTAGTGTGGATGAGTCTAATGTGCGGCGCTGGATCGCCTCGGAGGATAAACTGAAAAATGCCAATACAACCAGAAAATCTTTTAGAGGACCCAAGGCTGGGAAATACCCTGAACTAGAACGTAGGGTCCTTTCCTTTGTACAAGACAAAAGGAAAGAAGGGATGCCTATCTCTCGACAAGTAATCCAGGTAAAATCGTTGGAAATAGCGAAGACCCTAAACATTCCACTGACAGAATTCCATGGGAGTATAGGTTGGTGCCGCAGGTTTATGCGTAGAAGTGGCCTTGTTCTCCGACGAAGCACTTCATTAGCACAGAGACTGCCAGAGGATTTTACTGAAAAACTCATCAACTTCCAGAGGCACGTCATTGAATTGCGTCAGCGCCACTCTTACCCATTACACCAGATCGGCAATGCCGACGAGACGCCTGTATTTTGGGACATGCCGAGCAATATGACAGTTGACAATAAAGGGGCGAAAAGCATATCATTGAGAACAACTGGAAATGAAAAACAAAGAATCACTGTGATGCTGGCGGTTACGGCAGATGGAGGAAAACTGCCTCCGTACGTTATTCTGAAGCGTAAAACTATGCCCAAGGAGAATTTACCTAAGGGATTAGTGATTCGTTGCCAAGAGAAAGGATGGATGACAACCGAACTAATGGTGGACTGGCTAGCTACGGTTTGGAATCGCAGACCAGGTGCGCTGCTCTGTAAGAGGGCTATGTTAGTATTGGATGCCTTTAAAGGTCACCTCACACCCGAAGTAAAGAAGAAAATTACTGCATTGAAGACAGACCTAGTCGTCATACTTGGAGGTATGACATCAAAATTGCAGGTGCTTGATGTCGTCGTGAACAAGCCTTTTAAAGACCATCTCCGAAAACAGTATTCGGATTGGCTTCTAGAAGGGGGTCATGCATTCACTCCATCTGGGAAGATCAAGAAGCCATCTGTCAGCCTTATGTGTGAGTGGATTCTCTCTTCATGGCACACGATATCACCAGATTCAATCATCAAAGGCTTCAAGAAATGCTGCGTGTCTAATGCTCTGGATGGCAGTGAGGACGACGCACTTTGGGCGGAGAGTGATGAACAAAGTGACAGTGATGAAACAAATACCGGTACCGGTAGTAGTGAAGTCAGCAGTGACATTGGAGAAGACGGTGATTAGTTGTACCGGTATTTTTGGTGATTTACCCACGTAATACCGTAATTGAAGAAAAAGTGTTTAAATAGTGTAAACAGTTTTGTAACTGTATAATGTGACAGGTAAATTTCACTGCACTCAATTTTCCTTTTTTTCTCATTCTGCACTCAATTTTTCTTTTTTTTTCTCCTTTCCCCCTAAAATTAAGGGTGCGGCTTATACTCGGGTGCGGCTTACACTCGGGCCAATACGGTACTTCTTTAGATCGAAGTAAAAATAATTAAATCAATATTATGTTCTATATTTTTAGTACTGTAATTTAGTGACATTACAATATTACATCACATTCTACTTACAGTAAGAAGTGCTTTTATCCACTTTGATTATGTAATGTGTACTTTACATCATTAATCAAAATGTTGTAAACATATTCATTACGCAACTAGTTAGGTAATGATTAAAGACTAGCATTTAAAGGGAAAATTTTTCATAAAAAAGGACAAAAACAGGGCAGTTTTAGCCAGAAAAAACACTATATTACTCCCAAAAACACACTTAGCACATTCATGGATATACATGGCACATACAATCTTACATTTCTCTCTTCACAACATAACGAAAGTGTTGTATTTTATTTTATTTTATTGGGTTATTTTACGACGCTGTATCAACATCTCATTGTCATGTTATTTAGCGTCAGAATGAAATGAAAGTGATAATGCCGGTGAAATGAATCCAGGATCCATCACCCAAAATTACCCAGCATTTGCTCTATTGAGTTGAGGAAAAACCCCGGAAGAAACGTCAACCAGGTAACTTGCCCCGACCGGGATCCGAACCCGGGCCACCTGGTTTCGCGGCCAGACGCGCTGACCGTTACTCCACAGGTGTGGACGAAAGTGTTGTATTTGATATAGTCAAAAAAGGACTTCAAAAAGGACTTTATTACTCCTTCAAAAGGGTACTATTTTAATGAAAACACACTTCAGGACATTCATGGATACATATAGCACACACAAGGTTATATTTCTGCAGTGTTTGGGAAAAGTGGATAAGTCAGTTTCCACAAACATTTTTTAATAATTTATTGACAACTTACGGAACATCTGCTCGCCTGGGAAAAGAAACATAAGTATTTCTCCCATTACAATAATTCATAAACCAGTGTGAAGACAGTTTTTTTCCTTCTCCTGTAAAATTAACATTTTTGACTTGTGCCACTTTTCCCGAGCACTACAGATTTATCGCTTCACAACATAAGGAAAGTGTTGTATTTGATCACATTCAACATTCCAATATGTTTCAATATGATTCTGCCTCTTTGAATGCAGATTGTCTTTATAAACAGAAAATGTCCGCTCAACATCAACTGAACCAGAGGTAATATTTTCTTTTTATCCTGAACTCTAAATCAGCACACTTTATTAGTCTTTCAATGTCTGGAGTCAGAAGAAGAACGATATTTATTTTCGCTTGCTAAGTTATAGGTCTATCGGAAAAAATATAGGACAATTATCTAAATGTTTGCGATATTATGTTTAAAAAAGGACCAAAATAAGAGATGTTTTAAAAAGGGGGGGAAAAGGGAATATGGACTGAAAAAAGGAAAGTCAAAAGCACATAATTTGGTCGGTGGAAGATAGTTTTGAACATCGTGATTAATTATTTCATGTTTCGTATTGAAATAAAAAGAAAAGGATCCCCTTTAAAATCCGGTCTCTATTTAATGATATTTCTATTACGCAACTAGTGATACTGCAATTACCTAACTGGTTACGTAATGTGAACCACACATTAAATTAAAATGGAATTGATTTTATTTATTAAAAACATACAATAATTTGTTATGTTGATTCTTTGCATTTGAAGATGCTACAGAAGACTGAATAGTCGAAATATTGATACGTTATATTGTATTAATAAAATCCATACATAAAAATCGAAATAATTTTGAATTGTATTCTCATAGTTATGAAACAAAAGGTATGAATTCTTTAAGATTGTTTGAACCAAAATGCAACACTGTTACAGTATTTAATCATAGTAGTAATTTAGGCCCAAGAATATATAACAAATTTATATTTAAATATCCTAATCTTGTCGATTCTAATAGTTCTAGTATTAAATTTAAAAAGTTATGTATGGATTTTATAAAAATTGAAAAATTGTAAATTTAAATTTATATAATATAATTGCAAATTGTATTGTATAATTATTAATTATAATCGTATTGTATAATTATTAATTATAATTGTATTGTATAATTATTAATTTCAATGCAGGAATCCGCCCCTGAGCACGAGTTCTACTCTTTCAGGGGCGAGCTAAGGTTTCCCTGTCTATTTTATAATTTATGTTACAATTATTAGCAAAATAATAAATAAATGAATAAATAAATACATAAATTTTTCTTGGAACACCATCTTCAAATTTTTTATATTCCACTTCATATCTTACGTCGGATTTTGATAGCACTAAACATTCAATTGCAGAATTTGCACCATTTTCAATATCTGAATCCTAGTTTGAACTCATTTTAATACTGTCCATTTATTTCCCTTATTATTGCTATTCTTTTGTTATAAGCAAAACCTATCGTGTTCAAAACGAATAAAACAAACATAAATGAATCGCCTCTCGCACGGAATTAATATTAATATAATCGCCTCTCCACTAAATACTTATTCAAAACTAATAAAAATAATACAATTATTCTCATTAAAAAAGTAATTGTTTATCAAAGTGGATAAAACGTTGTACGATATACTTATCGTAATTTTATATTACAATATTCGACTGGGTATCAAACTCGTGTTTTAATATGAAACGATACTCATATAGGGTAAAGGTTGGTAGTATTGTGATACTAATAATCAGGGAGAGGATTTATATGTAAATACATATTTACTTATAAAGCTAATATAATTTATATTTTGCATTATCTTTATGTTTCACAATGTGTAGGGTTGAAAAATCCTACTTTTATTTTCCATATTTTTCCATATTTTAGAGTTTAGTACATATTTTCGTTAATTTCCATATATTTTCCATATTTCATATAAAACAGTCCATATTATATTAGGTTTAACAATAAAACAAAACAAAATTCCATTAACTTTTAAAAATACATTTCAACAATAGAGATTTAAACACATGTTCAGTAATCCCTTTAACATCAGAGTTATTTGAAAATTAGCAGTCCTATCAACAATGGGAAAGTAAGTTACAAAACTGTATTAATTTAATTTAAAATTTTTAACAGACTTCAGTTGTGCAGCTCAACAGTTAAATGCCAGTCAGAGTACACATAGGTTCAGTTTTGTAAATCATACTATAAAGACGGTAAATATGCCAAAAGTACGTCATTCAGTCAATTTAAAATCAAAACTAACAAGTTACATTTCAGAATTTAAAGAAGATGGTTTATCAACTGACAATAAAATATTATTTTGTAATTTGTGTCAGTGTGCAGTATCATCTACACAAAAGTTCCTGGTGCAACAACACATTACAACTAGTAAACATCAGGCCAACAAACAACTAAATTCCAAGCAGAGACAATTGTTTTTAACACAACCAACAACATCGAATGTAAGATCTGAGTTTAACATCGACCTGTGCCGTTCTCTCATCTCTGCTGATATTCCTCTCTACAAACTAAAGAATAAGGTCTTCAGGGAATTCCTTGAAAAATATACTCAACATACAATCCCGGATGAGTCAACACTTAGGAAGACGTATGCTCCATCCATCTACGATGAGACAATACAGAAGATAAGAGATGAAATTAAAGATAGTTCAATTTGGGTTTCCATTGATGAGACTCCCGACAAAGAAGGTAGACTTGTTGGTAATGTAGTTATCGGTTTGTTAAGTGAACAATATTCTGAACGAATTCTTTTACATTGTGATGTTCTAGAAAAGTGCAATAACAAAACTATAGTTAAACTGTTCAACGAAGCTATGGGTATCCTGTGGCCAAAGGGTATTATGTACGATAATGTGTTATTCTTTATTAGCGATGCTGCCCCTTATATGGTCAAAGCTGGACAAGCATTATCTGTTGTATATCCTAAATTGACTCATTTTACTTGTGTGGCGCATGCATTTCATCGTGTGGCAGAAGTGGTCAGAGACAATTTCCCTAAAGTAGATTTGTTGATTTCATCAGTGAAAAAAGTATTTCTCAAAGCTCCCAGTAGAGTTAACGTGTTGAAAGAAATGTACCCTGAAATTCCATTGCCACCAAAGCCAATTTTAACTAGATGGGGTACATGGCTAGAAGCAGTTGAATATTATGCCGAACATATAGACTCTATTAACAATGTTCTCCTTGCATTGGACTCTGAAGATGCAGTCTCAATTGATACTGCGAAAACAGTTACCTGTGACATAAGTGTGAAGAATGACTTAGCTCACATTCAGCATACTTTTTCATGCATCATAAAAACGCTCAAAAGTCTCCAAAATAGGCACCTTTCACTATCTGAAAGTTTTGAAATTATAAATAGTACTGTGGAACAACTGAATCGTGGTAGAGGTAAAGTTGCAGATGCAGTAAGAGCTAAGGTGGACACTGTACTTTCAAAAAACCCTGGATATGAAGAACTACAAAAGGTTGTTGCTGTGATGAGTGGTGAATCAACAGTGAAGATTAACTTGGACTTATCCCCAGCAGACATTGTGAAATTGAATTATGTACCAGTTACTTCTTGTGACGTCGAACGCTCTTTTAGTCAGTATAAATCTATCCTCAGAGACAATAGAAGAAGATTCACTTTTCAGCACTTGAAAGAAATGTTTGTAACCTATTGTTATGGTAACAGACAATAAAAATTGTGTTTTGTTGAAACTACATTGGAAGATAAGGTACGTCCATTATATTTTTTGTTTAGTTTGATTAAAATGTACCAATATTTAACGTACATAGTCATTTTTTTATAATTTTAAGTCCATATTTAATTCCATATTTTGGTAAAAATCCATATTTAATTCCATATTTTGGTAAAAATAACTACATATATATTTACATATTTCATATATTTTTAGTCCATATAAATCCGTTCCCTGCTAATAATATTATGATAGTTCTTTTTGAGAATTTTCTTAAAATTTTACTGAGCGAGAGGAAGATAGGTTTTTTTGTGTCAACGTATTAAGGGAATGTTCGTGGACAAGTTTCTGCACAAAACCGGCCCTTCTCTCGCTCAGTAAAATTGTAAAAAAATTCCCAAAAAGTACTATCATGATATTATTAGTATCACAATATTACCAACCTTTACCCTGATAAATAACTATTCTTTACCAATTTCGCAAGGAAGGGGAAAACGAACATTCTTTGTGAACGTAACAAACGTCTACTATCGATATAAATAATTGAACAAATCCAAGAGATCATTCATGAGAGATTTTTTAAACTTAAATCTTTAGGGGGTGGGGAGAATGACGGGAGATTTGAGGAAATGCCTTTGATTGTATATAAATTTTTTAACAAAAATTAGGATAATGGAACTAGGATAAATAAATTTAAGTTTGTTTAAGGAATGAAATGAAATAAGGTATGAATAACAGTAAATTGTGAGCGACTGTACTATCATGAGGGGAAGCGTGCTGATGGGCACTCGCAAGGGCTCGCGTGAGTCTTTTGTTAAATATTTACATTTGTTCCGAGCCCTTTGTTAAAGTAGCTGGCGAGGAAAAATAAAATACATTCACTTTTCTAATTCAACTATCTTCTATTCTACATTCTCCTAAAGCAATCGATTGAAAATATAAGAAACTACCAACTTTTGCAATGCTTGTTCAAGATTTTTCATAATAAATTATTACGACTTCTGAAATGTCTTGTAGGATAACTAGAAAGTTAGAATTTATAAAACAGTTATATTACCGGTTCTTCTGTATGGCTGTGAAACTTGGACTCTCACTCTGAGAGAGGAACATAGGTTAAGGGTGTTTGAGAATAAGGTGCTTAGGAAAATATTTGGAGCTAAGCGGGATGAAGTTACAGGAGAATGGAGAAAGTTACACAACACAGAACTGCATGTATTGTATTGTTCACCTGACATAATTAGGAACATTAAATCCAGACGTTTGAGATGGGCAGGGCATGTAGCACGTATGGGCAAATCCAGAAATGCATATAGAGTGTTAGTTGGGAGACCGGAGGGAAAAAGACCTTTAGGGAGGCCGAGACGTAGATGGGAGGATAATATTAAAATGGATTTGAGGGAGGTGGGGTATGATGAGAAAGACTGGATTAATCTTGCACAGGATAGGGACCGCTGGCGGGCTTATGTGAGGGCGGCAATGAACCTTCGGGTTCCTTAAAAGCCATTTGTAAGTAAGTAAGGATAACTTAATAGGAACGAACAATGCCCCCCTGCAATTAACTATAGCCAAAGACAAAAGAATCGCGAATTCTATTACATTAGCAGCATGGAAGCTGAAAGAGGATTTAATGACATTGCCACTTGTGAAAGAGCTAAGCTTACAGTATTCAACTTGTCCAGTTTAATGATTATTAAAATTATCATACTTATAAAAGAAATGGAACTTGATCGATTTTTGCACCAAAGTCTTCTATTCTCTCAAGGTAAACATATTGTGCACCCCTAACAACGAGTGGAATCACAAACATCTCTTGACTGCTTGCGACGCGCTTTATGTCCATGAGTACAGGGATGGTTTGAAGGTCATTCGCATGCTACCTTTTGGCACAGCTGCTAGTTCACGTCCTTGAAATGATTCGAATCACTTGTAGCTCTGAAGCTGCATGCCCACAGCTGACTGTTATTTACTTAGCACTAGACTTCAGTTACGTTTCTTTGGGACCGGTACTATCACGCCACCTTGTTTTCACACATAATTATCGCTCCGTAGCGAAGAGATCTCATTATCAGCAGATTATGAAAATCATGCAGGACAAATACGCATCGAGATGGAAGGCGTGTCAAGACGACAGCATATTATGATCATATAACCACGTTGACATTGAACGCCGCGACCCGTTGAATAACAGCCAAATGCTAAATGTTGATTTATTATGTCTCGAATCTGGTTCATATTATT
The DNA here is from genome assembly GCF_040183065.1 of Periplaneta americana. Taxonomy (NCBI): domain Eukaryota; kingdom Metazoa; phylum Arthropoda; class Insecta; order Blattodea; family Blattidae; genus Periplaneta; species Periplaneta americana. The sequence goes on from NC_091128.1 coordinate 91,776,752, forward strand.
TTACGTCCCAGCAGAGTGAACATAGCTCTCGAATTTCTTGCTCCGGGATACGGTCAACACCGTCATCATCACCATGATTACTAGTATCTCCATTACCGTGAGAGATGTCATTATCTTTACTGTCATCGTCATTATCATCGTCGCATTATCGTCTACTGTACATAGTTAATATTGCCATCTCCATTATTGTCATTCCTACCATTATAGTCACGGATATAATTATTATTGATACAACAGTCTTTAGTAGACCACGGAATTTCATGCAATTCCATATTTTTATTGATTTGGCATATTGAAAAAATACAAGTGGGTCTTTGCCGATCATGATTTTTATGTTCGAGTGAAGACAACTTTATTTTGCACAAATGCATATTTCAAGAGTTATTTTTTATTGGGTTATTTTACGACGCTGTATCAACATCTAGGTTATTTAGCGTCTGAATGATATGAAGGTGATAATGCCGGTGAAATGAGTCCGGGGTCCAGCACCGAAAGTTACCCAGCATTTGCTCGTATTGGGTTGAGGGAAAACCCCGGAAAAAACCTCAACCAGGTAACTTGTCCCAACCGGGATTCGAACCCGGGCCACCTGATTTCGCAGCCAGACGCACTGACCGTTACTCCACAGGTGCGGACTTCAAGAGTTATCCCCTTTAAATGTACATAATGTATGTTTTTATTTTGCATATTTAAATGCATACACGAGGGTCATTTACTAAGCCATGGCAACTATTTTTTTACAGACAAATGTTTTGTTACACAAAATTTCATAATACACACATGAAAACACACAATGTACTTTACCAATAATGTTTCTTACAATGGTTACTCAAGACGTATTGTAGACAATGGAGAAGAGTGAAAATAATAAAAGTTCATCTACCGTAATAATGTTGAGCATAATAATCTGCACGCATATTAACACATTAAGAACCTTCGAAGTAATCACCAAGGCAATCAACCGCTCATTGCCAACGATGAGGAGGCGACGAATACCATCAGCTGCTCCATTGTCCAGTCTGGTAATCTCGCGTTGAACTGCATTAGCGATGTCTTCTTATGTAGGGAAGCATCTCCCACGCAATGGAGCTTTCAACTTCGGTATCAAATCGAAATAGCATGGTGACAGATCAGGCGAGTGGGAGGGATGGTCTAGTACTTCACCTCTCCAGCGCCGTAAACCGGTCTCAACAATATCTGCTATATTGACTGTTGCATTATCGTGAAGGATGATTGCATTGTTCAACAACTCGGGACGTTTCTGTATGGGAGAGCATGATCTCCAACAGCTTCTACGAGTTGTGCGTGACATTTCATCGCGTTTTGACCGCGAAGCACTGCTTGTTATTCTAGTTGACTGACATCCATACTTGACAACGGTTGAAAACCAACTGACTTTCGAGCAGCCCTTCCTCTTCCGTCCTTGAATATTTACACCATCTAGCGCAGGGTTGGGCAGAATTATGCACTCTGTGCTTGCACGGTGTACTACGAGAGAAGTGTGCTTATGGGGTGCACGAAAACCGGTTTATTCAAGTTGCGGTACGTACTGTATGTTTCAAAAGAAAATGTTATTCTACCAAACTAAGTAAGAACACAAAGTAATAAAACACTTCTTTAAACACAAAACAAAACATGTCTGTTGCACATTAATTCATATTACTCAATTTCTCAAGATTTGGAGAAACTGTATTAGCACAAGTTATGCGAAGAACTGCCGTTAAAAGCCCATCATTTTTCGTTTGAGATTTGTTTATTTTCGTAATAGAAAACAACTGTTCACATCTATAAGTGGAACCAAATAAACACAAAATTTTCTCACACAGCTTATGCAGATCGGAAAAGCGTCCTCTTGGGAATCCGTCATAAAACTGCATAAGACTCGACCTTGAATCATATTTCGCTCGCATCTCTCGATCACATCTCAGGTCAATCAATTCACACTATAATGAAGGGGGGACGTTATCAATAAACAGTTGGAATCAGAACATGTAGCAAAAATACGCAAATCCATTTCCAGGCAATCTAAATCGTGGAACCTTGATGTAAAATCCTCTAATAGACCGGATAGAATACATGCGTACATTTCGAAATTTTCATTGTTCAAAATTCTATGCGCTTAGATAAGGATGGGAAATGATATATTTCGCCCTTTTGCATTTGACATATCCAGAACAGCATTTTCTCATTAAAAGCCGCAATTCTATCATCAAATTGTGTATTAAGAATTTCTTTTCCCTGAAGTCCTAAATTTAACTCATTTAAAAGCTGTGTAAGATCTGTTATAGCTGCTGGCACACTATAGCGCGCTGCAGCGCTCGCACTTGGAATTCCCCGTGCGCACGGAGGGCAAATGCACTCAAACGCCCATCGCTGATCTAGCGGCATCAACAGGCTAAGTATCATACGTCCCAACGTCATTGCCGAATATCGAAAAATGTGGATCAGGGTCTGGAATTCTGTGGAAAAAAATAGTTGCCATGAGTTAGTAACTGACTCTAGTATTAACGGCTTTTCTTGTTTTCCCCGATTTATTACATACTTTCGAAATTTCTTTGTGATAAAAATAGGAATTTATTTCCAAGAAATATAAAAAATACGTGAAAAATAAAACCAATAATTAGATAATTATTGAACTGATGAATGACATTGATGCGACGACAGTGGATACTTCTTCCTAGTGTATAAGTTAGGTCGTTTTCCACTTTAACATAGGCTTAGGCAACTGCGACAATAATAGTACATTATGCAACGAGCCTATAATGGTAGTAACTAAGACGCGAGTATGTTTATGAAACGAGCGCAAGCGAGTTTCATAATTTTCATACGAGCGTCTTAATTACCATTATAGGCAAGTTTCATACGACTTTTTATGCTCGACCATATTTCTAACTTGAAATTATTCATAAGTATTCATGTTATTTATGTGAGTGAGGAACGTAACTGACCTTGTGCAATAGCCTATCTCATAAATTGTGAGATGTGCGCAGACGCGAAAGTATTGATTTTTTCCGAGAAACAAAGTCGACGACCTTGATATAATCTAGAGAGTAAAATGAACATTAATCTTGATATAACATTGAAATTGATTTAGACATTGAAAAACGAGATGACAAATTGAATTTATTTGAATATTACTTACAATTAACGCTAATTATTATAGTAACAGAACATAATCTTCTGCGACAGTATTGGATTTCCAGCCTCCGTGACGTTTCGCTAGTTGTCTTTCGATTGCATATCCGAGAATAATCGATACCTGCGCTTTCATATTGCTACAATGGGGTATTCTGATTGGTTGAAGAACTGAACTTTAATGAATAGGTGTACTTTAATAAGGTCCATTAAAGCGTTGCTACCAGGTGTATAATTACTACTTTTCGGCATGGTCGAGCATAAATGCATCTATTGTTGAGGTCATGAAATTGCTGCAACAACAATGCTCCTAGTACGCTCTGATTTCATAGAAACAAAATTGAATGTATTTTAAAATATGAGACACTGAAGTCTCGTGGTATGTAAATTATCATTTAAACAAGTTTTACTGCACAACCAAGCTTACAAATATGCACCAGTCACACCATGTGATGTCGAGGGGTCGTTCTGCGCATTTGAACTATTTTGACAGTTAAGAGGAGAAATTTCATACTAGAGAACCTGGAGAAATCATAGGTTGTTTATTGCTGTAAAAATTACGTGAATGGAAAAAAGGTAAAAAGGAGCTGGAAAGTTACAAAGTTAAAAATGTACCAATTCAAATATGCGTGTAAAATGAATAATTTATACATTTATAGGAAAAGAGATTTAATAAAAATGATTACGGTTACATGACAATATTATTATTGCTTTAAATTATTATTTTCATTTATATCATATTAAAAAACCAAATAAACCTCTAAAGTGTATTTTTTACTGCATATATTTAAATTTTTAGCGCATATTGCAACAATTTTTACTGCATAGTTGCATGCATATTTTCAGATTTTTTAGTGCATAAAGGTCTAGTAATCAGTCATTAACTCATCACTAATATGTTCATTGGCATTATTGTTATTATTATCGTCATTATTGCAATCGTCACTTTAATCAACGTCTTCTTTAGTCCTTTTACCTTCAACGTCCTTAACATCGAAGACGTCATTATCGTCCTTGTCGACATTCACATCATTATCGCACTTCTTATCTTTGACATTAGTCAGCATCCTTATCGTCGGCATCATTGATATCATAATTGTCCTTATCATCGGCATTATTGATGTTATTATCATCCTTATCGTCGACATCACTGATGCCATTATTGTCCTTATCATCGACATTGATGTTGTTATCCTTATCGTCGACATCACTAATGTCATTATTGTACTTATCATCGACATTATTGACGTCATCATCCTCATCATTGACATCACTGATGCCATTATTGTCCTTATCATCGACATTATTGACGTTATCATCATCCTTATCGTCGACATAACTGATGTCATTCTTGTCCCTATCATCGACATTATTGACGTTATTATCATCCTTATCGTCGACATCATTAATGTCATTATCGTCCTCATCATCGATATTACTGATGTCATTGTGGTCCTTATAACTGATATCGTTAACGCCCCTTAACATCAAAGTCATCATTATCGTTGTCATAGACACTACTGATGTTATTATCGTCCTTATCACCAAAATTAACGTCAATATCATTATCGTCCTCACCATTATTCACCTCATTACCGCATTTATCATAGACATTACTGGTGTCATTATGATCATTTTAACTGACATTATCGTTAACGTCCTATAAAGTCAAAGACATCATTATCGTTGTCATGGACATTATTGATGTCATTATCGTCCTTATAATTAAAATTATCGTCGATGTCATTATCTTCCTTATCATTATAGCATTTACCATCGACATTACTGAGCCATTATTGTCCTTATCACTAACATAGTCAGCGACCTTAACGTCAAAGATGTCATTATCTTCTTTATTATGGGCACTATCGTTGACGTCCTTAATGCCAAAGAAGGCATTATAGTCCTTATTGATGTAATTATTCTTTATTATCGACATTATTGTTAATGTTCTTTACTACAAAGACGCTATTATCTTTATTATCGGCGTTATTAGTGTTATTATCGTAGGCATCAACGACATTATTGTTGTTGTTGTTCAGTTAACAGTCTCAATGCAGGTTTGAGCCTCATAAGAGACATCAATAAGACATCACTCGAGTTAACTAAACCAGGAGATAGGGGTATCGTGGCCAGTTATTTTCCTCCTGCATTGCATACATCGCTGACTAGTATATTACACTAATCAGACTTCATTATTGACGTTAATATCGACAGTCAACGTCCTTAACGTCTAACACGTTATTATAGTCCTTATGATTGCCATTAGTGACGTCATCATCGTCCTTATCACTAACATTATTCTTAAGGTCAAGTACATCAATATCGTTCTAACCATCGACATTATTGACATCGTATCGTCCTTATCGGTATTACTGACATCTTATTATCCTCATTATCGACATTAATGACATCTTATCGCCCTTCTCATCGACATTATTGACATCTTATTATTCTTATTATCGATATTATTTATATCTTACTGTCCTTATCGGCATTACTGACATCTTATTGTCCTTATTATCGATATTATTCATATCTTATTGTCCTTATTATCGATATTATTCATATCTTATTGTTCTTATCGGCATGATTGACATCTTATTGTCCTTATTATCGATATTATTTACATCTTACTTTCCTTATCGGCATTATTGACATCTTATTGTCCTTATTATCGATATTATTCACACCTTATTGTCCTTATCGGCATTATTGACATCTTATTATCCTCATTAGCGACATTAATGACATCTTATTGCCCTTCTCATCGACATTATTGACATTTTACTGTCCTCATTATCGATACTATTGACATCTTATTGGCCTTATCATCGATATTATTCACATCTTATCGTCCTTGCCGACATTATTGACGTCATTATTGTCCTTATCGACACTAATGGCATTTACCCTGTCAACATTATTGACGTCATTGTCGTCCTTGCTAATATTATTTGACGGCATTATCAATGAGAACTACAACGAGAGTGGTGGATAGTTTCTGAAAGAGGTGCCGAAAAGATGTGGACAACGGATGGCAGTTCAACATCTCCTTTAACTGCTTTTATTCCATATATTGTTAAGGGAACTGTGTATGCATAGTTGCTTCACCGCCACTCTACGAAATACGCCTGCGGCTACGAGCACCACGATCAGCGATAGCAAAAAACGCCTCGCGCTGGTTAGTACTACAATGGCTCACCTTGCAGTTTCAATAATTCCATCATGAATACTATGTACTGAAATAATGAAGGTCGACTAAGATGAGTTATAATAAAACCTTACTGTCTGCAAATGCACTTATAATTTTCCTGATTCTTATTGTGCATTTTGGGAAAAATTAACGATAATTATTACAGAACAGAATGAGTTCCTGATTTTATTTAATGATGCAATTTCGTAAGGAAACTATCAACGGTTCTCAAATGAGACAGTAGAAAGAATCATTGAACTCTCCTGATAAATCTCCATGCTATTAGTCTTCTTGCTTTTGTAATACATAATCCCTTTAGCGGTTGCATCGTACTGATAACGTGTATAAATACCTAGTAATCCATCAAGTTTGTTCTTCACCCTGACTACCCAGACAAATGCAATACGTTCCCACAAACAAGTATGTATTAATGCTGATTATAGGCGGGGTCAAGACAATGAACTGCAGATACAGTCTATACTATAGACGACTATCGGAGAGGATTTCTAAGACAGACGAAATCAATTACAATATATGTATGTAGGCCTATGTTTAGTCTATAGCCTGAAGACTCGTTGGAACTTCATAAGTGGCCTCAATAAGGCATCATTCAAGAGGCAACTAAGCCAGGTGATAATAGATTAGAGTGGCCAATTTATTTTTCCGTCCATTGTATTCATCGCTGATTAGTAACATAATATTTCACTAATCAGACTTGAGATTTTTCTTCCTCTGATATATATTCTCAAGTGAGATATAGAGCCTACTGCCTGATAATACTAGATGTATCAGCCAAAATCTCAATCAGAGGAATCAGTTACAATGTTATTATAAAAAAATATGAGCTTCATGAAGACGAGACAAAATCATCATTACGCTGTGAATTATAATACTATGTAATTAATTTTTTTACGTTCGGTCATCCTGGATATGGTTTTCCCGTCGTTTTCCTAAGGCGTTAAGATAAATGTCGGGATAGCCTTAAAAGAAGGGTCACGGATCTACATCCTCCTCCCCACAAAATGTTTAGATATAGGAGTCTTAGTTTTAGCTTCGCACATTACCCATTAATGAGAGAGTTTACTTGACTTCCACTTACACTGCTGGCTTGCTTCTTCCGGCGTTTCTTCTCTCGAAGCACCCGTCATTTTTCTCTCTCCTTTCTCCCCCCTTTATGTGGTAGCTATTAGATTACGTCCATTTTCGGCTTATCCTTCAAAATTTTCTACATTTCTTCAGTGGAATAGCGAAACTCTGAGTGAGACAAGTGGCCAACGGGCTTGGAGCTCACATATTAAGTTTTTCTCAGCACCTATCTCCCTTGCAAGGACGCGTTTTTGCGCACCTTTCTAAGTTTCTCCTTCCTTTTTCCTCTCATTCAGATTCATTCACATTCGATCTGCGAATCTACAAATATGCAAACATGAAACGCTAGCAGAATAAAGAAAAAGCGTGTTTCAATATACGATAATTCTGGAATCGTTAAAGCTAAAACAATAAAATCTATATGTAAATTAAAGAGTAGCTCAAGGGCTTTAATTATAGCTTATATATAATTTCGCAATATTCGTTATCAGTAACTCTGGCATCTTTGAATGTTGTACAGCTCGCAATATTCGTTATCAGTAACGCTAGCATCTTTGAATGTTGTACAGCTCGCAATATTCGTTATCAGTAACTCTGGCATCTTTGAATGTTGTACAGCTCGCAATATTCGTTGTCAGTAACGCTGGCATCTTTGAATGTTGTACAGCTCGCAATATTCGTTATCAGTAACTCTGGCATCTTTGAATGTTGTATAGTTCGCAATATTCGTTATCAGTAACTCTGGCATCTTTGAATGTTGTATAGCTCGCAATATTCGTTGTCAGTAACTCTGGCATCTTTGAATGGTGTATAGTTCGCAATATTAGTTATCAGTAACTCTGGCATCTTTGAATGTTGTATAGTTCGCAATATTCGTTATCAGTAACTCTGGCATCTTTGAATATCGTATAGCTTGAATTTACTGTACTTGGTCATACATAATTCCATTCACAATACAGTCATCAAACTTGATAGTCCAGAAAGCGTAATTTTTCTTTGTCAATTGATATGGTATATGAATGCTCTCTTTATGATTCTGAATATTATTGCAAATAGATAAATGTCTTTCCTCAGCACAGGGATCAAACTTGTATCCTTCAACTGCGTATCATTTGACTCTCGCAAAAAAGATTAGGAGATGAACGCGATAAATAGCGAGAGATTCGTTGTGTGGTCAACCGCAAAACGAACTGTCCGCTCCTTGACTCAAAGGTGGGGCAGGAACTGTAACACCTGGCAGGCCTCGACCTTACGTAACACGCGTAACAGTGGACGCCACGCTGCTGTTAAGAGCTTCGAGCTATTCTCACTGACGAAAAGTTGCAAAACACTTAAGCTCAAAATGGCGAATAAACACTAGGAGCTTAGTCATAGACTTGCACCACATTAAGACGTTGTACTACTAACAAAGATGTTATCAAAAAGCACAAAAACTGCGGTTGAACATCGTAACAGCCAAAAGTATCAGCTGGATACATATGTACAGATCTTATATTTTATCTCTGCCCCTGTGCAACGTCACATTTCTGGTAGGGAGGAAAGGAGATGACAGAAAGGTTGTAATGCTTTTTAAAACGCTAACGTCCATGACTATTATAAGTCATTTAAAATTTAACGGTACTGATCGGCAAAGATAAAATATAAGAGCTGTAGAAAGCAAATTACCTAGGATAAACTGCATATACAGAAGTCAGTATTGTTCTGTTCAAGTTTCTGATTATAGATGAAATGAAATATAGTCAGCTGATGACTGCAGCTAATATTAAAAGTCCAGTGAGCACCATATCTATTTTTAGTCGGTTATTTAACAACTACTAAGTTATTTAGAGTCGATGGAATTGGTGATAGCAAAATGGTAGGCTATTTAGCGAGAGATAAGGCTGAAAATTACCTGACATTTGTTTTACAGGTGGGGAAAACTTCGGGGGAAAAAACCCCCTAGGTAATTAGACCAAGAGGGAATCGTTTCTTGAAGATGGTACAGTTCGAAGTTTCGGAATATGATGAAATGCAAACATTCACTGAGCACCATATAAACTTATCGACGGGCCAGTTCAATAGGGAAACAACTCAAAATTTAAAGGTTTGAGAAAACTGCATTTTAAAGATACATGTGCTGTAAAAAATCCAATTACGAGTAATATCACTCTAATTTGAAACTTATAGCGTGTATAAAACATAATTAACAGAATGTGGAGTAATTTATGGGAGAATGATTTTTTAATCATAGCCCTCCAATGAGGGTGACCACAAGGATCTTGAATACACAACAGTTCTGTATTTTTTAACTCGTTAATTTTATATAGGCCTGTATTTATTTATTTACTTATTTATCTACCAACTATCTATTTATTTATTTTGCTAATACTTGTAACATAAAATGCAGTTTACACAGATAAAATTTTAGCTCACCCCTGAAAGAGTAGAACTCGTGCTCAGGGGCGGATTCCTGATTTTAAATTAAGAAGTATATAATATAATTTGTCTTATGTCTACTACACAATAAGAATAATATAAATTTGAATTTACAATTTTTCATTATTTATAAAATCCATACATAACTTTTTAAATTTAATATAGGCCTACTAGAACTTTTAGATTTGACACGATTAGGATATTTAAATATAAATTTGTTATGTATTCTTGAGCCTAAATTACTATTATGATTAAATACTGTAGCAGTTTAAATAATCTTACAGAATTCATACCTTTTATTTCATAACTATGAGAATACAATTCAAAGTTATTTAGATTTTATGTAGGAATTTTATTAATACAATATAATAATTTTGTCTTATTTTAAGAACCTTATAGTCGAAGAACAATTTTTGAGATCAAAAATCAATAGGTTTATAAAGACATATTTTAATTATTTTCTTCTGTAACAAACAAAATGGATTAAAATTGGTTTTAAATAAGCTACTCCATCCTAAAGTTCCATACATAATTACAGATTGAAATAACTTAATGTTAAGTATATTGTGCGTAATAAACTTATTGACAAGTAATTCCTCAATAAAACAAAATAATATATATAGAGTGTAAACTGCCAAAATATACTGGTGATAGAGCACAAATTACTATGAACAAAAAAAGTCTAAAAAAATGTTTCTCTAACTTTCGTGGTTTTCCTAGGAAAAAATGTTATCTGTAAGTCTAACGTTTTTGGAAATGATAGTAGCTGTTGAAACGGTGTCGACTGGAGTTCATGGGTAGCTCAGTTGGTAGAGCGCTGGAACGTTCAACCACAGGTCTCGATCGATACCCGGCCCCGGAAGAATTTTTCCCTTGAAATTATTCAAGTTTATAGAATATTTGAAAATGGCACCGTCTACAGTACCAAGTGAGGAATGGGAATATGGTTATTTCGTTGTTGATGGAGATAATAAAGCTAACTGCCTATTATGTTTCGTTCAGTTTCGTTAATACGGCATTACAATATAAGACGTCGATGTTTCCCATGGTAAAGATTATGGGAATAGCAAACTCTCAGGTACAGTTGTGGCAAAAAAACAGGACCGACCCTTGTAGCTGATTTCAGAGTCTTGTTCACTCCAGAGCACGATAGACTGGTAACTAAGACTTTCTTGGTTCTAATCCTGCCTGGGAAGAAAGCTTTTTTTTTTTCCCCCTTATTCAAATTTATTCTCAATACTTTTCGATTGTAGCGATATTTCACTACTCAATTAACTATTATTCCCAGAACATGAATTTTACCAGCTTATAACATGAATTTTACCAGCTTATTTTCTAATGACTTTCGAAATGGGCTACGTCAGCAGTCGAAACTACAACAATTTCAATAGATTACTCGCTATCTTGTGAATGCGTGCGTGGCATGCGCAGTGACTCATTTCGGGGACTTTGATTATTCCGTCGGTCCGGGTTTTTTGCCACTACTGTACATACAGTAATTATGTAAAATTGTTGTTGTGTTGATTTTATGGAATTTTGTTTTTATTTGGGATATTTTAATTTCATAAATAACAAAATGGTTAAACAATTTTTTACCAACAGTTTCATAAAAACATTACGGAAAAGTGATCGATATTTATATAGGCCTACTAGTTATTGGCAACAGAAATGTATCTTAACATGAAAAATGTTGCAGTTCGTATAATTACGATGTCTGTGTAGACATATTGTTGTAATTTTTAAATGAATTCATAGACTAAATCAGCTGCACGCTCGAAATTAAAATATGATCGTCATCTCGTCTTTGTTCTGCGTACTATCCAGCCGAATATAGATGCATTCCTACAAAACTAGAGGTGTCTGCGATCAGTTTATAACTAAATAGAGAAATCTATAGTTTGAGTGTGGACTTACCAATCTTATCCTAATTTATGTTTAGAGTGATTATTGTTATTGCAACATAAGTTTATGTACTAACCGCTACTGAAGCAAGTTTTAGATTCAGAGCGATGCGTGGACGTCAATCGTGTCTAAAAGTTTTGGAGTGAAGTTCACGTCATACTTTCCCCTTTAACCGAGTTTGGCATATCTAACCAGCATGTAATCAAAGGATTGAGGAAAAACTCAAGCAATACCTATTGTAAATCAGGTAACTTGTACCAACCAGGATTAGGTCACGGGTCCGCGAGTTTTCCAGGCACGCACATTGGCCGCTACAAGCGGTGGACGTACTGTATTTTTCTGCTAACTGCGCTGTCGTACCGCGTTACTGAAAAGTACAGGGACATCACTTTATTTTTACCAACATTTTTAACATTAACCTGGCTATACTCGGAAACACTGTTACCCCCTTCCATTACAGGAGTTTGATGTTACTAGTGCAATATGTAAACAAATCATTTTACTAGGTATAGGAGGAGAGAAAAGTAGTGTATCCATTTATGTTGTAGGGAAATACGATATTACGATTTTCAGTTTGATCATCACTTTTACGGAATTTATTAAAATACAGTAGAGTAGTAACATTTTTTTTTTTTTCAAAAACTCAACTTTTCAGGCGGCTATGTTCGTTATGTAATGTCTACTTTATTTAGCATACTAATTATTGGTGTTAACATACAATATAGAGAGTGCATTTAAATTGAGGGGGACATAAGTGAAGGACTGTAAGTGCACTTAAGTTACTTTTGAGAAAATGGGGTTTAAATATTTAAGCTTTCGTAAAATCGGTGACATTTTTATTTAAATTTTAATGTGTGATGCGATTAAATTATCCCTTTGCCACTAAAATTTTAGATACTTTTGCTTACACTGGATGCACTTAACTCATGTTATTATAAATGTCACTAGCATTCCTTTGCTTCTAGCCACCTCAATTCAAAAAAAGCTAATCCGAATTTGTAAACAAGTTGCTGAAAATGGTTGCCGTTCATTACAATGCAGGCTTCAATTCTTTTATGCATATTATTAAAAACATTTTGAAGCATATTCTCTGAAATTGAATTTATCGTTTCTTGAATATAATTTTTTTAGTACGATATTATTAATATAGGTTCTTTCTTCTATAGAAAACGCAATCATATTTATGAAACACACTATACACTGCAGTGTTTACTTCACTGCTTGAAGACTTCGAATGTAACAGCGGCCGTAAGTTTGTGTGTCTGACGGGAGCAAGGACATTAGTGAAGGGGGTGAGAGTGAAGTACATTCAGAAATGCAGGTACAATAAAAATGCAAGTAAAAATAAAATGATGTCCCTGTATAATGCGTCTGTTTTAGAATAAATCCTTTTTTTTTTCTGAAATTAGCTTGTACTAATTCGGAGGAAAAATGATGACGGACACACAGACACAGAAGTGATTCTCCTGAACTACTACATGAAGGGTGCTTTATATTAAAACTAAGCAGCAATCAATTCTGTGATTAATCTGCATAATAAATCATATTCGTCATAATGATTATAGGCAGGGCTTTGAAATCGCAATATTGCGTTTTAATTGGGTCACCTCATCGCCAGGCACGTAGATAGCAACACCGCGTCCTTGGAGATATCAGACGGTTACGTCACAATGCTTGCCACTGAGAACCGTTCCAACAGGGTGTAGCACTGCAGCACAGCTTCTGCAAATCCAGATTTTTGCACGCGAATCGACTATATTTATATACTCGACGGTTATGTCAAAGAAATGACTCTGTGTGGCTAAAACAGTGTCGTTAGTTCGATTCCCGCATCATGTACATTGGATGTCCGTTGTTGAATATAAGCTATTTTTCTTCCGATAACCATGGTCTTCGTCTTGCTTGCATTTATCTTCATCCCATACTGCTCACAGCTGTAATTTTGCTCCAGTAGCATATCCCTTAGTATCATCTTCTCTTCTCCTAATAATGTCATATCATCAGCAAATCTTATAAACTTTCTTCTTCTTCCTCCTAATATCATCTCTCTTATCTTGATAGAAAGATGAATTATTTGCTGCTCAAATAGCTGCTATTTACACAACAATTTTTTTCTATTACACAACCACGCGAAAACTTTACACGCGCAATTCAGAACGGATTGGAATTTAAAAATCTAGAAATTAACTTCGCGAAACAATCAACTACAACGCAGAACTTCACACTGAGCTGTCAATAGGTTACAACCCCCCCCGTACTATTTTTTTAGGGATCTCCCGTATTTGTCCCTAATTTTTAAGTCTCCCGGGTCCCGTATTTTTCTTCTCTTCGAGCTTTTTTCTCCCTTATTTTTGCACTGTAAAAATCATTATTCTAAACATTTGATTTTGCCGTGAATTATGACTGTTTATACTATGAATTTTGTTGTTCAAGAGATGTAATAAAATGTGCAGTCTTTTCGGAAGGTAATGCTTGCCGGAAATGGTTTTAATGGTCACTTGTTTAAAAGTCAAACAATATTAATATTATAATTCTGGAAAAACTGGCTAGTTTTGTTCTAAGCTTACCAAGTAGTAACACTGATACAATGAGGATGTTTTATCTCATGAACAATAATTGGACAGATGTTCGAAACAGGAGCACGACACATCTAATCAAATAAGATCTGCAAACTGCAATAGACTTCAATTATTACGCGAAATAAAATGTCCCAAATACCCTTCATTTTAAGCCTACTGTCGAAGTGTAGAATAAAGTTGCTTTTTTGTAAATAAACTGAATAATTTGCCAATTTTCTATGTGAAATTTTGTCGATTTCTTAGTCTCCCGTATTTTCTTAAAAAAAAGTTAGCAACCCTACCTGTGAATTACATGTAAAAAATAAATTGGGAAGTCTGTAGACATAACGAAGTGGAGGAATAACGAACAATACACCAAGCCAGTATTAATTTCTTCCCTAGCAAACAATAAGTATTTTAAAATGATAGGCATACATCAGTAAGATTCTCAGAATATTATATTCGTCAGGACACGTTTCTTAATAAGTATGAATGTTATGGTGAAGCAAATGTGACAATGGCGTAATTTCGGAGTCAGTATTGACCGTTTTTGGTATTGACACAAAGGTGTCAAAGATATAAGAAAAGACTGACGATTTACGTTTGATAAGCCAGTGGTTAATGAGTAATGAGAATACAGCATGAACAATGATATAATGTGCAGATCTTGAGAAGGTTTACAAACTGATTTGGACTGATTATTATCTATTTAATTTTCTTCAATCCTTTCCCCTCTGTTTTAATCAATTAAATACGCTATATCAACTGCAAAGAACGACGATAGTGTTGGTGACGGCAAGATGGTATTTGGCCATATTGTCTCAGAATTCATCATGAAATTACCTTACATTATCTTTACAGTTGGGTATACAAAAATACGATTTTATACTTTAATAATAATAATAATAATAATAATAATAATAATAATAATAATAATAATAATAATAATAATAATACGTAATAATAATAATACGTAATAATAATAATAACACGTAATAATAATAATAACAATAATACGTAATAATAATAATATCGATATAAAACTGGTAATTTTTTTCATTAATAGATATCAATAATATCTGGTTTAATTTGTCAGATTGAAAACACAACCAATTTTTCGTCATCATTCCCATCGGGACAAAGATGACAACCTCCAGTCCTAATGCGGCAAATTGACGAACTCCCATGAAGATATCTATGGTGCGCGGTGAAAAGGCGTAAGTCAGAAATGTGTGATTTGAGTTATGACTAAGTGTGTGATTTTATGGTGATTATTCTACCCTGATTTCGGTGATTAAAATGGTTTCATTTCGGTTAATATTTCGCAAAAAAAAAAACAGTTCTGTGCATATTTCGCACCCTACAGAAACTTAAAAAAATAGCGAAATGAAATTCTGCAAAATTACTATTGGAACAGGAAGAGAAATGACCGTTGTCTGCTTGTACTGCTCCCTGGAAGTAGTGCTTGAAACTATCCGTACATGTTGCTAGATACCATATGTATGAAATGATTAACGATCAAATATGTATAAATATTCATGTAAATTTTATAACGAAGAAAATTTTGACTTTTTATATGGAAGAAAGTCATTTTTCTTACGAATACTCCATGAATAACTGCTTTTTTGTTTTTGAAAATATCGCGATTATGAAGACTCCGGTGGTTTAACGGATATCATGTCAATCGTTCGGTTCGAGGTTTACGGGTTCAAACCCAGAAGTGGACAATGGGTTTCAAAGAAATATAGCATAAGATAGCTTCCTCCAGGCGAGAAGTGCGCCAAAACGTGAATTTTTAAGTACGGTTGATTCGTATATAGTATTGTATGCTTGTTTTGGTGTTGGTACTCCCAATTTGCAGGGATGGATAGTTTACCTATAAAGTTCGATAGGCTATTCAAAAGAAGTAAGTCATAAAATTATATGCAAAGTGAAACAATCATCTTGCCAAATCTCAAAATGGAGATTTTAAACTTACTTCTGTCTGACTTCTGAGGTAAGAGCTGTCAGTCCGCTGTCGTAGATTTACGGCAAGTAAAAGCCCTAGTTCCAGATTGAGGGCTTGAAAAAATTGTTTTGCCATTTGAACACTGAACAACCTTTGCAGTTGAAAAGTCGTTACGTAACATGCGTAAGTACAGAAAAAAATACAATAATTGTAATGTTGAAAAAAAAAATTATTCCGAGATTTCCACGAATTATATTTCCAGCAAGCTTTATAATCAGAATTCGAAATCTGTTCTCGTACAGATGCTTTTTAAGTCCCAGAAAGGATGCAGTGCGCATAATCAGAGGACGTGCGTCCTGGGTCACAAGAGAACTAGTTGAGGTAATAAAATTAATTCTGTTTCGTTGTATGCCTGATCATGAGCACTACCTCCTTGCTGGGACTTACAAAGTATCTATGCGACAAAACTTTTTTCTAAGACTATATGTGAAAAGCTTAAAGAATGGGAATCTTACATAACCGTGAGAATAATATTCCTAGCCACCTACTAGTGCCGAAAACAGCATTACACAATGTATCATTCAGTTCCACGATAAGATTATGTGAAGCATGTGTGAGGCAAAGGTTACATTGCTTCTAACTGCAAATAAAAGTAACATGGATAACAATACCTTCCCTGTACACTCTTCTTCTGCTTCATTTACTTAAGAAAAATATTAAATTTGTTTTAATATTTCCTCATCCAAGAGATAATGTTTAAGAGAAAAATCTAAGAAACTAGTACTTCAGGTACACACAATCAAGATAAATGTAAATTCATCCTCATTGCAGACCATCAAGACCAGCAGATTGGCATGAGGTTAAGGTACAGACAATCGGCATTAATGGCAGTACGAGTGCTGGTGCTAAGTGTCCTCCGTTTTAATCCCCGAGATGGTTCAGTAGTCAGACATCCAGCCTGTCACGCAGGCGGCCGGGTTCGAGTCCCGGTCAGGTCTCGGAAAATCCATAGTGAT
This sequence comes from Periplaneta americana, assembly GCF_040183065.1. NCBI lineage: Eukaryota > Metazoa > Arthropoda > Insecta > Blattodea > Blattidae > Periplaneta > Periplaneta americana. The sequence continues at coordinate 91,794,008 of NC_091128.1, forward strand.
ATTTGTGGCGGACAAGGTAGCAGTTGAAGTTTTCTCGGGGTTCTCCCGTTTTCCCCATATTACGCATCTACATTGCACCATTCGTCACCATTTCTCCATTTCGTCATCATTCCATAGCATTCCTCGATTGCACGGAGGAGGCTGGGCTAGGGACGAGAGAGGTTGCATGCTCGAAACCCTGGATACGCAGTGAACCTTAGTGTAGTCAGCCGGTATTGGTTTGGAAATGCTCCTATATTGAGAAATATCGCGATAGATCGTAACAGGTCGCAGTGCTGGGCCATGGCTCCCCACTCCCGTACTTTCAATTCCATTTCATTCCATTCACTAATATCTTAGTATCAGCGGTTCTTCATTATTACTAAAGGTAGGACTCGGTTAAGGCGCTTGCCTGCCGGTCTGAAGTTGCGCTCGGGCGCGGGTTCGATCCCCGCTTGGGCTGATTACCTGGTTGGGTTTTTTCCGAGGTTTTCCTCAACCGTAAGGTGAATGCCAGGTAATCTATGACGAAACCTCGATCTCATCTCCCAAATACCGTCTCGCTATCACCAATCTCATCGACTCTAAATAACCTCGCAGTTGTTACAGCGTCGTTAAATGACCAACTTAAAAAAAACTAAAGGTATAAATTTATACCACATAGGATATTAGTTTAGTTGTGCTTAGACTGTCGTTACGTCATGGATGACGTGAAGTCTAAGGTAGGGCCAGGTTACAACTGAAATGTGTATTGCAGCAATTGAATGGGGATACGTTTCTCGTGCGTAGAGTTCAGCGTTGTGCTCCGGCAAATGAGGGGTCCGCTGCAAGAGGGAGCTATGCCACATTAACCCCATAACGTGAGAAAATTAAGTCTGTTACGAAAAGGGTCGTACCCTAGAATTAGTCAGAATGCTCTGGTAATGGTTCGTGCAATGCCACATCTGTATAGTTTAGGAAAATGAGCGACAGACGGTAGGAAGTGCCTAAAACATTTTATATTTCACTGATCAGAATTTTGTGGCATAGCTCCCTCTTGCAGTGAACCACTCAATTGGTTTGCTTACATTGCATTGCGATTCGTTGATTGGTTAACCACATAAAGCTACACCCTCTCCTGCCTATACCACGGCAGAGTTCCCTAACAGGTAGCCATGCACCTGCATTGCTAGCTACGCTCACTCTCTTTTTCAACAACAAACACTCTATGCATACCTAACCTTGTAGTCTCTGTGTGTAAATTCCTATCTTTAATTATTACTAATACGTTTATTTACATTTTGTTCTGTACTTTTAAAAAAAGGAATAGATATCTCGTGAATTCACTGTGACATGAAGTGAACTAAATAAATTCTGTCTAGATTTCCGTAAAATGTTCCAGGCTTTTCCTAATTCTTTTTTACTCATACTATAGAGAGACAGATCACGTAATGATTGCCTATATTTATAAACATAACATTCACGTGAAGAATAGGTTTGTTTATTAATTTGAAAATAAATGTAATACAACTCACAATATTGCTTTTTTCATACCTAATGCTAGAGGGACACAGTAGGCTCACCGGAATGGGGGCATCGCCCCATGCCGCACCGTATCTCTGCGACATTCAAATGATGGATAACTTATTCAATAATAGATGCAATACACTCCGACAAATTGTTTTAAAATAATTTACCAATGAAACATTCAACAACGATTATTTATTATAATGAGTTCAGGCAAACTGAATGAACAAAGAGTAAGCTATTTCAATAGACTGAACTTAGCGTTATTCTAACTTTACCAACCCCTGCGTCGTGTGGTTGTGGTTTGTGTTTATATGTACGAAAGCTCATTGCGGCATTGTAAAGGTGTCGGTAGCAGACAATGCTGACCTTAATTCTACTAATTTTTATTACCCTAGGTTAATTTTAGCAGACAGCAACACGTTCGTTTATTACACATAGCAACGCAATCAATTTTGCTTTTTTATGCTCTCACAGTGAAAGGCCACGACTCCCTGTTTCAGTACGGTCTCTATTTATTCATTCATTACGTCACTTCATAGGTATCCTCTACTCCAGTGTTTCTCAACCGCCGGGTCCTGGCAGCGAGATATTCTACCGGAATTTGTCACTTCACTCTCGTAAGCATTTTTCACGCATAAGTATTTTGTAGTGTAAATATTCTTAGGAGAATAATTTCCGTGATTGTGTTGAAAAGCGCAGATCCAGATCGTCTCTAAACTCTAAATTCTAAAATCTAACTAAATAACTTCTGTGTAGCAAATACCAGTGACCAAGTCACTTATTTTTTAATGATCGGGAAGTTTTCAGACTCAGAAATCTGTCAACATTCGTGCTGTTTATGACCAGGCATAAAAATTGCCTGCAAGCCGATTAGAACAATGAGCGGTGTTGCAGATTAGCTGCAAAGTATAAACCATTTTTTTTTTCACTTAAATTGAATACTGTATTAAGGCAGTCTGTATCTAGTTCTCGATAGTCATAGTGAATACTGTCCCTTCGCAAGTTCCCATTGCAGTGTATAAGTCAGGGATACAGAGCTGGCGAGAGAAGGGTGGAAAGCATGGGGAATTTTTTTTATTTATTTTTTATTTTAGTCGGTTATTTTACGACGCTTTATCTACATCTGAGGTTATTTAATATTTAGCGTCTGAATGAGATGAACATGATAATGCCGGTGAAATGAGTCCGGGGTCCAGCACCGAAAGTTACCCAGCATTTGCTCGTATTGGGTTGAGGGAAAACCCCGGAAAAAACCTCAACCAGGTAACTTGCCCCAACCGGGAATCGAACCCGGGCCACCTGGTTTTGCGGCCAGACGCGCTAACCGTTACTCCACAGGTGTGGACGCATGTGGAAAGCGTTGGTTCCCCGTCCACAGTCCACCGGCGTTGAATGACGTATCTGTGGCCCGTACGCAATCACATAAGACAGACACTGAATACAAATCCCTTACCCTACCAAGTCAATGACGCGGGGGTGGAAGGAAGGGGTGAATGACGTATGCCGATGAATGACGTAACGCTACAATTGTCGCCCAGTTCTGCAAGCCTGGTGTAAGTGCTTGTTTCAAAACTCGAGTGTCGTGAATTTTTTTTTAAGTAATAGTCATGCAGATTTATATTTATTTCATTTATTTATTTAATACTATACACTTGAGCTACATTAGGCATTGCAGCCCGAAAGAGCAGAAGCTCGTGCTCGGGCGCAGTTCAGATCAGTTATGCAAAATATATCACAAAATTAAGAGAGTTCATTGAGCACAATAACATTAATAAGTGGTAAAATACATACAGCGTGTAATAATAGGGTCTATATACAAATAGAAAATATAAAAGTACATGAATATTAAAGTATCAATTTTTAACTCAATTAGCTTAAACAATTAAATAATTAATCTGATTTGTTTCTTAAATCTATATGTGTTAAGTGTACTTAGCTCAGGGTAAGCTCTAATTAATGCATTATATATTTTGGGTCCAAAATTTCTGCTGTGTTTTAATCCAGCAGTTGTGTGGCATTTGGGAGTATTTAGAAAGAAACTGTAGTTTTGTCTCGTATGGTATTCATAAGGATCAAATTTAAATTTATTGTGGTTTTTATGGAAGTAAATCAGCAATGTTTGTTTATAAATTTGTTCTAGATTTGATACACCAAATTCCTGAAAAATTAATTTTGTTGGGTAATCAAAAGGTTTATATAGACAAATTTTGAAATTAATATGAATAAAGGACACGGAACTTTGCTTAATTTTGGTATTAAGAAATTTCGTACTGAAGATGTTTGAGACGTAAAAACTAGTGATGCATCAATCTCAAGTCCACAGAGCGCTCTCCAGGATAAGCAAAAGAAAGATAAAAATATCAACACACAGTAACAATCTGTGTTCACTTGTAAGTACATGGATAACTACTTAAAATTTGGTTTCGTACAATGCCCTGACACTGGCCAATTGCCACGACCTGGATCTGTCACTTGTGCTACTGTTCTGGGAAATGAAGCTATGAATCCATCGCGACTTTTTCGACATCTCAACACAATACATTCTGATTTAGCCATACGTGTAACTCCTATGTTCCGTATATGTACCTCTCCGTTATCCGTACGTCTACCTTTCCATTATCAGTACGTGATCTCTCTATTATCAGTATTACTGTCTCTTCATTATCCGTACATCATGTATCATTCGTACGTCTAATGTCTAACTCTCCATTATCCATACGTCTATCTCTTCATTATCAGTATGTCAACCTCTATTATTTGTATATATACTCCTACATTAGGCTTATCCGCAGGTCTATTTATCATCCGTATCTTTACCTTTTCGCCTTCCTTACATATTCGTACATCAGTCTCCATCTATGCGTCTATCTCTCTCTATTTACCATCTGTCTACATTATCCCCCTATCATTTCCCCGTTTAGCTGTTCATATATGAACATTTCTATGCCTCTCTATTGAATCCATCCCTCTATCCGTCTCTCTATATCTATACGTTTATCTCTCTATCAATTTTTCTACATACATCTCTATCAATCTCTTATATAGACCTACTTCTGCCTGTCTATATTTGTTTGATTACCCATTTGTCCGTGTGTGACTTTCTATATGCCCATATGTCGTCTCCCTCTCCCGCCTATCTCTTCACGTGTCTGTCTGCCTATCTATTTGCCGTCTATCCGTCTTTTCACGTACTTCCGTCTACCTAAGTCAACTATGTTTATTGCTCGAAATGTTTAATAGAAAAAAAATCATCATAACATTATACATGGACTTGGAACAATGGTCGGTTTCAACTGTCTAATAGTCGTTTCCTTCCTCTAAGTTGTTAATAATAATAATAATAATAATAATAATAATAATAATAATAATAATAATAATAATAATAATAATAATAAAATGTTATCAGTAAAATCCACACATATAAAAATAATTGGAAGAATCATAATACAGAAAGGATGATTACTGACAGAACTCCCTATATTACACACCACAAGCCAAAAGAACAAAAGGATGCCCTAAAAAGCGTTGGAACGACCAGTTTTAATCTTGGAGACGGAGCAGGTCGAGCGGCCTAGCTAGTCAAGCCATTGATTGAATGAATAATTTTTTCCGGCTTTCTCTACAGTACAGTCTTTCACCGTGGTACACACATTTGCCAGTGCGCGACTTCAACAGACAGGTGGTAGGACTATCGCAGGAGATGATAAGATTAGGCCTATAGATGATAAATGATGGCGAAAGGTTTAATTTAGGTCGAGGTCCTTTAAATTTTACTGTCTCAGGATTCGCCTGGGATCGAACCCGGAACTTCCGAATACAAGGCGGAAATGATAACCATTACTCCACTATGATCAGTTATAATAATAATAATAATAATAATAATAATAATAATAATAATAATATTATTTCTGGCCGCAAGGTTTCGCAAGTTCATAATGGAATTGGAGAAATGGTATCAAGAGAAAACCTATCTCGATAAGACCTGTTAAAGTAAAATTTCTGTTAGTCTAAATGCATCTTACATTCTTAAGGTTGAGTACTGAAGTTCCCGGTTTGTACAACAGACATACAGACTAGTACAGGGGCGGGAAACAGCCGTTCTCTACTACTAGGCCTACTATAAGTTCCGTCGCTCTTATTTCCGGCAGCCAATCACGTTGCAGGTCGGCTATATTTAAACGTGTGCATTTTATCATTTGCTGCTGATGACGTTATGCACTTCCTAAGGCTTGATAAATAATATAATCGCCCGCCATCCTGTGTCTTTCGTTGGCGTTCGCAGAAAGCACACGAGGACGTTATTTGCCGCTCAATTATTTGCTCAATTACAGTGCGTTTGATTTATTATCATAGGAGCTACGACATGGTAATGTTTCCTCGTCTGGTACCTAGGCAACGAAAGAACAAAAATGGCGAACGATACTACTTAACTAGACTTTATAGAACCTTCACTTCCTAAGGCGTAAGTAAAGAGAAGGAGTCACGCAGGAAATAACAGCGACGCGAGTATAGGATAACAATTTCTAAGATATAATATATTCAAGATTTCTGTTTATACGCAGAATATTATACTGGATTGATATATGCGTGGAATGTCTGCGTGGGACTTATAATGCGATTTAAAGATCCTCTTAAATCATAGCTGTGTAACGCCCAATAATAAATATTAAAAGTGATTATAAAATTTGTTGGTTGTCATTAAGCACGGTTTAAAATTACATTTTCTTAATGTCTTCTAGCACGTTGGAAGAAAAGATGTATTTAAACGCAGAATGTTAAGAAGTCTGTTACATTACTCACAGGAAAAAAAAAAAAAAAAACTTTTCTTTTTACAGCTTCATATTAATAATTTACATCTTCATCTACCTGTGATTAAAGTAATTTTTCCTGCTGATTTAATTTGTGTTGCGGCAAATTATCTTACAACCTAGAAAGATAAATGATATCTCTATAAAGACATTAATGTACCAAGCCCGTTGTGTGTAATTTCTGCCTGGAAAACTAAATGATCTTTTTTAATGCACACTCTCGTAGCTAAGACCAGTGTAATAAAACAAGAAAAAGTGTTGCACATAGAATAATTACTTTCGCGCTGTGTAATTAAGAGCATTGTACAATTAAACAGCAAACTGTTAAAATACCGCATCGGCATTCAATGCCTGTTGGGGAATGCAATAAAAAAATCGGTAGCGGAAGAAATGAAACTGCGGAAAGTTTTTGGGGCACTCTGACTACAGTAACCATATTTCCATAAATATCCCATCTTCAAATAATCCTTAATAGCTGTCGATTTTCCAAAAACAATATGTTCCAAAGAATAAATATTAAGTACGCAGAGACGAGCGGGTACTGGGCCACGTAATGTGACCGCAGCCACAGTCCTCCAATTCCTCACTCCCAGGCTTGTAGAAAATTTCTTTTTCGAGATAACGTCTCGCAATACGTCGTCCATCCACCGCTTCTAACCATCTCAGCCTAATAGATTTAATAAAGCTCATTATATTCTCGCCTTCCAATAATTGATCCATCTTTTTATTCTTTCTTTTTCTCCACTATCTCCTATCATGCATGGACCACAAATCCTACGTACAATTTTTCTTTAAAAAATAGAAGGCTATTCTCATCGTTCAGTTCTTAATTACAAATATACTTTTATACAATTGCTTAAAGTTGTGTTAATGTACGATTTATGTGTATCCAAAACTTTAAATTTAATCATCTCGAAAAAGAAATTTTCTACGTTTTCAACGATAAGTATTAATTTTATTTCTCAGTGGATACAGCCAGAGTGATGAAACTTGGCATACTTATTAGTATTTCTGTTGTGAAATTGAGCATTTGATTGACTGTATTAGGCATAGTCTTATTGCTAGATAATTATACTGTGCTCCAACCACGAGAAAGTCTCTGCGGGATGAAAGGCAGCGGGGTAATGCTGTGAATTAATGTTGATGTCATAAGATGTCATAAGGTCATACACGTGGGTACTCGTATATCTATTGGCTCCCTCTCACAGCACAAGCAATAACATTGATACACACATGTTTATACTACCCTAGTTACAAAATTAGATCACTGTTAATCTCCTGGTCTTTTAATCTCTCCATACAGGAAATAACATATGCAGGAGAGCGCATGGTTTTTAAACTGACGTTATATATCTACTTCGCTCCAATAGATGACGCAATAGTTAGCACATTCCTTTCACGGTTGATCTCCTGGTTGGAGAACAGTACATAGATCAGTATTATTTATTTTTAATGTTTTAACATTCAAGAAATTATACTTTTTTTTTACAAATGAACAAATTACAGTAGGACATTACTAATGCTCCATTGCACAATATGCAGCGTTATCTTTAAGAAAAAATTAGATTAAAAAAATAGTAATTGTCTTAGAAATAGGATTTTCACCAAGGAAAAAAAGCCAAAATGCGTTTAATTCTTAATGAGAAAAGATTGAAATTTACAATGTGTGATTATGACATTAATATGCATATTCACTAAAAATTTCAACACTCTAGCTAAACAAATTGTGGATTTTAGAAATTTCACTAGCACATCACCTTACGATTTTTATATTGCTCGAAACTCCTCAACTCGCAAACCTTCTCTGATTTAATGTAATGTATGACAACCACTAGATCAATGAACTTTATTCACAGTGAACGTTACATATTGATAATAAAAGCCAGTTGTTTTATATTACTAGATGCGAATTTAATATCTAGCTCACGGACGAATAATGATCAACGATGCATTCTCTCTCTTTTTTCCTTCATATAAACCATACCAGCGTATGTATGCGTTAATTGAAGGGTCAAGTTTCGCTATAACGGATGACTTAATTAAATCCTAAACCAAAGCAACAACACTGATTCAGAAGAAGCGGAGGGCTCTAGTTGGGACTAACAGCCTCCTTAATTTGCAGCTGGGTCAATATTGTTGATTGTTGACGCCCCAATTCCTAAAACTTAATTATGTCAACAAACAACATTGACCCATTTGCATAAACAGGGCAGGAATGCTGGATAAACCACTGTGCTCTTTACACATTGCGGTCCAGTTTTGGTAAGAATGTTCAGACGTAAGAAAATTGTTCTAGTATACGTACTATGTGCTCTTAGTAACTCGACACACTCAGGAATTCGTCCTCGGTTGTCATCTGGACAGCACGCTTCCTATCAGATCAAAGTTTTAGAGTCCTCATTAAGTAAAATCGGGAATCTTATTTCGTATGCAGTATTTATGGCAAGTGAAAGATTCTTATATTTAATTAAATTGGAAATTGTGGAGTTCAAATATGGGTGAGGACAATGCAATTTGAAATGCGATGAAAATAATTGTTAGGGTTTGCTTAAGGCGACAGATATGAGTTTTATACTTTTGCAATATACCTACAGCAAATTTTCTTTTCTATCTCTGGAAATATCAGAGATACCTGAATGAAATATTTCACGTTAATTTACAATACTGTAATAGAGTGAGTAAACGATAAAAAAAATACATTGAAATTGGTTAAATAATTTGATCTACAGTAATCTCACTAGAGGTTTTGATTTATCTAGAATGGGATTTAATTGACTATTACACAATTAGAAGAAAGTATATAAAGATTAGAAGAAATAAACTACTCTAATACAATAAAATATTCATTGATTTACTAAACTGTTTTGAAAAAATATTATTGTACCATCTCATCATTACAAATATTCCGCTAGATGGCAGTAGTATATGTCCAAGTCAGACAGGTGGCACGGATGGCTTTCGTGATTCCGACGCTGATAGGTGGGTCATGCTGCCTAGACTCCTGATAAAGCTAGGTTCCATTTCGCGGTCGAGTAACCTGTTAAGTCCGAGGGACTCGGAGCCCCAAGCCCTTCCTGATCAGCCGACGCTGACAGGTGGGCCAACCTGCCTCAGTCCCTAATAGAGCCAAGTCACGTCCACATGAGTAGCCTGATAAGTTCTAGGAGTATAGAAAACCCGTAATATTACCAGACTTCACCCAGCCTATTTTCACTATTGAAGAGGATAGATGAAACGATGGGGGAAGGTGGAGGGTGTTAGTAGACTGATATAGGGAAATCCCGAGAAAAACCCTCTTCAACGTCTGCTTTATCCACAACCAATTCTATCATGACCTGGCCGGAGATCGAACTCGGGCTGCCTGGATGGTAGACCAACGCGCTGGCACTTCAGCCACATGATTGAAACTAGGGTTGCCAACTTTTATTTTTTAAGAAAATGCGGGAGATTAAGGAATCGACAAAATTTCATACAGAAAATTGATAAATTATTCCGTTCAGTTACTAAAAAACAATTTTATTCTACATTTCGCTAGCTAGACTTAAATAAGAGTATTTTGAGACAGATTGTTCGCGTAATAGTTGAACTACACTACAATTTGCAGCTCTGATTTGATTAGATGTGTCGTGCTCTTGTTTCTAACAGCTGTTCAATTATTGTTCATGAGATAAAACATCCTCTTTGTATGAGCATGACTACTTGTATGCTTAGAACAAAACTAACCAGTTGCAGGAAACAGAACCTAAAGTCGGATTTTTCATTTTTTTTGTTTGTTTTGTTGTTTCAAAAAGAGGATGATATACTGAGCATTTAAAAAAAATCATGGTTATAGGTGCTATAGTCTTTAATATATTACTTATTGAATGTTGATATTACATTATGTACTTTTCGAGAAAACTGCAATTAAAGTTTTCACTTGTTTCCTTAGCAACTAAGTTATAAGAAAGATTTAGGTATTTAAGAAGCACTGTGTAAAACTACGTCCTAGTTTAATATGTAAAGAAAGCCTACAGGTAGCGCAAGATGTCAAAATATAGAAATGCAGTTTTTACACCGCAAACTCGTTATTTTGTTCTTCTGTAAAATTTTCTTTCACGACTTTAGGTCCCTTTTCGGGCAACGTGTCACATATTAATAGATTTTAAACAGGTGAGCACTGAAACCTACTTCTGACAAGCATTACCTTCTATAAAGACTGCACATTTTAAAGCATCTCTTGAACAACAAAACTAATCATATAAACAATCATCATTCACGGCAAAATCAAATGTTTAAAACAATGATTTTTACATTTTTACATTATGCAAAAGTAAGGGAGAAAAATGCTCGAAGAGAAGGAAAATACGGGGGTCGGGAGACTGTTGAAAATTAGGGGCAAATACAGGAGATCCCGGAAAATACGGGAGAGTTGGCAACCCTGACAAACAGTGTAACTTAATCGACAAGACATTCAAATGTCTTACATTGGTTCAAGTAAAAACAAAAGACAGATACCTGGATACGCGTTTTGCCTGAAGGTAACCTTGTAAGCTTGCAGGTACTAATCAAAATAATTGATGACGCATCGTTTCCATGGACTCTATACTTCCTGTATCAGAACCCAGATAGTAACACAGAATTGAGAGCGTGCGAATCTTGAACCAAACCGGATTATGCAACTGTGTCACGTTGTGCGTTATATATATAGAAGGAATTAGTTATGCGGTGTGAAAGAAAGACGTAGACGAAGAAGCAACCAAATAACATAATGGAGGAAGAAGCAGGTAAATTGAAAGAAGAGATGTGAAATAAATAAAAGAGCAGGAAGGGGAACGAGAAAGAAGACAAAAAAAAGCAAAGAATGAAGAAAAATAAACAACGCTAAAAGAAACCTATGTGCACACAAACAATAATAATAATAATAATAATAATAATAATAATAATAATAATAATAATAATAATAATAATAATAATGCAAAAGAAGGGAAAAACAATCTTAAAACCAAACAAAACAAACGAAATAATTTTTAAAAAGCAAGAAAGAAACAAAAATATTGACAAGGGGCTAAGGCAATCCCAATTACTTAGTGAAATGTCTATACTCGAATTGAAGAAATAAAATGGAATACAATATGCACTTTCTTTAAAACTGTAGTGTATTATTTATTATTGTATTGAGTATACTATATATGAAGTAACCTTGCAGATTGAAAGGGACGGTAGGATACACGTAAATGAATAGAAAACCTATATTACATTTTGTGATTAAATGCACTAATTATACGTTAGAAGTTTCAGCAGTCCGGCAACATCGCAGCTAACACTCACTACTCGTGATACAGAGTAAGAGGTCAACGAACTTTGTGTGTTTCGCTAGATGAGCTGCTCTCTGTCTAAACGTTGCCACTTGCTCGCTTCGTGCAATGGCTTGAATTTAGAGGGTTTTAAAATTAAATTTACACGAAAACCGTGCATGCTACTGAAATACGTCAAAGGATAAATTATTCTTTTTTAGATTTCCTATCGATATGGACAAAAATCACGACCCTACTCGCAATAGTTACCGAATAAGATATTGTTAAACATTTGGGAAGAAACTTTTTTTTTTTCTGAAAAAAAAAAAAAACTAGGAACTTTCCACTAATATGATACTTTAGTTTTTTGTTACATACAACATGAGCTATTCGCTCTGGAAATCTGCAAGACTATTTCACTTCCACCCTGTTTATATATACAGGGTGTTTTCGGGCTAGTGTTACAAACTTTCAGGGATGATGGCGAAGGGCACATGTATCAATTTGAGAAGAACCCTGGTCCGGAAATGACCGAGTCGAAAGTTACAAGCAAAAATAGTTCTGTGGAAATGAAATAATTTTATTCCTCTGCACACCTTCTTTACGTATATTTACTGTACATCTTACACATACTGTATTTCTCTGATGTTCTTTACGTTGTCTACTTATAGTATTCCGTTCAGTGCGCTGTCTGAGAGGTGGGGACAGGAAACTACACTAAAGCAATGCAGATAGCGTAATGTGTAACGGACATGGTCGGTCCTGATATGCAAGTCTGTAAACAGCAGTGTATGTGTACAAGTTGTAGTGTCCAGTCGATCAGTGCCAGTGAAATGGAGGAGTACACGAGAGCGGAATATGCAGACCTGATTTTCGAATACGGATGATCCAATGGGAACAGTAGACAAGTTCACTGATTGTATGGGGTACAAGTACCCACGTAGGAGACATACGGCCCATACCATCTTTCCACGGCTGTTCAAAAGGTTAAGGGAAGAAGGGCACGTGGTGCCAAATTACAATTCCATTTCCACACAACTATTTTTGCTTGTAACTTTCGACTCAGTCATTTCCGGACCAGAGTTCCTTATCTCAAATTGATACGTGTGCCCTTCCCCGTCATACCTGAAAGTTTGTAACATCAGCCCGGAAACTCCCTGCTAGCACAAATGATTTAAGCGATTTTATTGTCATGTATTATGAAAAGTATGAAGCCTACAATTTTGAGACATATGCAAAAGAAGAGAGACACACTCCAAGTTTTGAAGCTACAACTGCTACAAGTGCTCCATGTGCCCTCCTCGCGTCAGGCGATAATCATCGACCTGTAGTCCAACTCAATCCATATCCCGGTCAACACTAGCCACAGCCGTACGGATCCGATTCTTCAGGTCATCAACATTAACTGGCAAGGGTGGTACATAAGCTTGATCTTTGACAAACCCCCATAGGAAAAAATCACATGGGGTCAGATCAGGCGACCGGGGAGGCCAGCGGATAATACATCGATCGTTGTTAAAGGTCCGTCCAACCAAACGTTGAGGGAGTTGCTGATTAAGATAACGGCGCACTTGAAGATGGAAATGTGGTGGAGCCCCGTCTTGGTGGGGGAAAAAAAAACTGGTTTATCTTCAAGTAACTGAGACATCAACCACTGCTTCAGCATGTTTCAGATAAGATACGCCAGAAACAGTATCACCGCCATTTCTCATACCTAGCCGCCTAGCGGTCACACAGTGTACTGAGATACTTTCGCGAAATTTTAAGTTTAAACGAAACTTGGAATGTTATGTTAAATGTTATGTTTTATTTTACGACGCTCGCAACTGCCGAGGTTATATCAGCGTCACCGATGTGCCGGAATTTGGTCCCGCAGGAGTTCTTTTACATGCCAGTAAATCTACTGACATGAGCCTATCGCATTTAAGCACATTTAAATACCATCGACCTGGCCCGGGATCGAACCCGTAACCTCGGGCATAGAAGGCCAGCGCTTTACCAACTACGGCAACCAGGCCGACACGAAACTTTGAGAGTGTCTCTTTTCATTGCTATATGTTTCAATATTGCAGGCTTCATACTTTTCATATGACAATGAAATCGCTTAAATCATTTGTGCTAGCCCTGTATGTATCAAACCAGAACGGTGGTACCGCTACCTATCGTAGTTGCCCAAATTCATCACGATGCTGGGTGGACACTGGTCCCTTACACTGACCTAAATTTCATGAAAAAAATTCTTCCTCGTGAGGACTTGTATGTATACACAACACGAATACCCAATATTGCCAACACTATTGTGTGCAAAATCCTCAATGGTAATGAAAGAAGGGGAAATTGGAGGAGAAACAATCAATAGGTACCTACGCGATTGAGCGTTCTTATAAGGAAATATGAGGATGACCGAAGTGTTTATGTGAGCTCCAAGCTTGTTGACCACTTGTCGCATTCTGATTTTCGTGTTCCGTTTGAAGGAACATAGGAGAATCTTGAAGGGGAAGAGCCGAAAATGGACGTAACCTAGTAGCCAACACATAACGGGGAGGAATATCACAAGCACGACTGAAAGGGCGCAAATAGCTCTAATAGCTGTCGCTCCCTTTTAAACTCCACTAACTAGCTCGCCTGAACAGTAGAAGAGCAGAATCGCCGAATTTGTTAACGACCTTGGGCAGAGCGAATGGTAAGAGAAGGGGGCGGCATTGTGCTCGCTAGACAAGGAATCCAAACTCTTGCAAATACCAATTCAATTTGGAAAATGCAGAAATGTTGGCCCACTTAGAGCAGTATATAAGTTTAAAAATTTAAATTTTGGTTTATTTAACGACGCTCGCATCTGCAGAGGTTATAATATCAGCGTCGCCGGTGTACCGAAATTTTGTCCAGCAGGAGTTCTTTTACATGCCAGTAAGTCTACTGACATGAGCCTGTCGCGTTTAAATACACTTAAATGCCAACGACCTGGGCCGGGATCGAATCCGCAACCTCGAGCACAGAAAGCCAGCGCTATACCTACTACGCTAGCCAGGACGATAGTATATAGGTCCGTGGCTCATTTCTCTTAGGGCATATGCCGACTTTTGTTTTAGTTTCTTAGGAAAACAACAAGAAACGACACGTAGGATCGAGACATATTAAGTAGAGAATTGAGCAATACGGATCGCGTGGAAAATCACTTACGTCTTCTGTTTCTATGGTACCACGAGTGACGTCAGAGAAAACTTTTCAATTGTTCTCTTTTGTGCCTCAATATAGATATTTTACATCAAAATGTAATAAGAAGACAACAAATTGACACTATTAAATACCAGAAAGAAGCATACAAAAAGAAAGGAAAGAAGGAAGACAAATGAATTTACAAGCACAACAAAATATATAGGAATAAAAGAAAAGTAAAAAGAAATATAGAGAGAGATAAAGAGGACGAAGGCTGAATGAAAGATAATCAGACAGACAGGTAGACGAGATTAAGATTATAATATAAACCCCCCCTCTCTATATATATCTCTCTCTCTCACATATATATATATATATATATGTACAGGGTGATTCACGAGGATTTACCATCTTTTACAGAGCTTATTTCCGAAGACATTGAGCAAAAAATGTCATATAAATATATGTCCTAATCTCTATATTTTCAGAATTACACTAATTTTAAGTTGTTTGTAAAATACCATTATTCTTTAGTTTTAAAGGTAAAAGAATATTACAGATAAGGAATGCACTATTCAGGAGTATCATTTCTTTAATTAGCTAGTATTCTGAAGCTAAAAATATGTTGTGAATTCCATAGTTGCTACGAACAGTTTTTTTCCTCCGATTTTTAACTACAAAATTACATTTTCCTTAAGCATCTATCACAACAATTGTGAAAAATCACGCCACTCTTGTAAATTCTTTAAGACTGTACATTAGGGCGCATAATTAAACTGTAAAGAATCAAGTTCCTAAAGTTGTATGATTTGTAACAATTTCTGTGATAATTGCGTAAGAATGACGTAATTTTTAGTTAAAAATTGAAAAACAAATTCTGTACAAAGCAATTAACAACACGTTTTTACCTTTACAGTACATTACTAGTATATTAATGAAATGTGTTTAAGTTGGTTATTTAACGACGCTGTATTTAGCGTCGATAAAATTTGTGATAGCGAGATAATATTTGGCGAGATAAGGCTGAGGATTCGCCATAGATTACCTGGCCTTCACCTTATGGTTGGGAAAAACCTCGGAAAAAAACCAAACCAGGTAATCAGCCCAAGCGGGGATCGAACCCGCACCCGAGCACAACTTCAGACCGGCAGGCAAGCGCCTTAACCGACTGAGCCACGCCGGTAGCTAAAGAAATGATACTTCTGAATAGTTCATTCTGTATTTGTAATACTGTATTCGTTTACCCTTAAAACTAAAGAAAAATAGTAATATACGTTACAAGAGCGGTATGTTGAGATTTTCATGTTCGAGGTAAAGATTGAAAAAGCGAAACGTAGTTGAGCGTTTTTAATTTCCGAGAACATGAAAACGTCAACATACCGCTCGTGTATCGTACATTATTTTGTGCGAAGATCGTTTATTACATACCTGAAAGACGAATTTCTAATTAGTTGCAATGAAATCTCCATGTTGGTTTCTGTTTAATGACGGTAACTTCGGAAAACCAAAATATATTTCTTCAACATTGTTGCTATAAAATGTTTTCTGTGTTTATTATACTCCAGCAGGCCGTGATATACATGTCTTTGTTTTCTCCAGTCTATAAATGCGAACTTAAAACAAACGGTAAGGTTATGTAATGATTTATTTTTCATTTTAACATTTTAACAATATTATTTATATAACATATTGCAGCAATAACATCGGCATCTGGAATCTTGTTGATTTTTTTCACGGCTTCCTTAATGTTACTTGTATCAGGAATGCAATAAGTTTCGTGGAGTAGTAGACTTTACTTAATTTTTGCAAATATTTAAAAACAATAATTAACATTGCAATTTAGGTGAAATTGCAGTGGTAAGTTTCCAATTTATAATTATTGCTATGTTAAACGTCTCTAAAAATAATATGTTAAAGGCCTAAAGCAGTAAAATGAATGTCGCGCTTAAGCGGTAAGAAGAGGGAAATTATTATGTGTGTTACGTTGGGAATACTGAATGTGGTATTTCACACTTACCGCGTATTGGTTCTGTGCGGAAAACAAGCAAATACGCACGATCTGGCACAAAGGTATTTTACAAACAATTTCAAATTAGTGTAACTCTGAAAATATTGACATTAGGACAGATGTTTATATAACATTTTTTGCTTAGAATGTCTTCGGAAATAAACTCCCTAAGTGGCGGTAAATGCTCGTGAATCACCCTGTATATATAATAATAGATGATATAGCAGTGTTTATTAGTCACTAAATGCAACAGTGTTTTTCACTGAATCATAAAATGTATGTACCTTTAAATGGAAATCAATCAAACTGTTCGACTGATTTTAACTTATGTGTATATTATTAATGCAGATTGATGTAAAAAGGAATACGTCTACAGATGAATTCAATTTTTTCACCAAATTGGTGAAGGTTTGTCCCATTTAGATTCGTTATGTTCTAAAATAGGCAAACCGACTGTGGATTTTTTTGCGAGTACTTGGATTGTTTTCAGCCACAGGTCTCGCCCTACTGCTGCGCCATCACCATATTATCTTTTCAGGGCATCTCTCTTGCCTACCTGTATCTCGCCGATTTCTTTTAGCATCTCGTCGATGTAACTATAGGCTAAGTCTTGACGCTAACTCTGGAGTCTCATTAATAGATTATAACAGCCAGCCGAGGGACTCGCTTATCACTTATTCATTCATAGTTCACACATCAAATTTATTTATGTAATAAGTAGGTACGAGCTGCTGGACTTCGCACTCCGCTGCACATCTCGACACCCAGCTGCTGAATCAGCTGATTTACAGACTCTCATCTCAGAACTCAGGGTCAAGGAAGGTTGAACACCGACAGCTGAAGTGCGGTACTGCGAGTCGCTGTTAGTATTCGTGTATTTTTGTCGGAGGTTCGAATCCCGTTTACTGTTCACTGCTGATGTGTGTTGCGTTCACCCCGCGTTGTTGTTGTTGTCGTTTATTGACTTTACTGGCGTTGAGTGAGGCCGTTTTAGGGTCTTATATGCGCAGGATGCCCTCTCCAGCCATTGTACATAAATAACAATAAATATATATTTACATACTGTACGTGACACTATTTCTGGCATATGCGCCAGTAGGTCTGTGAGTGCGGTGATTGGTTTTTATTTATTTATTTATTTTATTTTATTTTTTAATTATTTTGGTATAGGCCTAATTTGTTAATTTGCGATGCTTAAGGAATGGTGAACGGGACAAGAGTTCGGTGTAAAAGATATCAGTTGATAGACAGCATTAAGGTATTATAGGGGGAGATTAAGAGGAAAGCAAGAAATTGGGAAGAATGGGAAATGCTGGATTTGCAGTTAAAGACCTGCTCTTGGGTTTGCAGTTAAAGACCTGCTCTTGGGTAGAACACTGTACATACATACATGCATACATACATACATGCATACCTTTTTTTTTTTTTTTTTTTTTGAGATTTTTAAGTTTCCCCTTGCGGTGCCAGAAGCGCCTGTATCGTTATGGAGACTTTCATGGGGTAGAGTTATTTTATTGATCTGCCTCTCTGTTGCTGTCGTGTGTCCTCTCAGACAGTATTCAAATTTCCAACACGTGTTTGCAGTTTTGTTTGTGTGTTTTAGTTTGGTGGTTGGGGCTGGTGGTAGTTAGAGGAGTTTCTCCAGTGTTGTTCTGTTGTTTGTGTTCGGTGGATTTGCGAAGATGTGTTGTGTATATACGCGATTTACTGCCGAATGTGTGTATTTCCTGTTTATGTTGTTTAGGTGTGTGAAGAGTGGCTTTGTTTTTGTCGTAGTGTAAACGGTGTTGTTTCTGGTGCGTCTGTGCAGGTGGAAGATTTGGCGGAGAATTCTTCTTTCGCGGGCTTCAAATTTCGATTGGGTCGTTGGAGGGGCTTGTGTGAGGAAAATGGAGGGATGTATGCATAGGGATCTAACCAATGCTTTGTATAGGTGGAGGAGTGTTTCGGTTATACAGCCGGGTCGATTGATGCCACTTAGGTAGCTTATTGCTCTGGTGGCTGCGTTATATTTCCTCCAGGTTTCTTTAACTACTTCGGTCCAGGAGAGTTTGGAGGTGAGGAGTATTCCTAGATACGTGAGATTCCGCTAGAGTGGAAGTTGAGTGTTGGCTATTGTGATTGGGTTGTTCTGGAAGACCCGAGTCCGTAGTTTTGGACGGAAGACGCATATCTGTGTTTTGTCTGTGTTGACTGTGATCCGCCACGTATTGGTCCAATTTAGATACTGCCTGAGTGTTGCATTTAGTAACTTCCTAGCGGAGGGGAGTCGGGGGTGTGTTGCCCAATATGCGACGTCGTCTGCATATTGTGTCAGTCCTACTAGCGGGTTATTAGGGAGGGGAATATCTACCACATAGATGTTATACAGAGTGGGAGATATGACACTGCCTTGGGGGACTCCAGCTTCTATTCGGAAGGTCCGAGAAAGTTCGTTCTTTCCGAGTCTCTTCTGTCCTGTTCGGTTCGATATGAAGCTGGAGAGCCAACGTGTAATTTCGTGTGGCAGATTTAATGATGTGAGTTTATATTTCAGGGCGTCTATCCAAACGGTGTCAAACGCTCTCTTGGCGTCTAAGGCAATAAGGATGCTGTAGTGTCTACCTGTATAAGAATCTTCAATGGGAGTGAGCACTCGTATCAGCTGGTTGTGTAGCTGCGCTCCCGGTCGGAATCCGGCTTGAGTGGTCGGGATTAGATTGCGGTTGCGCATAGACGTGCAGTCGTGACACGAGAACTTCCTCTATTAATTTGGCTAATGTTGTTGTCAAACTGATCGGTCGGTAGTTTTGTGGGTCAGACGCGTCTTTGCCTGGTTTAGGAAAGAGAAAAATGTGAGAATGTTTCCAGCGCTTTGGTGTGTGTCCTAGTCTGAGTGATCCTGTGTAAAGTTCTGCAAGATAACTTACTGCTTTGGGAGGCAGTTGGCGTAGTATGGTCTGGTCTGGTCTGGTCTGGTCTGGTCCGGGGGCAGAGTTTAGGTATCTCGTCTTCACCTACTCTTTCGATATCTTTATCATTCCGCGAACTTGGCTGGATCTTCGGCGCTGAATGGAGTGATATTGTGGAGGATATGATCGGAGGACGAAGGTTTTTCTCGGGCTTCTCCCGCTTCCCTCAACTTTATAAATTTCATTTCATCAATGTTCTATATTTCACCCTACTCTTTACTTCACTCTATATAATATAAATATCACATCACTCAAACACTCTCACTCTCCATCTCTTTGTCGGGCGATCTAAGATCTTCTTCCATGTGGTAAAGTCAGCGCAATGAATATTTGGAGAATGTAAACAGTCACACAAGGTCACGTGCTCTTTACTTCCCCGTTTGGTTGGCCCATAAAATCAGGGAGGAGGCTAAGGCGTATTTACATTTTGCAACTATCAACTTAATAGTTACAGGTTGACAAAAGGACATGGTGGACGTGGCTTTAGAATCCACCTACAGAAGGCATCTGTCTGCGGGAGCTGCACATATCCAGAGAAGCCGCAGGGGCTTCAATAAGCGGACTGCGGTTAGATCGGGGGAGTGTAGCTCACTCGGCAATTGATTCGGCCGCTCATTCGCGAATTTATTCTGCCGCTCACTGGGCAATTGATTCGGCCACTCACTCGGGAATTCATTCGATTCGGCCGTTCACTCGGCAATTGATTCGGTTCGGCAGCTCATTCGACAATTGATTCGGCCGCTCACTCTGTAATTGATTCGGCCGCTCACGCGGCAACTGATTCGGCCGCTCACTCGGCAACTGATTCGGCCGCTCACTCGGCAACTGATTCGGCCGCTCACTCGGCAACTGATTCGGCCGCTCACTCGGCAACTGATTCGGCCGCTCACTCGGCAACTGATTCGGCCGCTCACTCGGCAACTGATTCGGCCGCTCACTCGGCAACTGATTCGGCCGCTCACTCGGCAACTGATTCGGCCGCTCACTCGGCAACTGATTCGGCCGCTCACTCGGCAACTGATTCGGCCGCTCACTCGGCAACTGATTCGGCCGCTCACTCGGCAACTGATTCGGCCGCTCACTCGGCAACTGATTCGGCCGCTCACTCGGCAACTGATTCGGCCGCTCACTCGGCAACTGATTCGGCCGCTCACTCGGCAACTGATTCGGCCGCTCACTCGGCAACTGATTCGGCCGCTCACTCGGCAACTGATTCGGCCGCTCACTCGGCAACTGATTCGGCCGCTCACTCGGCAACTGATTCGGCCGCTCACTCGGCAAATGATTCGGCCGCTCACTCGGCAACTGATTCGGCCGCTCACTCGGCAAATGATTCGGCCGCTCACTCGGCAACTGATTCGGCCGCTCACTCGGCAACTAATTCGGCCGCTCACTCGGCAACTGATTCGGCCGCTCACTCGGCAACTGATTCGGCCGCTCACTCGGCAACTGATTCGGCCGCTCATTCGTCAATTGATTCGGCCGCTTATTCACCAATTTTTTCGGCCGCTCATCGGCATTTTCGTCAACTGATTCGATCACTCATTCGCCAACTGATTCGGCCACTCATTCGCCAACTGATTCGGTCACTCATTCGTCAACTGATTCGGCCACTCATTCGTCAACTGATTCGGTTACTCATTCGTCAACTGATTCGGTTACTCATTCGTCAACTGATTCGGTCACTCATTCGCCAACTGATTCGGCCACTCATTCGTCAACTGATTCGGCCACTCATTCGTCAACTGATTCGTTTACTCATTCGTCAACTGATTCGGTCACTCATTCGCCAACTGATTCGGTCACTCATTCGCCAACTGATTCGGTCACTCATTCGTCAACTGATTCGGCCACTCATTCGTCAACTGATTCGGTTACGCATTCGTCAACTGATTCGGTCACTCATTCGCCAACTGATTCGGCCACTCATTCGCCAACTGATTCGGTTACTCATTCGTCAACTGGTTCGGTTACTCATTCGTCAACTGATTCGGTCACTCATTCGCCAACTGATTCGGCCACTCATTCGTCAATTGATTCGGTCACTCTTTCGCCAACTGATTCGGTCACACATTCGGTTACTCATTCGTCAACTGATTCGGTCACTTATTCGCCAACTGATTCGGCCACTCATTCGTCAACTGATTCGATCACTCATACGCCAATTGATTCGACCACTCATTCGTCAACTGATTCGATCACTGACTCGGTCACTCATTCTGCATTCCGTCACTAATTCTTTCAGTTCTTAATTCATTCATTAATTCGTTCGTTCTTTCGTCCATTCATTCATTCATTCATTCATTAATTTACCATTTCGCTCGATCACTGAATTGATTCAGAAACAATTCCGTGGAACATTCAGTAGACTATCTATAATACCCGTAATTAGTGTCCGTGTTTGCAACTACGCACAGAATCTCAACAATAAAAATTATTGTCAGTTCTTGATTTAATATTAGTTTTGAACTACAAAAGACTATTAAAGATGATTATGGGACGATGCTGCGATAGTTTGCTACAAATAGAGTGAGCACGGTAGTTTACACAAAAACACAACAGCTCTGTTAAGAGTGGAACCTATGCCGGTAAGTGGGGAGAAATGGAAGCGTAATACGGAGGAGTTGAGTTCGTAATGGAAAGCTGCAAGCTTTATGATCAACTGATTAGGCGAACCATTAACTCAATGTAGCATGGCAGTTATTCGAGTTAGCCAAACAAACTGCGGCGGAATAGCACGCGCACTTGGAATACTAATTCGATTCGGTTCGCGCAGAGTGGCCTGACGGTGGAGAGCAGGCCAACATTGCTAGCGTACCAGCTGGAATTTCAATGTACCGTCCAGCGTATGGGTATTTTGTACAGTAAAATTCATTAAACTGAAACATATCGATTGCTAAGAAGTGATACCTCGTATCTGTAAATTTGCATGTGAATAAAAAAATAAATTTAAATTAATTTTTCTCAAAATACACAAACTTTTTATATATGAAGACTACAGGGGAAAACCAATCAAAGTCACAGTTCTCTTAAGAGTGATGTCATCTTCTAATTCAGTATGTTACTGCAAAATTTATTGCTGTTCCTAATGAAGGAGTAGGAAAGGATGATTGTATGCGTGCTGATAATTCTCCTTTACCAGTTTTGATAAGAATAACACTAAAATTTTACAGTAATATCACAGTCTAGTATATACAGTCACGAAGCTTGTGTTGTGAGGGTTAGTGCTGCTCATCGGAGTGACTACTACCGCGGAGGAATCGGAGATTACGAATAAAGCTCTCCACCGGTTATCTCCGGTACTATCGTATGTGGAACAGGGAACATACGGAGGGATGTGGTGGTTCGGAGCGAAGCGAAGTTGGAGGACGTAGAGCTCAAGGACGACCGACGCGTACGGACTGAGGGTAGTTGTAAGTGGAATAAAATGGCACCAAATCGTATATCCGTCGCATGGAAATTCTTTAATTTAGTTGAAGATAATAAAGTCCAACGCTGTTAACTTTGTCGGCGAATTTACTCAAAGGATGGTGGAACTTCGAATTTGTTGACCATTTGAAGCGATCGCACAATCGTGAACTTGAAGAAACTAAGTAAGTAAATTTAAAACACTTTTGAACGCTTTTAAAAAATCGTGTTTACTTTGATTTATATATAAAAGTTCTAATAAATACTTTCGTGGTTTTGTGTGGAGACAAAGTACCATTGCGAATGAAAAACTGAAAAGCAGAAGAATTTCAGCAAAAAAAAAAAAAAAAAAACAAAAACAAAAAAACAAAAAAACAAAACAAAAAAAAACAAACAAAAAAAAAAAAAGAGGACCCTCTAAGATTGATCCAGCATATTGTTACGAGATGAAACTCCAAACTTCAGTGATGAACCGCTTACTTGAAATGAAATATGAGTTGGTGATTGTGTTGCCAGAAAAGCCAAACGCTCCTAGGACGCTAACAGGTCCGTATTTGGAAATCTCTATGGCGTGGATCAGGTTAGATAGGTTCTCTGAGTAGATCTAAATTTTAAAATGTAGGTATGTAAGTGTTTAGGCTAACATTAAGAGCCGCGGTTGTGGTACTCGTACTTGCTGTCAAAAATAAGTTATTACAATTCAGATACACATTGACGGTTAATTAGTGATATCATCGTTTTCGTAGTTTTAAAATTACGCAAAACATTTGATACGATTTGTTTAACTGCTTTAGTGCTATTGTTCCAAAGGTCCACAATCTAGAAAAAAGTCTTGAAATTTCTATAAAACGTAACTTTCGAGGCAATAAAAATCATACATAATTATGGAATATTTAAAAGGCAACTTGAGTTATCAGATTAAAATAATGAGTTTCATTCTGAAACTAAAGAAACGTGTGATATTAACATAATTACAATTATCCTTAAGTTGATATTCGCTCATATGTTTTATTACTGAGGAAGAGTGACGCGTTTTAGAAGAGACAGGTCAAATACTGACACCCATTAACACAATGATCACAATCCTGTCTGGTAAAGAATCTTAATAAATTATTTTGGACAGTAAACTTTAACCGATTGATACCACACGTTTCTTTTGTTCCATTCTGAAACTCCCTTAATATATTTTACGTTAAACTAAATCGATTACAATAATAATTGACAAAAACTGTTTGTGAATAAACGAGTGTTTCCAGGAAAATTATAAATGTTTACATTAGCTATTGAAAAGCTTTACTTCTGCGTTAGTTTTCAGTTAATTTTAATGTTATTAATTTGATCAATGATATAAAACTAATACGCCTTTCCACATATACTATGAATTCCAAAACTAGAAAAAAAAAATCTGTCAGCTAACATAGTACTTCAGGCAAAACAAGAAAAAAAGAAGAGCCGGGGAGAGAGAGAGAGAGGTAAATAAAAAAGAGAAAATAAACAACAAAAAATTGCACACTTATTTTAAAAGATACGCGGACGTCAGCGGACTCCAATCACTACCTGATCCGATTAAAGGAATGCTCAGCGGAAAATGTATGTCTGCGCCACAGCACATATACAACCTGCGCGGCATCAATCGGTCTCCGATTGAAAGCGCACAAACAACCGCTCCGGAGAAAAACCTAATCATAAGCAGCACTAGTGAGGGTGCTAGAAACAATAGACTGTGCAGGTACTATTTCGCATTGTCTGTAATGAGACGATATTAGCGATCCTAGTGGTTACCAACTATCTATGGATGCATATTTACTATGTATTGAGCTTCGTGACTGTATATACTAGACTGTGATAATATACTGAATTACAAGAATTGTGACTTTCATTGTTTTCCCCCCTGTTACTCTTCAAATGTTTCTGCTTACCAAGATCTTTTACTCGAGGACAAAATATTAGTTAGGGCTATCCAATTTTGTGAACATAATAATAATAATAATAATAATAATAATAATAATAATAATAATAATAATAATAATAATAATAATAATCTTAAACTAAATTAACATTTTTGTAGATACAAGGTGTCACTTCTTAGCTATTTATATGCTATATTTGTTAATGAAAATGAGTCCAAATAAAACAAAGACGTATTTTAAAAAATAGTCACATGTTTACATAGTACTAATAATATATTTAAATACGTAAACATTCCTACCGTTTTCTTTTTTGACATGAGGTGTCAATGTTCAAGATACAAATGATAAAAAATTAAGACCTCGGTGCAAAAAACCGGTCAAATCCAGAAATAAAAATATTACAGGAGATGAAAAAACTTTCCACAAAAATTGAATGTGCATTCATTTAAAACTGATTTTTACACGATAATTTAGGAAATTAATAGGTTTTTTACATGGTTAACAATATTCTTGTTAGTTCTCTTTCGTTCATAGATTTTTTTAAAATGGTGGACTTGAATGTTTTTGTCCCGAAAATAAACCAGATTTCTTTGTCATGTTTGAACTTAATTAATTTCTTGTTTGAAAACAAATCTACGAAACTTACTTCACCCTCAAGTGATTTCTCGTTGAGGGGTTAATCAATGCGTATACAGAGTGAGTTTTAAGTCCACCGACTAACTTCAGGGAGTGATTCCTGACTGAAAATGTAACACAAAAGTTCATATCACCTTGTGTCCGGAAATACATAGTTTCCACGGTAGATGGCACTGACGACATTCTCTCGTAACTTGCAGTGTGCGTTTTGTGTGTTGCAGAAAGTGTGATTTAAGCAATGTAGAAGCACAATGGTCCGGTATACATTCCAAGAACAAGCCGAGATGGTGTTCGTATATGGCAAGCAAGTGGAAACGGTCGAGAGGCAACACGGATGTATCGAGCCACACATACCCTGACAGACAGCACCACCCACATCACACAACATTTGAAGCCTTTTTTTTTTTTTTTTTTTTGCTTGTTCCTGGAATAAATACCGGACCATTGTGCTTCTACGTTGCTTAAATCACACTATCTGCAACACACAAAACGCACACTGCAAGTTATGGGAGGATGTCGTCAGTGCCATCTACCGTTGAAACTATGCATTTCCGGACACAAGGTGATATGAACTTTTGTGCTCCATTTTCAGTCAGGAATCACCCCCTGAAGTTAGCCGGTGAACTTAAAACTCACCCTATATATATATATATAATGTAATTTCATTTTCAATATACCTATAGTTTTAAAATAGTAAAAATGTAACATCCGTGACAATTGGAATGGCTGACCTGTTATACCATTTCTTGTGAATAGAGCGGCAACTAAGAAGGTCTAATCATTAAATAAACTCTTATCTCTTCAAAAGAAAGTACCCTCTGTGACACCGCCTGGGTATTAAATGAAGCTAGGAATATACAAGAGAGGTGGAAGTCAACTTTTTTTTTCGTAACACTATTAGCCTATACGCAATTCACACATCTTTTGACCTTTTATCAATGCTGAGACAAAACAAACGCCCCACCGCACCAAGGACACACACTACATAGTGAAACATCTATAATATTAAAACACAATTCAATTTGTTTAACCGTCTCTTCAGAATAGATAATAACTCTAACGTTAATTAGAATCTCGGATGTGGAAGATTACAAAATGTAACTGGCATGCTTACAAAAGAAACTGTTTTGTGTGAAACGTCTTCGTCTTTCTCACACATAATAAAAAAGAGAGAGCTTGGTGCAAGGTTCTTTGTAGGCATTCAATAGAACAGCAGCTGGACACGCGACAAGAAAGCATCTGTACAACTATTTCAGTCATATACCGACACTACACATATAGCCTTCCACGTCTCTCATAATTTGGTACTGTATTTGAAATCCACCTTCAATTATGGAAGCTACTCAGAGTATGACGACTGGTACCTGTAGTTGTAATGGAGTGTTAAATGAGGAATTTATAATATTCAATCTTATGTGCCTTTCCATCTTTGGTCCACTAAAGCCATATCATAGTGTCTAGTGTCTAATGGCAAAATTTCATTACATTAATATTCTCATTATATCAATATATTTTAGATTTATATTTTGCTCACTATAACATAGTTCTAGTAAACTTATATTAAATTAATTCTCATCATTTTAACCAACTAGTTATCTCAACTTAGTTATAATTCTTTACATATTGCATATAGACTGAACTGAATTACATTAGCTCATAAATTAAGTTATTACTTTATCTTATTTAAATAAACATGTACTAGTCGTTAAAATTTAACTGTAGAATATTCCCGGAGAATCTTTTTTAAGTGTATTGTAAATATTCATAATTTAAATATGTATGTAACTATTGTATTGATTAAAGCTGGTTGAGTGGAAGAGAAGGGCTTATGGCCTTAACTCTGCCAGCGAAAATAAAACATTCTATTCTATTCTAGCTTTCTTCGATATTTTCTATATCTCGGATACTGTACGTAAGTTAGCAAAAATTTACCTGGGTCTAATCTGAAATTGCGGAGACTAAGAGGGAGGCAGAAAATAGACAAGATTGGAGAATGCTGGGTTTGTAGTGAAAGACCTGCCACTTGGCTGAACAATATGTATGTATGTATGTATGTATTTTTTTATTTCAGTAGGTTATTTTACGACGCTTTATCAACATCTTAGGTAATTTAGCGTCTGAATGAGATGGTGATAATCCCAGTGAAGTGAGTCCGGGATCCAGCACCGAAAGTTACCCAGCATTTGCTCATATTGGGCTGAGGGAAAACCCCGGAAAAATCTCAACCAGGTAACTTGCTCCAATCGGGAATCGAACCCCGGCCACTGGTTTCGCGGCCAGACGCGCTAACCGTTATTCCACAGGTGTGGAATGAATGAATATATGTATGTATGTATGTATGTATGTATGTATGTATGTATGTATGTATGTATGTATGTATGTATGTATGTATGTATGTATGTATGTATGTATGTATGTATGTATGTATGTATGTCTTAAATTAGAAAATTGAGCAAAATTAATCAAATGTTTCACAAATAAAATATGTAAATTAAACAAATGTTCAAGTAAATTGAGAAAAATCTATGTGTAAACTGAACTAAAGTGATATGAATGCTAGCTTCAATGCTGGCTTTTACCATCAGCCATCCTCATCTGTTCCAGTTCATCTCTGTTGTAAAAGGATTCAAGTTTGCGCGTTATACAGTATAAAAATAAGAAGCGTCAGCATATCTTCAAGCAGAATCAGTAAAAATCTCGATACTGACAAGAGAATAAATTAATATGTACGAAATTGCAGCAGTACAAAGCCCACAAGATAACCTAGTATGAATTTCTAAAGCGCCTTCATTATAATATTCCAAAAAATGAATAAAATGATCAAAACACCATGACATGATTCATAAAGAAGACACAATTTCCTTTTTAAATTTACGATTCCATTTATACGTATTTCAACATAATATACAATTTTTATTTCATATAAAGACAACATTTTTAACTACACCTGTAGGACTGTAACTTACTATGTAGTATTTCTCTATAAAATACATTATGTAGACTGTCAGTCTTAAGTCTGTGAAAGTGGAAGAGAATATTTTTTTACTTTATCTTATTTTTTGCTCAGTTTACATTTGCTCAAATTTCCTATAATCAATTGGACCCTGGTAGATTTTTGCTCAACTTACTATCCCCGCTCGGTATTTGGGAGTGTCGAAAGCTATCGATAATTAAATTTTGTGAAATGGACTGGATACTTTTTAGTTATAGAGTGGCTTCCTTCCTTTCTGTTTGTCTGACTGCCCGTCTACTTGTTCATGGATCCATTATCTTTCTTTCTTTCTTTCTTTCTTTCTTTTTCTCTTTCTTCCTTTTTCATTTCTAATTTTAGTCCACTATTTAACGAGGCTGTATCAACAAGTAGGTAATTTTGAGTCGATGGAGTTGCGAATATCGAGGAGGTAGTAATTATCGAGATGAGGCCGAGACTTTGCCATGTGATTACCTGTCATTCGCCTTACAATTGAAAAAATCTCGGAAAAATCTAACTAGGTATTCAGTCCAAGTGGGAATCGAATCCACGCCTAAGCTCAGCTCCGCATCAGCAGGCAAATGCACTACCGCCTGAGCTATCCTAGTGGTTCTTCCTTTATTTTTCAATTATGAATTAGACTTCCACTGTATCAAAGTCTATTGAATCATTCGGTATATCCATCTCTGTTCCACGTTTTACACAAGTTTGACTTTCGTTCAAAAATATTTTAAGAGTAGATTGTAAAATAATATGTAGGTATGTATTTATGTATGTATGTATTTTTTATTGGGTTATTGTACGACGCTGTATCAACATCTAGGTTATTTAGCGTCTGAATGATATGAAGGTGATAATGCCGGTGAAATGAGTCCGAGGTCCAGCACCGAAAGTTACCCAGCATTTGCTCGTATTGGGTTGAGGGAAAACCCCGGAAAAAACCTCTGTCAGGTAACTTGCCCCGACCGGGATTCGAACCTGGGCCACCTGGTTTCGCGGCCAGACGCGCTGACCGTTACTCCACAGGTGTGGACTGTATGTATGTATGTATGTATGTATGTATGTATGTATGTATGTATGTATGTATGTATGTATGTATGTATGTATGTATGTATGTGTGTATGTATGTATGTGTATGTATGTATCCAATGCCTACTCCACTTTACGTGATTCGGGTTCCGCATATTGCGAATAGATGGCAGGACTGTGACCCACAACTTCGGCGGGCCACACTGTACATGATGTGTATCTGTGGAGTGTATGTCTTGTTCTAGGGTGAGAGTATATGTAAATGTTCGTGTGAGTGTAGTATGTGGAATGAGTGGTAATGGTGATGAGGAAGGGAGACGGGGAAACCAGGTGCCGGCACGTAGCCTACTCCTGTCGAATAGCACCAAGGGGTCCGCCAGGCGTAACGTTCCCGTCCGACGGTAAAACAAACATTTCCAATAGTCCCATACCTGTAGTTGGGAAATCCCTCAGTAGCGGAGGAATTGCTAAGGAAATAGAGATAGGCCTATTGTAGAAGTTTTGGTATTGCCACCGTCCGCCCAGAATGATTCTGGTCAGGTATAAGACGGTGAACGAGCTCCTGGTATCTAATAAATTGCAAAGGTCCGGTATTACCCACAAAATTCCTTACCTACTTCTTAAATAATAATATGTGACCAATGAAGCGCGGCATAGATTAGTAAAGTGTTATTAAGCTCAAACGAACCGCAACCACAAACAACTGCGACCGTTATTCTTAAAGTAAGCTATCTTTATTACTCTGTATACAGAACTAAGAGGGCGGAGAAAATCTAAGTACTGAAATAGGTGTCGGTATAAAGTATCGAGAATAATCTAATAATAAACATTGTGACTACTATGAATGTACGTAAGCCCAAAGACTAGAGCTTCAAGGTTGCTGTGGAGCACGAGTTTGAATCCCGATAAAAGATTGGGATTCCTTCCATCTTTTCTGCAACTGAAAAACGAATGTCAAATAATCCCACGGAAAATTCGCGGACTCATACTATTTCTCCTTACCTTATCCGTTATTACTAGAGCCTGGATGTTAGGCAAAATGACTTTTTTTAAATTGAATGTATGTATGAAACACTTATTGGAAATAAACACGTTTCCACACATTTGGGGACGATAGGCCAATTTTTATTTTGCCTTTTTGCCTATTTTAGCTCTCGTTGCCTATTTTAATTTTAATGCCTTTTTTAGCCTTTTTACGTAGTTATTGTACATTTTCTATATTTTTAATTCATTTAAAATAAACTGCACATAAATTATATATATATATATATATATATATATATATATATAAGAACGGTTGTACAAATTAAAAATATATATTCACCTCACACAAATATTTGCTGAGAATCTTATTCTCGAGCAATATATATGTTTCCAAGAAGTCGTAAACTTTTCTCCCCTACCGATTCCATCTTTTATGTCACTTAAAGAAGTTTGAACAGTATAACCCTCAGTGCTCAGGTCACTTCGGAGTTTACCAGCGAAAGAAAGGGAATGAGGGAAGTATTAAAAGCAAGTCTCCAGGTCCAGTTAGTGTTGTTTGCACGCACAAGTCACGCGTACTTCGAAGTCTCTAATTCCTTCTCACACCCCTCTTTTTGAGACAATACACAGTCAATTTTTCCCGATCTCTGAAAGAAAGTAGAGACAGTCCTTCTGAAATAAATTGTTTTAAGTTTGCTCCAATCACTTCAGTAGAAGTAGAAAGATCTTTTTCCACCATGAAACGGAATCTGGCTCTATCAGGAGTTGAGGAAGGATGGCCTACCTGTCAGCGTCGGATGCATGAATGCCGCCCGGACCACCTGTCACACTTGGACAATCATCGCATATCAGGGCGCACAATGGGCCAAACCGTGCCTAAGCGCACGGGTCCGTCCCGGGTCCAGCCCACGTAAAGCCAACCCTAGCCAAGATACCATCGTAAATAATTTTGTTCTGATTAATGTAATCTTTTATGTAACCATTACAAAGTCCATGCGAATATTATACAGGACTTTGATTGTAGCGTATATCACGATAACCAATATTTGGCATAGAATTTAAAACCAATGCACTGAAATCTCACCTCAGTTTAGACGTAGCTGTCCTCTTTGTATGACGATACGCTTATGCATTACATACATACCAGAGATGAACAACGATCGAAAAAGAAAGACTAACAGCGCCCGCAAAGACGAAAACCCGCACGACAATGTTATATACAACCACAGTTCTTTATACCTGACTGAACTTTTATCTACTTTGGCAGCTGTTATACAGGGTGTTTCCGAGGTGATGTTACAAATTTTCAGGGATGATGGGGAAGGACACATACGAGATAAGGAACCATGGTACGGGAATGACTGAGTCGAAAGTTATAAGCAAAAATAGTTGTGTAGAAATAGAATTGTAATTTGGCACCACGTGCCCTCCTTTCCTTAACTTTTGGAACAGTCGTGGAAAAATGGTATGGGCCGGATGTCTCCTACGTGGAAACTTGGCCCGATACAATCTGTGAGCTTGTCTACTGTTCCCATTGGCTCATCCGTATTCGAAAATCAGGTCTGCTTATTCCATTCTCGTGTACTCCTCCATTTCACTAAGACTGATCGACTGGACACTGCAGCTTGTACACATACACTGCTGTCTACAGACGTGCATATCAGGACCGACCATGTCCGTTACACATTACGCTATCCGCATTGCTTTAGTGTAGTTTCTTGTCCCCATACTTCAGACAGCGCACTGAATGGAATACTGTAAGTGGACAACGTCAACAACGTCAGATGAATACAGTATTTGTAAGATGTACAGATAAATACACATAAATAAGGTGTACAGAGGAATAAAATTATTTCATTTCCACAGAACTATTTTTGCTTGTAACTTTCGACTGTTATTTCCGGACCAGGGTTCCTTATCTCAAACTGATACATGTGCCCTTCGCCATCATCCCTGAAAGTTTGTAACACCACCTCGGAAACACCCGTATATGTATAAACAATCAAGTAGCCTATTTGAAACATCATTTCTACCTTTCAGTGTATTATAATCCGTTCCCCAATCTTTATTTAATTACTAGCCCCTTATTAAAAGGCTAGGAATTTTCTTTTCATATGTTTGAGATCAACTGTGTAATCTGAAGTAAAAATATATTAATGTTATGTTTTATGTTTCTTAGAAATGTAAATTTACTTGAAAATTGTTTTTTTTTTCTATTTATATAACCATAGATAATATATAATATAACCAGAATATTTTGATAACTAAGATACTGTTCTGTTTTGTCTTTTTGTCTCATTTAAACATTTATAATGATATTTATTTCAATGATGTATGTTATTCAAAGTTACGAAATCTTTCACGCCGACCAAATGCTATTTCGAGAATGATGAGCGAGACTCGAAGCGCACGAGAATGAAGAGACGAGACTCGAAAGACAAATGCAACGAACACAGCGAGCGAGAGCGGCAGTTAGTTTTGTTCATCTCTATTTACATACAGTGCCTTTAGTTTCTTTAGTTATTTAGTTTTCACGGCAATATTCTCATTGAGAGAACTTAGTGATACGCATTTCATTGAGGCTGGTGGAACACTTGCTGTAATGAGTATTGGTAGAAACTATTTGAATTATAATAACCTATTAGCGAATGTGTGTTAATCAGTACAAATCCATATCGTACCTCGGTAAAATATTATAGCAAGTCGAAAATCACATATTACTTTCGTAAATTATTTTATTTTCAACGCTGTTTTACTAGTTTCAGGAATAAAATTCTAATAATAAAATAGTAACTTATCAAAGATTTTGGTAACTATTTATTAAAATATTTTTACAGCAGCATTTTACTAGGAAATAGTAGACCATTACAAATGGCAATTTTCTACTTACACTATTTTACTGAGAGTGTTACATGACACTCAAAAGCATGGCTTATATTTTATTACTCTGCAGTGCTACTTAGACCAGTTAGCATGTCGAAACTTGTAGCTACAAAACAGAATGTTTCTGTACATGGGATCCAAGAAGGAAATTGTTTATACTGATCACGTCTATAAACCCTAACAGTTCGTGAAAGAAAGTTATAGTAATACCCTGTATACTTTTCGTTTAGCATTTGCATTTCAAAATGTTATTTAATACTTTTATCAAAACATGTATGACTTGAGGTTTTTCCGGCGTTAGATGTAGAATAACTCTTCTCGGGTTCTCAGCCAGGTGAGTTGTATAGTTGCTTCCAAGTTTTCTATGGCTAGCTCTGCCATCTTCTTCAGGGAATGAAGATGGCAGAGCTAGCTATCGAAAGCTTGGAAGCAACTATCCAATACCTGGCTGAGAACCCGAGAAGAGTTATTCTTTATCAAGATATATTTGTATTTTATTTCGTTTAATTCGTACAGTATGTTCCACAATACTGTATTTTATCGAATCATCATCTCATAGTCTTTGGATAATTTTACTAGTTTCAAAGAGTCATTGCATGGTTTTAGTTGGTTATTTAACGACGCTGTATCAACTACTAGGTTGCTTAGCGGCGATGGGATCGGTGATAACGAGATGGTATTTGGCGAGATGAGGCCGAGGATTCGCCATAGATTACCTGACATTCGCCTTACGGTTGGGGAAAATCCCTCAAAACTCCCAACCAGGTAATCAGCCAAAGAGGGGGTCGAACCCACGCCCAAGTATAACCCCGAATCGGCTGGCAAGCGCCTTAGCCGACTGAGCTACGTCGGTGGCCTCACTGAATGTTAAATGTTATGTTTTATTTAACGACGCTCGCAACTGCCGGAATTTTGTCCCGCAGAAGTTCTTTTACATGCCAGTTTATCTACTGACATGAGCCTATCGTCGTATTTAGACACATTTAAATGCCATCGGTCTGGGCCAGGATCGAACCCGCAACCTCAAGCACAGAAGGCCAGCGCTATACCGACTACGCTACCCAGGTCGGCTTGGTTATTTAACGACGCTGTATCAACTACTAGGTTGCTTAGCGGTGATGGAATTGGTGATAAAGACATGGTATTTCGCGAGATGAGGCAGAGGATTCGTCATAGATTACCTGACATTAGCCTTATGGTTGGGAAAAACCTCTGAAAAACTCCAACGAGGCAATCAGTCCAAGAGGGGATCGAACCCGCGCCCGAGTATAACCCCGAATCGGCTAGCAAGCGCCTTAGCCGACTGAGCTACGCCGGTGGCCTCATTGAACGTTAAATAATATTTCTAATAGGGAAAAGAAACAACACATTTCACTAAAATTCTGGACCGAAGCATCTCCAAATCATATCAGTTGCTCCACTCATTTTTTGTACTAGTCATCAGAGCTACGAAAACACCCGGTGGGATGACCTTTGTTAAGATCGACGTACGTGTATAAAGAATCTCTATAGCCTTTCAAGGAACGGCAACTATGTCAACACGGAATTTAATCAAAATCTGCCCATCTACTCTGACCACTAGCACAAGATTGTAAATATTGGTTCTTTGCTCGTTAGTGCATTTATTAACAGCGCCGAATGACGCGGTGTACTCAACAATGTTTCAGTCACATTCTTTAAATATCAAGTTGGATTTTTATTTTCTCACATATTTCTAGACTGAATTGTTTAAATATGGTGTACTTACTTACTTACTGGCTTTTAAGGAACCCGGAGGTTCATTGCCGCCCTCACATAAGCCTGCCATTGGTCCCTATCCTGAGCAAAATTAATCCATTCTCTATCATCACATCCCACCTCCCTCAAATTCATTTTAATATTATCTTCCCATCTACGTCTCGGCCTCCCTAAAGGTCTTTTTCCCTCCGGCCTCCCAAGTAACACTCTATATGCATTTCTGGATTCACCCATACGTGCTACATGCCGTGCCCATCTCAAACGTCTGAATTTAATGTTCCTAATTATGTCAGGTGAAGAATTGCGTGCATTTCTGTGTTGTGTAACTTTCTCCATTCTCCTGTAACTTCATCCCTCTTAGCCCCAAATATTTTCCTAAGCACCTTATTCTCAAACACCCTTAATCTCTGTTCCTCTCTCAAAGTGAGAGTCCAAGTTTCACAACCATACTGTGGTGTGCAACTAGAAACTGGATCACAGTTCTGCCACCTATCCACAATATGCGGAACCCGGATCACGTAAAATGAAGTGGGTAGGCATTAGATTTTTAGTAGGTTATTTTACGACGCTTTATCAACATCTTAGGTTATTTAGCGTCTGAATGAGATGAAGGTGACAATGCCGGTGAAATGAGTTCAAGGTCCAGCACCGATAGTTACCCAGCATTTGCTCATATTGGGTTGAGGGAAAACCCTGAAAAAATCTCAACCCCGACCGGGAATCGAACCCAGGCCACATGGTTTCGCGGCCAGACGCGCTAACCGTTACTCCACAGGTGTGGACGTAGGCATTAGATATATACATACATACTTTTACAGTTTTAAACCTACCATTATGAAATTCTTACCACATTGTTAATACATTTACGACTATTACTATGTGCTAAACCAAATTTGTATTCCGTGAGCTTTGGGATCTTATGTTATCAGCATTAGGCCTATTACCTTTTAATTATTCGGTATAAAAGCAATTCGCGTAACAATTAACATTCACTAAGTTTGTTTTGTAATAAATACTCTGTCCTTGTGGCAACACTTTAATAAGCTTAAGGAAAATTTGTAGCAATAAATTAGTTTATATGCGCCCCACCATCTCCCTCTTTTGTCTAATTATTGAAGAGGTTTTATTCATCCTGCCTATGGTAGTAGTCTATTTAATTTAATCCTTAAATCAATTCTTATCCAACCAAAAAAAAAATTGCATGCCAAGGATAAATACGTTCCATGCAATAAAAGGGATTTCATAAATCCCCTGTCACTTCTTTTCTTTTTAGTTTATTCGTATTATTATTATTGTAATTCAAGCTGTCAAAGTTTACACTAAACTCAATGGACATAAAAACCCAAAGGAAATTTTAATCTTCATACTTATTATAACATTCTCAGACATTTTCAACTGACTCGGATTAAGAACTATCTCGCAAGCAGGACTTCATACGCAGCAAAATGCAGGGAAAAAAAATCAGAAAATAGCAAGAGAGGCGTGTAACCGATCTTTAAATAAAATGGGTTTTAAAAGTGATAGGATATTTAAGTTAGTAGGTTTTAGGTTTTCTTCGTACCACAGCTTGTTACACACATTACAAACGTAATAGGACTTATTAAAATACGTACCTACCCTACCTAAAGTTTTCTTTTCTTCTTTTTTTTTTAAGCAAATTACACTATCTACCAAAAAGTAATTGGGCACTGTTTTTGTCCCTTTAGAACCTCGTGGTATCAACTCTTTTTGCTATAACAGCAGCCACCCTGTCAGGCATGCTCTCCACTAGTTTGTGTAGGATATCCAATGGAATGCGTCACCATTCCTCTTGCAACATGGCACTCAGTTGGACAATGGAAGTTGGCCCCATGTTTCGGCGGCTACTATGCAGTGGTATGCAGACAATATTCACCGGTTGGACTGGCCTGCACAGAGTCCTGATCTCAATCCCACTGAGCACCTTTGGGACGAATTGGAAAGCCGATTGAGGTCTCGGGAGATGCGGCCATCTTCCACTGTCCAACTGAGTGTCATGTTGCAAGAGGAATGGCGACGTATTCCAGTGGATATCCTACACAAACTAGTCGAGAGCATGCCTGACAAGGTGGCTGCTGTTATAGCAACAAGAGGTGGTACCACGAGGTTCTAAAGGGGCAAAAACAGTACCCAATTACTTTTTGGTAGATAGACTATATTTCTTTAACACTGATCACATTTATACAGATATGGTCTCATACATAGGTCTAATGTCGGTTTTGGAGCAAAAAAAAAAACGACATTACTTATCAGACCATCTAATAGTTTGCACATTTACGATTGATGTATATATATATATATATATATATATATATATATATATATATATATATATATTATTTATAGCTGGTACATCTTGCAAAATTGTTTGTCGTTACCTTTTGCGTTGTCTACACTCCCTCACACGTCACATTAAACTATTTTTGGGACGTCTAGGTTTTAGGGGTACATAGGGTTACCGTGAGAAGAAATTCTATAGCAGGACATGGAATCTAAAATAAGAGGACATTGCTGAAAAAGACGACTTTTTAAAAATTGGTGTGAACAAAATTAAAGATAAAAACAATGGCTCACCTTAGTCAGTTTCCTCACTAGTTGCTGGATCAGTATTACATCTGTACCCACTTATCGGTGGAGCCCACTTTCTGCACAAGAGCCTGAAGGGACAAACTTCTATTTTGTACCAAATAACTATGGAACTGTTCACAGGACATGTCGTTGAAATTATATTTCACCATGATGATACCTCTGATTGTCTCCGTTAGCATGCGATTTCGTTCTTTTGCCCATTGAGCAAATATTAGGGAAAATACTCTCTCAGCACTTCCATTGTGACTTGTGATAAATAAATAGAATTGACATATTTTTAAGAGTTCTGAGAAAGTTTCAGTGCTCACAGAACTATTAGCACTGAAGAATTTGTATCATTGCTTATCTAAAGTTAAATATTTGTCAAAATTAATTTGATTGGCATATCTTTGTATCTTTGTACATTGAAGAATAAAACTGATAAAATAGCTTAAAATAATGAATAGTGAGTGACATTTTTAAAGTGTAAGAATTCAATGTATGTCGATAGGTCATCATATTTTATGTTTTTTATGTGCTCCTGCTTCAACCATTGAAAGCAATTTAATTCTTTCATAGGTTTTCATCATTTGTTTAGATATTCTATGCATAATATCGCACATTATTCAATATTCATATTAATTCTAGTTGAAATGCGAAATGCCGGACATTAAAATCTTTTTTTAAATGCCTGCCGAACAGGATAAAATAATTAAAAAAAGAGGACATGTCCTCCTTTTGCCGGACGGATGGTAACCCTAGGGGTACATCATTTTTATTTAAATTATTATCTTGTATTTTACATTTCCAATAAGCACGCATGAACTCTGCTTACAACATTTTCGCTTTCATAACAAAGCAATACTGACTCCTGTAAAAGTTATCAATTTCAACCTTCACATATTATAATATATAAGTATATACAGGGTGTTTCCGAGGTGGTGTTGCAAACTTTCAGGGATGATGGTGAAGGGCACATGTATCAATTTGAGATAAGGAACCATGGTCCGGAAATGACAGAGTCGAAAGTTATAAGCAAAAGTAGTTGTGTGGAAATGGAATTGTAATTTGGCACCACGTGCCCTCCTTCCCTTAACTTTTGGAACAGTCGTGGAAAAATGGTATGGGCCGGATGTCTCCTACGTGGGTACATGTATCCGATACAATCTGTGAGCTTGTCTGCTGTTCCCATTGGCTCATCTGTATTCGAAAATCAGGTCTGCTTATTCTGCTCTCGTGTACTCCTCCATTTCACTAAGACTGACTGGACAGTGCATCTTGTACACATACACTGCTGTCTACAGACGTGCATATCAGGACCGACCATGTCCGTTACACATTACGCTATCTGCATTGCCTTAGTGTAGTTTACTATCCCCACCCCTAAGACAGCGCACTGAATGGAATACTGTAAGTAGACAACGTAAACAACGTCAGATGAATACAGTATGTGTAAGATGTACAGATAAATACACATAAATAAGGTGTACAGAGGAATAAAATTATTTCATTTCCACATAACTATTTTTGCTTGTAACTTTCGACTCTATCATTTCCGGATCAGGGTTACTTATCTCAAACTGATACATGTGCCCTTCGCCATCATCCCTGAAAGTTTGTAACACCACCTCGGAAGCACCCTGTATAGGTTATATAAATATAAATAATGCATTCTTCCATTTTTTTTATTTTGGGTACCCAACTTCTCTTGTATTTAAGTGAACTCGTCTAGCTTGCAATTTCACTGCCGACCGTTATCTTATCAGCGTACGACGTCACATTTTCTTTTATATACATTTCATTTGAAACTAGGCCTACCATCCATCAGCTGAAATAATAACGAAAGCGACGACGCTGGCCTATAAACAATTTTAAGAACTTCATCTTACAAAAAGTGTTATGCATTTTCTCAATTTACTGGTCGAATGTAGACATTTCAGAT
Source organism: Periplaneta americana (assembly GCF_040183065.1). NCBI lineage: Eukaryota > Metazoa > Arthropoda > Insecta > Blattodea > Blattidae > Periplaneta > Periplaneta americana. Next base: position 91,833,778 of record NC_091128.1, read on the forward strand.
AACAAAGCCCGCTGGGGAGTAAGAATGAAATAGGTAAATCGATACCATTTTCTGATAAAGGATGAACTGGACTTCAAACTAATAATTTTTTACCGGGTTCCTCATATTTTAGTCATAACTTCCAGTAGTGTCAAAGCGACAAATCTCTAATACAGGATTATAGTAAAATTCTTTATGAGTTAAAAAAAATCAAGGACAATAAAACACCATCGCCGTAGATTGGGTTTGAAACTTCCCAACCTCGGAAATAATACTGAACTCTACTATCGAGTGGAACAGAAATACAGTGTTGCCAATTCAGAATTTCATTTACCGCTGCACAACCTTAAAAAGACCGCTAAACTGTAGTTAAAAAACATCAGATTTTTCTTAACACGTCACTTCCAAATTCTAAATACAAACTATACAGTTTTAGTTACTTCATATAAATATAGACTAAATTATGGAAAGCGTGTATCACTTTGTAGGCTCTATGTTCTACGCAAAATCGTCTTCATCCTCGTACAGGAGGGATGATGTACAGCCCTGCAATTCACTAGATGATTCTCTTTCATTACCCGACTCGTATGCAGCCATTGTACCTAAATAGGAGAAATCAGACTCGTCGATGTTTATTATGAAAATATTTTTGTGATATGGTACTGTTTTTAAATTATTATTATTATTATTATTATTATTATTATTATTATTATTATTATTAATGTAAGTTACCTATTTCCTTAAGTACATCTTGGGGCAATACATAAGTGCATCAACATTTTTCAAGTCTTCTCAGTCCTGCTCGAATGGTCAAAATTGCATTTACCATGGGATTTTCCCTTTGAGGATTATATCCTCTCAGGATTTTCCATCCTATTCTGTGCCGATCTTTCAATAACCTGGCTAAATAACCTCTGCATTTGACACTAATAGGATAAGGAAAGAAAATATCAGTTTAGCTGCTCTTTGAAGGGATAGTCACCACATGCAAAACTGAAAATCGCAAACTAAAATTTAGAATGAACCACAAAGAGATTTAAAATTTAAAAAATCTAATATTTTTAATCGTCTGGAAATTGAAATAACACTCATCTCTGCCCAGAAGCTTGTAGTTAGTTAATTTTCCGCCACTGTATCTCAGCAACTGTTGCCGAGCAACAGAAAAAGACTCGTTACTCTTTTGTATTCATCTATCAGCATGGTCAATTAAACAAGAATATTTTGCATTTTAGACTCTCACAATGAAAAAGTATGATGATACAAACTAAACTCTGGTTTATGTTGATTGTTGTCCGCAAGTACATATAAAAACAATTAGAACATCTTTACAGAAAAAAAAAGCTTAAACATATCATCTCCCTCTTGCGAAATCATAAAAAAAACGCCAAATAAATAGCTAGCTGCTGACGGTAAAATTCTGTAGCTGACCATAGTCTTGAAAACACCAGATTTAGCTACAAAACCTCTGACTTAGCAACACTGCAGAAAGATCACAGAAACTTTGTTTCCTTGGTGTAAATGAACATAATATACTACACTATCATCGCAATTGTTTGTAGGATGAATAGCCTTTGTGTAGAGTAGCTGATTGATTCTGTACTACCCCTTCTTGTCAGGGAACTGAAATGTCAGATGAAGTTTTAATGAAACGTACACGAGGAAGTGGCCTCCGTAGTAACACACGGTTTAACTGCTATCCTATTCTTAGAAGCAGCACAGAGAAGTAACAGTGAGTTGGTCGGCTTCCTGAGAGACTCGTCCATAGGAATTTCCACGCGGTGTTTGAATCTGATTGCTAATTATTATTAGCCTGTAAAAATGAGCTCTTCTATGAAGTAATTTGTATTCTCGGTATATTACATTCTAACCATGATGACGATGCCTCAACGTAAATTTGCCAATGCATTCCATGCATATTTTTAAAGACCTAATTTAGACCCTATTATATACTTTTACTTTTATATAGGCCTACTCTACAAGTATCTAGTTTCCTCCCTTGAATTCAGTTTCATTTGTTTTTACTTTCCTATTTTTTCTTGTTACATTTATTTATACACACTGTAACAACTGTGGTCATCTCGCGTGTTTAGGATCTGTGCGTATACCAGTAAGCCGTTTCTGTTATTGCCGAGTTCCTGTTCCTATTGTGTGTTCATGTAACTGATTGTAGATTTTGATTGTTATTATGATATCTGTGATTGAGGCGGTGATGAATCATGCATGGCATATTTCCAATCCGGCATAATTATGCCTTTGTCACTGAGGGAAACCATGAAAAACCCCAGTCAGATTCGTCGGCCACGAGGTTTGAACCCGGGATCTCCCAAATGCGAGTCTCAAACGCTACCGTCTTTCTAATGAAAAGTGACAAGAGATTTGAAGAAATCCCTGTGATTGCGTGTAACTTCTATACAGGAAGTAGGGTAATGGAATTAGTGTAAATAAATAACATTTTCTGTAAGATTCAAGTGTGTCTAATGAACGAAATGAAACAAGATATGAATGTCAATCCTCTAATAATAATAATAATAATAATAATAATAATAATAATAATAATAATAATAATAATAATAATAATAATAATACCCAGCATCGTGATGAATTTGGGAAGCTGCGATAGGCAACGAAATCTGGTTTCGCAAGCCGGTTGTAACGGTTGGGTGGGAGGGGGTGGAGGAGAACATTGTGCTAACCACACGTTATTTTTTACTGGTTGAATTACAATTCACCTTTGTGAGACATGTGGACGTGAGGCAATCAGTTGACTGAACGATCTTGACCTTCCATGTAGCGGCACGGATTTTTAATTTAAAAAACAATAGAGAGAGTTTTCCAATTAATTAAAAAAATTGGTTGCTTTTGTAATGGAACCAATTCGCCTTTTTGCGTTATTTTATTTCAAATAAACACACATTAATATTTTACTAAAATTATATTTCATTCCATCCTTCCCGCTGTCCAGATGGACAGAAGGAAGATATGCCCAAAAACAACTTTCTCGGCGACAGGATAACTAGTTTATGGATCAGAAAAAAATATATCTATATTTTGTATTTTGAATACCGAAAATTGAGAAAATAGATAAGGGGAAATTTCAGAATTACATATGTGGAGATAGAACCTAAGAATCAGGAGCTCACTTCTAACGCAGTGTAAAATAAGCTTGCCTTCTAATATCAACACATCCACTTTAACGCCTTCAGGCCTGATGTATATTATACTGTACATTGTTTCTTTTTTTGGAATGTCTCCGATACTTTTAAATTATTTTGAAAAATTCAATGTGATAGAAATGGAGAATATTATTTTTGAAACATTTCTATACCTGAATTAAAAATGAAATTTAAAATTTTGGGGCCCCAGGAGTCAAAATTGTCCTCAAATTTTGATTTTCTGTGAAGACTTGATTTGGGATTTTTGAGATCCCCAGAATGATTATGTGACCAGTTTTTTTTTTTCAATTTTTTTTTTTTTTTATATTAATTCCGGACTGAAGGGGTTACCTCCATCCCGCGCCTCCCGTTACGGAATGCGCGCTGGTTCGAGTCGTCACAGAGAGAAGAAATTTTCTCATAAAATTTCGACCAATGTATGGGACCGGTGCCCACCCAGTATCAGGTGATGAATTTGGGGAACTACGACAGGTATCGAAATCCGGTTATGAAAACCAACTATAACAGTTGAGAGAGATCATCATGCTGGCAGCACGTCATCTCAATACTGGTTAGGTGATCGTTCATCTTTGCTGAAGGCATGTTACTTGAGACCAGCAGTCGGCCTTGACCCTTTACGGACTGCCAGGGATTTCTTTAACTACAATATATATATATATATATATATATATATATATATATATATATATATATATTAGAATAAGTTAGATGGTAAATTTAAGATCTATAACAAAGTACTAAACATAACCATCATGATGTGTAGTATTGTATTTGGGTAAATACGAGTATCATTCCTTAATTAATGTTCCTTTCAAAGAATGAATATAATCCAGAGACGATTAGATCAGATGATGATATAGCGATTATGGGGTAACAGTTCAATGGAAATGAGACGGGAAATCGAAGTACTTGGAGAAAATATATTCCACAACTGCTTTTCCCAAAATATATTCCCAAATGTTCTGCTGGGATGTAAAATAGTACGGAATGAAGGGAACCTCGCAACAGAAGTTTCAAGCGAACGAAGAAGTAGGTCGTTGAGATGCGGGTGCAGGAAGATCAAATGATAAGAATACCGTGGGCTGCGTGACAGATATTCCAGTGCATGATGGCGGTGATGTCATGCTAATTTTCAATTTAATCTTCTTCACAGATGCAAAGGCTATTTAAAGAAGATGGCAGGGTGACATGTTGATAGCGGAGTAAGTGTAGAATTACAATTTACTCGGAACAATCTGTCTGTAGCTGCCTGTACACTTGGTCAAAATGAAAGTGGCCGGCGTCTGAGAGATTAAGTTCGAATCGGGTATTTCATTGAGAGCTCGGGACAGCCAGGCTTTGTTCAAAAGATTGCGTATATTTTTCTAATGGGAAACACAACTATTAATCACTAAAATCTTCCGAGAAAATAATTCATATACGAGTTTTAAAACAGACAGATCGTTCAGAGTGTTTAAACGTGAATATTGTAACACAAACATTATGTACTGCACCTATAACAGGTTCTCAAGTGGAGTATGACCATTGATCCTTACAATGTCATTCTGACTGCAGTAAAACTCTTAGCGTAATTTGTAGAGCGATAGCTAAGAATTCGTGAGGTTAGAAGTCAAATCTTTGTGGAGGTACTAAACTTTTTTTTGTTGCCTTTTAAATGCCTCAGTGAAAATATAACGGGTTTTCGTCATTTTTTTAGCCTTAAAATACTTTTCGCTCTATTATTTTTTTCGTGTTAATGGAAACTTTTGACGCTAGATGGAAGTAACACTAAAGACGACAATTAGGGGCTTTCATATTAAAATGCTGTGTTAATTATTTTATTAATCCCTGCTGCTTTGCACTCTATTGCCTAAGTAACATTCAGTAAATATGTTGACTGTTAAATAATTGGCAATAATTAATTTGCAAGTTGTGCTACATGTAATATGATTATCATATTAATCTAAATCCGTGCTCATCAGGGCCTAAACGTAGTAACTGTAAACAAGAAGAAAAACCATAATTCTGATGACAAAATATATTCTGATTTAGGACAAAACAAAAAAATTCGCTACGGAGATTCGAAGCATGCTGTGGAGGTACCCCAAATCAGCGTCTTATATTATGGAGTTAACTAAAGCGACGCACGGAGGTTTACGGTAGTGAACTGCACGCTCACTCGAAGGGACTTAGAACATCTTCGCTGCTCAAGAGACCGGCCACTTTCATTTTGACCAAGTGTCCTTTCATTACGGATATCCCAAGATCTGCTATGGTTCGAACAATGATATACTTTAATGGAAAAGACTTTGGTAGAGGTGGCGATAGCGGTGGCAGTGGTGATGGAAGGAGTAGAAATAATGGTAAAGGAGATGGAGAGGTCACTTTTTAATTGGTTATGAAACGTTGCTGTATCAACCGCGAAAATATCTAGCGTCGTCAAATTGATGATAGCCGGGTAGTATTTTGGCAAGGACTCAGAATGAGATTAACTGACATTCGACTTACAATTTCGGAAAAAATAAATCAGGTGATCACCCACGCGATCTTCGAACGCCCGAGAGTAGCCTCTTATCATGAATCTAATTCTCTAGCTTTCAGCTAAGCCAGTGTCTTTTAGGGGTTGTAGAGTTAATTAGTTGGAGAGGTAGTGAAGGTGATGGGAGCATAGGTTCTGAATGAAGAGGTGGTTGCGACGGTAACTGTAGTTAGTAGGCCTATAGAAGACGTAATGAGTGTATTGATGATTTCACAGCCATTTAAGGTGATAGTTCGAGAGATATTAAGAGGCATTGGTTTGAGAGCTTGTAGAGGTTTGATGGTTCGAAAGATATTAGAGGTGATGGTTTGAGAGGTGATAGACGTTTGGTGATTCGAGAGGTGATAGTTTGAGAGGTGGAAGAGGTTTGGTGATTTGAGAGAATGATATTAAAGGTGATTTGGAGGTAGAAGAGGTTTGGTGGTTCGCGAAATATTAGAGGTAATGGCTTGAGAAGTACTGTAGCAGAGGTTTGGCTCTTCGAGAGACTTTAGAGGTGTAATGTTCAAGGAATGTTAAAGGTGTGATTTTTGGAGATATGCTAGGGGTGATGGTTCGAGAGATAGTAGGGGTAAGGTTCGAGTGATGGTATGGGTATGATGATACGAGGTGAAAAAATTTATGGTTCGAGAGATGTCAGTTCAGAAGTGATAGTTTGCAGTATGTTACGTGTGATATTTCGACAGATGTTAAAGGCGACGGTTCGGGAGATGTTACAAGCGCTTTCGAAAGATGTTACAGGCGATGTGTCGAGAGATGTAGAGGCGATATTTCGACAGATTTAAGATCTCCTACGATGAGAAATAATTTTGTTTATTATTTCAGAAGTAGTTTTCTTTATTTAATTTTTTTAGCATTTTTATGGAAGTTTACCTCCCACTATTGATAATGAATTTTATGAGCACCTGCAGGAAAGTGTTCTTTTAATCCCATATAAATTCCCGTAATAAAAATACAGCTATCCTATAGATATCTCGAGAGGTACTGGAGGTGATATTTCGAGATATGTCAGAGATGATATTTTGAGACGTGTCAGAGGTGGTTCGAGACATGTGACAGGTGATGGTTCCGGACATATCAGAGGTGATAATTCGAGACATGTCAGAGGTGATGGTTCTAGAGATGTCAGAGGTGGTGATTCGAGAGATGTCTGTGGTGATGGTTCGAGAGTTGTCAGGAATGATGGTTCGAGATATCCGAAGTGATAGTCGAGAGTTAGGGGTGAGAGTTCGAGAGATTCAGGGGTGATGGTTCTAAATATGTCAAGAGTGATGGTTCGAGAGATGACAAGGTGATGGTCCGAGAGATGTCAGAGGTGATGGTTCGAGAGATGTCAGAGGTGATGGTTCGAGATATGTTATAGATGATTGTGTAAGATATATTAGGCCCTATAGATGATAGATATCATAAGTGATAGTCAAGAAATATTAGATATGGTAGTTCGAGAAATGTTAGAGAGGTGACGGTTCGAGAAATGTTAGAGAAGAGATGGTTCGAGAAATGTTAGAGGCGATAGTTCGATATGTTAGCGATGATTGTTCGAGAGGTTTTAGAGATGATTCGAGTGATGTTAGAGATGATAGATATTATAAGTGATAATTTGTAAAGACAATATTGTTGGAGTCGTATTCGTGGTGGTGGTGGTGGTGGTGGTGATCATATAGATGACGTAGGTAATGGTTATAGATTTGGTAAAGGTGATAGTTGGCGAGTTCGTTGATGTAATATTCATATAGACATAAGAGCTGAAGCCATAAAGTTGATGGTTCGAGAGATTGTATAGATGGCGGTAGAGGTAATAATAATTGTGGTAAAGGCAGGTAGTGGAATGGTGCTAATAGAAAGAAGAGTATAATATATGCTATTTCCACACGTATTTTTACTTCTTTCAATGTCATTTACGGCCCTTGGTGTGTTTTGCTTAAAGCACATGTCTACAATTTTTCTCAAAGTGACATGCAAAGTGTAGCCTACACATTAGTAGCTATTGCGTGACTTTCTGTAAGCAAAACACCAATCTGAGACAAGCCAAAAACATCGCATTGATAAAAGCAAAATATTAACTCCTTAGTCAAAATCGAACTCATCAGAACCTTCATGCAGCGTTAAAGTTAAGTTTCTGCAATTGTGTACATCATGACGTCCAGTAGCAGAAAATTCAATGATAAATGAAGAAGCGAATTGAGGCAGCACCATTATATACATCAGCTGGCTTTGAACAGGAAAGGTTGGGTGTGTGCTGATTGTATGTACACAGCATTAGCCGACAGCGGCTATCATCCGCCATGCGTAACGGAATGCATCCTGTCTGCTAAACAAAGGGACAATTACGACCGAGCAAAACAGAAACTTACTGACGCAAGTTCAAAATGTTTGATTTATCTTTTGCAACATGCATCGGAAATAAAATCTGTTACATCTCCAAAATCTGAACAAATACAAATTTATCTAGGGCTATCGAGATTTTCTCTTTCTTATTATTGGAGGATAATGTTGGCTTGGGAATGTTGCAGTGGTCCAATCGACTAAGATTAACTCAACTTCCGGAATGTAAATGCTACGATATGATATATAGGCCATCAACTGAAGTTGGAGCACAGTCTACTATATACAGTCACGAAGCTTGAGTTTTGAAGGTGCTAGAAACAACAGACTGTGCCGGTACTATTTCGCATTGTCTGTAATGAGCCGTTATTAGCGATCCTAGTGGTGAGCAACTATCTATGTATGCATATTTACTACGTATTGAGCTTCGTGACTATATACTAGACTGTGGTCGGAGGATGAGCAAGCCCAAGATTTCTCTTCCTTGCGTAGGTGATTTTGGATCGGTGGCGATTCATCGTTGCATTAAATGTGGTTTTAGACATCGCAAAACAGACATTTACTGACCTCAACAGAACGGCCTATTTATTAATGCAAAAGCAGTAAAACTACGCGCGAATCGAAATGAGATATGCTGCAACATTGAACTTTCCTGCACTACATCGACAACAGTGTTGCCAACTCAGAATTCCATTTACCGCTGCACAAGCTTAAAAAAACCGCTGAACTGTAGTTGAAAAACTCCAGATTTTTTCTTAACACATCACTTTCAAATTTAAAATACAAACTATACAGTTTTAGGAACTGGAGAATTTTTATAAAAATGTAGATTTAAATTATGGAAAGGTGTATCACTTTGTAGGCTCTATGTTTTATGCAAAAGCGTATGGACAATTAAATCTGAATATTTTGCATTCAATATTTCACCTTACACCATTTACACCGTGCTTTCCAACTACCACCGGCAACTTCTTTCACCTAATCTTTCAACACATGTTTTCTTCACACATACCCGAACTTTAGAACATGTAGTTATACGCAGCATATTTCTTCAAAATTGAATGAAGTAGCTCAAGAATATACTGGACACTTCGGAAACAATCACACTCACAATCACACCAGTCGGTTCGTAATCTGATTTCACACTGAGCTAGAGACGTGCCTGCCAATAATGAGTCTCGTTTTAAGTTTTAAGTATGTCTATGTTACACAAACTATAATGCGGAATGATAAATTAAATAATATATCATACTATAAGTTATCATAAATGAAAATAATAATAATTCAGTTCATTATCTACCCTTTATGATTAAATATATCACTTCATTTATAAAAACAATGCATACATGATTAGACTAAGAGTTTAACAAAATGCGGAATACTATTTTGTACAACAATGGATGAGGCAGGAAATGGACGTGGTTGTACCGAATCGAGTTAACATAAAACGTTGATGTTTTATATTCGCACAATGAAAAATTGTGATAATACCATATTAAACTTTGATTTATGATTAATTAATTTTGTTGTCCGCAAATACATATAAAAACAATTATATATTTACAGAAAAAAAAACTTAAAAATATCGTCTCTTTCTGCCAAAAAAAAAAAACAGCTAGCCGCTGACAGTAAACGTCTGTAGCTGACCATAGTCCTAAAAACACCAGATTTAGCTACAAAACCGCTGGCTTGGTAACACTGTCGATTCGACAATAATTACAATTTTGAAGCATCAACGGATAGAACAGGATGGTAAGCACAGTAATGGTGTTGCCAAGTCAGCGGTGGCTTCCTATGCTTCATTCTTTTATTAATGGAGAAAATTTCGTTCCAGCACCGGAAATCGAAACAGGAACCTCAACTTGGCGCGCTGAGTGCTCTTACCATCTGAGCTATTCCGGGATCCAATCCACAGCTCTGGCCGAACTCTCCTCCTTCGTATCTTTAAGGCCTCACTACTTGCATTTTAGACATTTTAGTATATGTGATATAATGCAGGAGCGTATATTTTAATGACTTTATGGCCATTTCAATATATATATATATAATATGTGTTAACAGTAATCTGAAACTTTCGTTGAAATGGCCATAAAGTTATATATATATATATATATATATATATATATATATACAGGGTGTTTCAAAAATACGGGGCATAATTTCAGGTATGTATTTCCCACATGTAGACAATCAAAATAGTTCATTACAACATATGTCCGGAAATGCTTCATTTCCGAGTTATGGCCTTCACAACATTGAAATTCACCGGAACGTTTTTCTTTCCGCAGGTCGTTGTCATTACAGAAGATGTTCAAAATGTCCACCTCCTGCTTGAAAACAGACCTCACATCGATGTCTCATTAACCTGCGAACACGATCCCAAACTCCAGGAGTATTGCGTATGTCCTCAGAACATGCCACAATTTGATTCCGATTGATACTCTTTCAACAGTCTCCAGACAGTCGTATGAGGAACATTGACTTACAACGCTACCCTTCGTGTACTGATAGAAGGAGTCATGTTCACAGCCTCCAGAATCTCCTCTCTGTACTTCTGGAGTTCTAGATCTTGGTCGTCCCCTTCCCAAACCATACTCGCACAGACGGTAATGGAGACTACAAATGTCTTCCGATCTGGACATTGTCGCTGTGGGTACCTCTCCTGGTACAAACGACGAGCCAGCGCAGCATTGCCGTCCGCCTTACCGTACATGAAGTGTATCTCTGCCAGCTCTTGATTTGAATACACGTCGCACAGTCTAACGCCTACACAACACTGAATGTAACCTTCGCCTCGGAATGAACTGTCAGAGTGCCCTCTTAATGTCTCCTTTGGCGGCAACGACCTGCGGAAAGAAAAACGTTCCGGTGAATTTCAATGTTGTGAAGGCCATAACTCGGAAATAAAGCATTTCTGGACACATGTTGTAATGAACTATTTTGATTGTCTACATGTGGGAAATACATACCTGAAATTATGCTCCGTATTTTTGAAACAACCTGTATATATATATATTCTTATTGAAGAAAAGTCATTAAAATATGAGCTCCTGCAGAACATATTTAGGCCCTATATGTCTAAAATACAGGTAGTAGGCCATTAACGATACAAAAGAGGAGAGTTCGGCCGGCACTGCGGATCAGATCCTGACATAGCTCAGATGGTAAGAGCACTCAGCGCGCCAAGCTGAGGGTCCTGGTTTCGATTCTCGGTGCTGGAACGAATTTTTCGCCAGTTTTAAGTATCTACAATCTACATGATTATTACATAAAGTCATTGATTACACAATATTCAATAGAAGACGGCGTGATCCTCAATAAGTATGTATGCATATATTCATTCTATTAATTCAGTACGTTACAACTCACTAAATGAACGTCAAAGATTATTATTATTATTATTATTATTATTATTATTATTATTATTATTATTATTATTACGTAGCCCATAGGTCTTCGGGATACTCCTCGACATTTTATTCAAAGTCGTAGCTACTAACTACAGCAGAAACAATTTGCCTACAATTCTCGCGACCATCGCATTTTTGAGACCAAATTGACAGACGATTGCAACGATAAAAGCCAGGACTAGTGGAAACAACACTAAACCTGGCAACTGCCGGCAATTGTAAAAATAAGTGTTCCCTAAAGAACCTGTTACTATGAGGAAGTGATATAAAGGACGCCCGGATTCGATTTCCGGTTATGGAATTTGGAGTGGACAAAGATGTTGAATAGGTGTTTTCTTGTGGTTCTCCCGTTTCCCTCTATCATTCCACCAACACTCCCCACCTCCCTCTCATTTCATCTATTATCCGCGATAATAAAAATAGGCTGGGGTGAAATCTTGAGGATAGTACGGGTTTTCAATGCTGATATAGAAAGGGCTTGGGGCTCCGAACCCCTGGGACTTATCGGGCTACTCGTATGCGGACTGGACCTGGCTCAATCAGGGTCTGAAGCAGGATGACCCCTCTATCAGCGTCGGATTCACGAATGCCATCCAGGCCATCTGTCGGACTTGGAAAGTTATCACTAGAGCCCGGATGTTAGGCAAAATGCCTTTTTTAAAACTGAGTGTAGGCTATGTATGAAAGACCTATTAGAGATAAACACGTTTCCACATATTTGGAGAAGATAAGCCCAATTTTTATTTTGCCTTTTTTACCTATTTTAGCTCCCGTTGTATATTTTAAGGTTAAATGCCTTTTTGTTAGCCCTTTTACGTCGTTATTGTACATTTTCTATTTTTAATGCATTTAAAATAAACCGCACGTAAATTATATTAAAAAAAAAAAAACAAAAAAGAACGGTTGTATAAATTAAAAATATGTTTTCAAGAAGTCGTAAACTTTTCTCCCCTAACTATTCCATCTTTTATGTCATTTAACAAAGATGTTTGAACAGTAGGCTATAACCCTCAGTGCTCAGGTCACTTCGGGGTTCACCATCGAAAGAAAGGGGCTGAGGAAAGTATTAAAAACAAGTCTCCAGGTCCCGTTACTATTGTCGCTTGCATGCACAAGTCATGCGTACTTTGAAGTCTCTAATCCCTTCTCACACTCCTCTTTTTTGAGACAATAGACAGTCGGTTTTCCCCGATCTCTGAAAAAAAGGAGAGACAGTCCTTCTGAAATAAGTTTTTTTTTTTTTTAAGTTTGCTCCAATCACTTCAGTAGAAACAGAAAGATCTTTTTCCACCATGAAAAACGTTCTCTCTGACAGGCGGCTAACTATGACAATTGACAACTTAAAAAAGCATCTTGTTGTGACATGTAACCAAGGAAAGTGAGTACCGTATGGAATAGTTTATTAAGTATGTCTATTTTTGTCTCTTTCTATGAATAATAAATGCCTATTTCATGCCTATTTTTACTATTTTAGTGCCTATATGCCTGCCTATTTAACCGAAATAAATGCCTAAACATCCGAGCTCTAGTTATCAAATAGGCAAACAATGAGCCAAAACATGCCGAAGTAACCCTCATAAAGACAAGCCACGCGAAGATACAAAGGACAGGGTTCTCTGCATGTCAGTCAAAGAATGACATTGCAACGCCACATTGTGAATTATGCTTAAGCACCCCGCCCAGCTGTGTTTAAGTCAACTCTAAGCATACTGAGAACGGTGAACGGGCTACAGTTCATGTCAAAAGACGACGAAGCGAGCTAACGGACCCAATCCTTCAAGATACCTGAGTAGCTTTTTGTTTGAAATTTGCAATAAATGAGCATTACATGTAACACACATTAAATCTTGTTCAAAGTTTGTTAATACAAATAAATGCTGTGTTATACTGTCACAAAAAGACTGGTTTGACCACATCCGTTCTGGAAGACAAAGAACTGTTATTCATTACAACATAGCTTTGTTATGATATCATAAAACCACAAACATGAATCTAAACAATGACCGGCACGTCATTGAGGAAGCTTCACCTCCTGCAGTGGACGCGGCATTTGGAAACCTGGGGACCGGGTAATGATTAGGTGCCCAAAATCCGATTTTTTATTTTGTGTTTAAAAAAAGTACAAAACTTTTTCTTTAAAACATATATATATATATACATACACACACACACACACACACACACACACACATATATATATATATATATATAGTGCAGAATGCCTTTAAATGATCTCTTTAAATTTGGCAACCCATGTAATTTATACAGCCTTTTTTTTAAATGCAGTTTTCTGTAAGTTGATTTCAAACTTAGTGCATTTTTCTCTGAAACTATTGAAACAATTTTTAATGTTTTCTGTAGCCTGTGTTCTACAGAGTAAACCTACGAGTTTAAGAATATCACACACATAATACGACGAAAAAATGTATATGCACTGAATAAAACGGCAAAAATTGCTAATCAAAATTTAATGTTTTTTCTGTTTCACTAAGGGTAAAATACTTAACTAAGTTTTGTTTCACAATTTACAATATATATTACTTGACAACTTACAAAAATACAAGGCATATGAGTAACATGCACCCGAAGAATTAGGTACATTTAGCAAAGTGGGAAAACAGGTTATCAGTTTGGGTCTTTCTTTTGCACTTGGATACGAAGCTAATTAGCTATCTTTTATACCACTGAATTCAGAATGACTGATTGTACAGCCATGGAAATTTTTATCTCACTCTGAACACTAATTAGCCTACTATTTAGTATGTTTGCATTATTTTACTCAGATTGTGCTTGTATGACTATATTTAGTGTTCTTTAAATATTAGTCTGTAATCATTAACTTGTATTACTGCAAATTGCATCAGCTTCTTTTGTTTCTGGCTAAGTGGAAGAGATGGACTGATGGCCTTAACTTCGCCAAAATAAATAATAATAATAATAATAATAATAATAATAATAATAATTATTATTATTATTATTATTATTATTATTATTATTATTATTATTATTATTATTATTATTTTGGTACTATAAGCAGCAACATGAGCTGCTGCCAGGAAGTCAAAAGGAGGATAGCAATGGCCAAGGAAGCTTTTAATAGAAAAAGGAGCATCTTCTGCGGACCTCTGGAAAAAGAACTAAGGAAGAGACTAGTGAAGTGCTTTGTGTAGAGTGTGGCATTGTATGGGACAGAAACATGGACATTACGACGAAGTGAAGAGAAGCAAATAGAAGCATTTGAAATGTAGATATGGAGAAGGATGGAACGTGTGAAGTGGAAAGATAGAATAAGAAATGTAGATGTGTTGCAAAGAGTGAGTGAAGAAAGAATGATGCCGAAACTGATCAGGAAGAGGAAAAGGAATTGGTTGGGTCACTGACTGAGAAGATATTGCCTACTGAAGGATACACTGGAAGGAATGGTGAACGGGAGAAGAGCTCGGGGTAGAAGAAATCAGATGATAGAAGACATTAAGATATGTGGTTCATATGAGGAAACAAAGAGGAATCAGAAAATAGGAAATACTGGAGAAAGCTGGGTTTACAGTGAAAGACCCGTCCTTGGGCAGAACACTAAATGTATTATTATTATTATTATTATTATTATTATTATTATTATTATTATTATTATTATTATTAAAAGCCTAGAAATACTGAACTAAACTTTTGTACTGAAATTCTTTAATCCCGCAGGCGTCACTACCCATTCCCCAAGACAACGTCGGAATACCAATAAAATCACTGACGCTTCTGTGGCCTCACCTCCATGCGACCATGGTTTGATACCTGGCCTCGACGCGATGGAATTTCTGGTGAACAAAATACATGTTATAGACAAAGGGCAGCCTGTTTCCCCTCCATCATTCCACCGATATTCTCCACCTTCCCTTCATTTCGTCTATCATCTGCAATAGTGAAAACTAGGCTGGGGTAAAGATTTTGGGCTAGTAAGGTTCTTACTCTGATCCTGGAATTAAGTGCTTGGATCCGAGCCCTGGGGCTTATCAGAGAGACTACTCGCCTGAGATTGTGACCTCGCTCTGACACAGCTGAGGCAGGGTAGCCCACCTGTCAGCATCGGATTCAAGAATACCACCCAAGCCAGCTGTCGGACTGGAACAATAATCGCATATAAGTCGCATAATGGACCATGTAAGCGCGCCCAGGTTCATAGCCTTGTTAGGACAAGTTACCTGCTTGAGGTCCTTTTCCGAAGATTTCCCTCAACCAACTGAAGCATAATTGCTGGGTAATTTTCGGCGTTGGAAGTGTAACTCATTTCGTCATCATATTAATTTCCCTAGCAGTTCCCCCATATCGGGCTTACTTCGATGTATAGTCCGGGTCAGCATACTTCATACCGTAAGGGTGAAGCCTAACCATTTTTCCCCCCATTACTACATATGCTAGTGGATTGTGGTGATTTTCTAGTTTGCAGGTTGAATTTCTTTTGCCAACTTCGTTTAGAATTTCGATACTGACAAATACTACAAATGGTAGTGATTTTGTAACTAGTATGTTGGCAGCTGAGACAAATATCGAAATACTGGAGTTCCATGAAATTGAAATTGTACTAGATTTCTGAGCCTGTTACTGGAAACTAGTGAAATTTGAACATACTAATAATTAATTAATATCAGTATTAATATTAATACATAGTAGTTATTTTATGTGTTGCGTTGTGGTTATAGTTCAAGACTATAGTCAGGTAAGTTTTCGGAGTTAGTACTAATAATTTCATGTGGTCAAACAAAATACATTTTTAGGTTAGGTCTCGTGAGTCAGTTGTTTAGTCAAACCAATGAACTTCGTATTGCCAGACAAAATACTTGACATGTTGATCCCTTTCTCGTATAGTGTGCCTACGAAAATATGTTACAAATTATTGAATTATTTAGAATAACCTTCCAACATAATGGTAAAGTATGGTAAGTAGGTAAGTCATTCACTACGAAGGATCGTGTAATATCTGGTAACAGTTGGCAACACTGAAAAGACGGCAATATTTGCTGTTTAGGAACTGTTCCTATGTGAGCCTCACTATAGAGTTGATTGCGGGCCGCCACCGAACTTGGACCCCATGGTACGTAGTCATTAGTTGCTGGTGGTAGTGCTATTTACCACGAGATCTCTTCTGGGCTCATGACAGCTCGTGGGACCGGGGATGAGGGACCGCGCTGATGCCTACGCGGAAAGATAAAGGGATTCTGTACGCTGTAAGGGAGTTCAGAAACGGTTCGCAAGGGAATCTGTAGTACGGGACGCCTTAGGGCACGCACATCTTTCCCTTTCGGATAGAAGGGTCAACCCCCAAACAGCCTACATGCGAGGACAGTCCCCAGTCCGTGCCCCTCCGTCCAGTGTGGTCTAATAGATGGGCAGGGCATGGTTGCGCCCCACGGTCAGGTAAGATGTAGCAGATAAAGAAGGGTCCCTGTTTTGTGGGCATAGTTGCACCCTGTTCCCATGAAGTAGAGAAAAGGAGCATGGCATAGTTGCGCCCCGATGAAATAGGTAGAGAAAAAGACATTACGGGAACTCGAGCCTCGTAATCAACCAACCTTATTGATTTCTTATTCGATTTAATATTCGTTATGGATACCGTTAAAATGAACGCCATGAAGTTGGCAGTACTTTATTAATTGCTTGTCTACTGTTTATGCAGTGATTATCGATAGCCTACCGTAAAAATGAACATATGAAGTTAGCAGTACTTTATTAACTGTTTTTCTACTGTTTATGCAGTGATTATCGATAGCCTACTGTTAAAATGAACACTGTAAAGTTGGCAGTAGTTTATTAACTGTTTTTCTACTGTTTATGCAGTGATTATCGATAGCCTGCCGCAAAAATGAACACTATGAAGTTGGCAGTACTTTATTAACTGTTTTTCTACTATTTATGCAGTGATTATCGATAGCCTACTGTTAAAATGAACACTGTAAAGTTGGCAGTACTTTATTAACTGTTTTTTCTACTGTTTATGCAGTGATTATCGATAGCCTGCCGCAAAAATGAACACTATGAAGTTGGCAGTACTTTATTAACTGTTTTTCTACTGTTTATGCAGTGATTATCGATAGCCTACCGTAAAAATGAACACATGAAGTTAGCAGTACTTTATTAACTGACATATTCAAATGAATGAGCCGTTGGAATATGGGGCCTTAGCAGCTTGACATTTTATTAGTGATTTCACGCCGTCTGTGACGTATAGTGAGGTTAATTTAAAATGAATGTTAAGTTTAGTGAAAAGGGTAAAGAGTTAATAATTCGCAATGATTCTAAGTTTCGATTTTCGAAACCCCGTACCGTAGGGTTAAGATATCGGTGTACAAACAAAAAATGCAGTTCATTTATTGTGTGTGATCGATAAAAAAGTGTTATTTTAAATAGTAAAATTGATCATATGCTAGGCCTATCTGATTTCAATACAGCTACCACTATAATATGTTTAAGTAATTTATTATTTTATGACAATCACTTTCGTGTGTACTATGCCCATCGGGGCGCAACTATGCCATGTCCATTCTGCTACCTGATTTCTTCGGGGCGCAACTATGCCATGCTTAGGCCTCCCAATTGACAGCAGGGCGCAACTATGCCATACTGAAATAGATAAGCCTAAGTGCATGGATCCGTCCCGATCTGGCCCTGGAAAAAGCAGCCAACCAGAACTAGGCTAGTTATTGCAGTTAAAAGGACAAAGTACTGTATATTACAGTCACGAATACAAATAATCAACTCTTCAAGCAGAATTAGGTCTACGCAAACATGAAATTAAATAATGGTCTGCGCGTCACCAAGCAATTTATTTCCTGCACTCGACGCAACATTTGAGAACATAATTTTAAGACGATTGTGAGCCACGGGCAGCAGTTAAAGTCACAAAGTGGATTGCAGTCATGGATATTAATCAAGTGAACAAACAGAACTAGGGATAAAAATAGTCTACTATTATAACCTCTAAGAATTTCTCCTTCGATAATGTTGGCCTAATGCGTTAATTCGGGTTCGATAACCGACATTGACCTCAGCGATACTTTTGATGGACAAAATATTTGAACGAGGAGTTTTATTTCGCCGTAAACTACGTCTTTTTTCTCATCGGGTATGGGGGGGGGGGAGGATAATAACTTGAAACTTACCGTCACAGAAAAATTCAACCTTCCCTTACAGCTACTGCTCCCACCCTTTATTCTCCTCCTTTTCCCCATGGTCTCTTTGTATTCCCCATCCATGTAACCACGGTTTGATACTGATGTTCTCTTTTTATTCCCCTTGTTCACCTCCTATTCCCCAAGTTCTCCTCATATTACCCTTTTTTATCTCCTATTCACCCTGTTCTCCTTGTATTCATCTTGTTCAGTTTTCCTCACATTCTTATTGTCTTCCCCTTGTTCACCGTCTATTCCTCTTTATTCTCTTCTTCGCCTATTTTACTTTGTTCTCCTTCTACCTCCCTTGTTATCGCCGTACTCACTTATTATCTTCGTACTCCTCTAATAATCCTCGCACGAATGAACAGACAAATAGGCGAAGGAATGAATAGACAAATTAAAGATCAAATGAAAAGACGAATGAGTAGACAAATTCACGAAGAATGACTAGATGAATGAACGGACGAATGAACGAGTAGTCAGTAGACGAATGGACGAACGAATGAATTAGTAGACGAATAAACAAACGAATGAATGAGTAGACGAATGGACGAACGAATGAATGAGTAGACGAATGGACGAACGAATGAATGAGTAAACGAATGGACGAACGAATGAATGAGTAAACGAATGGACGAACGAATGAATGAGTAGACGAATGGACGAACGAATGAATGAGTAAACGAATAAACAAACGAATGAATGAGTAGACGAATGGACGAACGAATGAATGAGTAAACGAATAGACGAACGAATGAATTAGTAAACGAAATGGACGAACAAATGAAGAGACGAATGGACGAATGAATGAATTAGTAAACAAATGGACGAACGAATGAATGAGTAAACAATTTGACGAACAAATGAGACAAATGGACGAACGAATTAGTAAACAAATGGACGAACGAATGAATGAATAAACGAATAGGCGAACGAATGAATGAATAAACGAATAGGCGAACGAATGAATTAGTAAACAAATGAATAAGAGACGAATGGACGAACAATTAATGTACGAGTAAACGAATATACGAACGAATGAACTAGTAAACGAATGGACGAACAAATGAATAAGAAACGGATGGACGAACAAGTGAAGGAGTAGACGAATAAACAAACGAATGAATGAGTAGGCGAGTGTACGAATGAATGAATAGACGAGTGGACGAATGAATGAGTAGACGAGTGGACCAACGAATGAGTAGACGAGTGGACGAACGAATAAGTAGACGAATGGACGAACGAATGAGTAGATGAATGGACGAACGAATGAATGAGTAGACAAATGGACGAATGGACGAATGAATGAGTAGACGAGTGGACGAACGAATGAATGAGTAAACGAGTGGACGAATGAATGAATAGACGAGTGTACGAATGAATGAATAGACGAGTGGACGAATGAATGAGTAGACGAGTGTACGAATGAATGAGTAGACGAGTGGACGAATGAATGAATAGACGAGTGGACGAATGAATGAGTAGACGAGTGTACGAATGAATGAGTAGACGAGTGGACGAACGAATGAATGAGTAGACGAGTGTACGAATGAATGAATAGACGAGTGTACGAATGAATGAGTAGACGAGTGGACGAATGAATGAGTAGACGAGTGGACGAACGAATGAGTAGACGAGTAGACGAACGAATGAGTAGACGAGTGGACGAGCGAATGAATGAGTAGACGAATGGACGAACGAATAAGTAGACGAATGGACGAACGAATGAGTAGATGAATGGACGAACGAATGAATGAGTAGACAAATGGACGAATGGACGAATGAATGAGTAGACAAATGGACGAATGGACGAATGAATGAGTAGACAAATGGACGAATGGACGAATGAATGAGTAGACGAATGGACGAGCGAAAGAGTAGACGAGTGGACGAACGAACGAATGAGTAGACGAATGGACGAGCGAAAGAGTAGACGAGTGGACGAACGAACGAATGAGTAGACGAATGGACGAGCGAAAGAGTAGACGAGTGGACGAACGAACGAATGAGTAGACGAGTGGACGAATGAATGAGTAGACGAGTGGACGAACGAACGAATGAGTAAACGAGTGGACGAACGAATGAGTAGACGATTGGACGAACGAATGAGTAGACGAGTGGACGAACGAACGAATGAGTAGACGAGTGGACGAACGAACGAATGAGTAGACGAGTGGACGAACGAATGAATGAGTAGACGAATGGACGAGCGAAAGAGTAGACGAGTGGACGAACGAATGAGTAGACGAGTGGACGAATGAATGAGTAGACGAGTGGACGAATGAATGAGTAGACGAGTGGACGAACGAACGAGTAGACGAGTGGACGAACGAACGAATGAGTAGACGAATGGACGAGCGAAAGAGTAGACGAGTGGACGAACGAACGAATGAGTAGACGAGTGGACGAATGAAGAGTAGACGAGTGGACGAACGAACGAATGAGTAGACGAGTGGACGAATGAATGAGTAGACGAATGGACGAGCGAAAGAGTAGACGAGTGGACGAACGAACGAATGAGTAGACGAATGGACGAATGAATGAGTAGACGAGTGGACGAACGAATGAATGAGTAGGCGAATGGACGAGCGAAAGAGTAGACGAGTGGACGAACGAACGAATGAGTAGACGAATGGACGAATGAATGAGTAGACGAGTGGACGAACGAATGAATGAGTAGGCGAATGGACGAGCGAAAGAGTAGACGAGTGGACGAACGAACGAATGAGTAGACGAGTGGACGAATGAATGAGTAGACGAGTGGACGAATGAATGAGAAGACGAGTGGACGAACGAACGAATGAGTAGACGAGTGGACGAACGAATGAATGAGTAGACGAGTGGACGAACGAATGAATGAGTAGACGAATGGACGAGCGAAAGAGTAGACGAGTGGACGAACGAACGAATGAGTAGACGAGTGGACGAATGAATGAGTAGACGAGTGGACGAACGAATGAATGAGTAGACGAGTGGACGAATGAATGAGTAGACGAGTGGACGAATGAATGAGTAGACGAATGGACGAGCGAAAGAGTAGACGAGTGGACGAACGAACGAATGAGTAGACGAATGGACGAATGAATGAGTAGACGAGTGGACGAACGAATGAATGAGTAGACGAATGGACGAGCGAAAGAGTAGACGAGTGGACGAACGAACGAATGATTAGACGAGTGGACGAATGAATGAGTAGACGAGTGGACGAACGAACGAATGAGTAGACGAGTGGACGAATGAATGAGTAGACGAATGGACGAGCGAAAGAGTAGACGAGTGGACGAACGAACGAATGAGTAGACGAGTGGACGAATGAATGAGTAGACGAGTGGACGAACGAATGAATGAGTAGACGAATGGACGAGCGAAAGAGTAGACGAGTGGACGAATGAATGAGTAGACGAGTGGACGAACGAATGAATGAGTAGACGAATGGACGAGCGAAAGAGTAGACGAGTGGACGAACGAACGAATGAGTAGACGAGTGGACGAACGAAAGAGTAGACGAATGGACGAACGAATGAATGAGCAGATGAATGGACGAACGAATGAATGAGCAGATGAATGGACGAACGAATGAATGAGCAGATGAATGGACGAACGAATGAATGAGCAGATGAATGGACGAACGAATGAATGAGCAGACGAATGAATGAGTATTTTAAATTATAATTTATTTAACGACTTAACGACGCTCGCAACTGCCGAGGTTATATCAGCGTCGCCGGTGTGCCGGAGTTTTGTCCCGCAGTTCTTTTACATGCCAGGAAATCTACTGATATGAGTCTGTCGCATTTAAGCACACTTAAATGCCATCGACCTGGGCCGGAATCGAACCCGCAACCTCGAGCACAGAAGACATGCGCTATACCAACTGCGCTACCGAGACCGACTGAATGAGTATGGGAATGAACGAATGAATGAGTAGACGACTGAACTAAAGAGTAGACAATTCAGCGAACGAGTGAGAGTAGACGAATGAACGATTGAATGAGTAAACAAATGAACAAAGTACTAAACGAATGAATTAAAAAATTAATAAACGAATTAAATGTCGAATAAATGAAAGAATGAAATAACGAATTTGTAGGCCTAAGTGAAATAAAGAACGTAAAATGAATGGACAAGTGGACGAATGAATTAATTAATCAATTAATGACCAATAACATTACATCATTGTTCTGTTTTACATTTTTTAGAAACACGCTCCCCAGAAATAAAATTATCTGTTCAAGGCACACGCTCCTGAAGCACACAAAAAATACCCTTTTATATACACCCGACCTTAATAAGGACGACAGATCTGATGCATGGTACCTGTTGACTCGTTACGTGCCACTTGGGAATTCCCTTTGACTGTGAGCACTGCAATCAATACAGCGCAGGTAAATTTAAGTCCACGTGAAATTTTCAGTAGGCAACAACTTAGTCCGGAATTATTACTGTATCTGAGTACTTTTGTTTCCTCTACATTCAAATACTCATTAACAATGTAATCTCTAAAATAGAGTGGTGGAATGGTACCACCATAGTGTATTATGACCACGGATCTCTGCTTTGACGGCGTGTTTCTCGGTTTATTTTAGTTGTTTTAATTTGTCGTACCTGTATTATTCTATATTCGTATGATTGGGAAGTTGCTATAGTTACAAGAAGTTTTAAATTACGAGGCTGTTTAGTCATTTAAAAATGCTCGAAAGCATACCAGTTATTCAAAGGAAATAGGCCTAACCGTAACATTTACTTTATTTTTGTAAGGTAGGAACAACAAATGCAAATCGTTGATAAAATGATAAAATTAATCGCCCTTCTTAAGAATTTCAAACTCTGTGCCTTGTCCATGACAACATCCATAGGCTGAGGCACTTGCCTGCCAATCTGGAGTTGTGCTCGGACGTATTGTATGTTGGATTCCCGCTTGGTCTGATTACCTGGTTGGGCTTTTCCGAGGTTTTCTCCAACCGTAGGCGAATGTCAGATAATTTATGGCGAATTCTCTGTCTCATCTCGCCAAATACCATCTCGCTATTACCAATCCCATCGACGCTAAATAACCTAGTAGTTGATGCAGCGTCGTTAAATAACTACGTAAAAAACTCATAATTTATTCATCGTAAAAGCACACATGTAGCAATATATCTCGCTGCATGCGTCTTTCAACGTTAATTCGTTAAATATAACAATTCTAGTTTTATTGTTCAAGTAATTCAAGACAGGTCTGCAAAAATGCTCAACTGAATTCACTTTTTTTTTACACTATAAATTTGAAATTCAATGATAATAATTTAATATCAAATTTAAAATTCTGACTATGACGATAGGTATCTAAATAAAATTCACTAAAATTCAATAACCGTAACCATCTCTAACCTACATACCCACTTCACGCAAATCTTGCGTCCCCTTTAAAATGTTCCTTGCGTCATTCTGATGGCGCATCCCAGTTCTGGAGTATCTGCAATAGAATCTACGCAGAGCTCTAAGTGGCCAGTGTTCGATGTTGCATACAAGAAAATATTCTTACACAGCCTAGTTCAATAATAATGTGGTTATTCAGAAAACTATTACACACATTAAAATAATTGGTGAATGAATTAAATATATTTCTTTATTCGAAATGTTTAATAATATTTCAAATTGTATATTAGGTTATAAGTATAAGACTATTTTTTAAAAACTAATGTAATATTCTAATAAAATAATTTAATATAGGCCTACAATTGAAAGCAAACAATTCACTAGGTTTCGAGGTTACGGTAATAATGTAATGGAAAGTGAAAGTACCTGAATTGTAATTTATTCGCTTTGCTTTTTTATACTATATTAATGTTACACAGGACAAACATGGAAATCGAAGAGGTAAATCCCAGTAATTCCATCTAAAAATGCCACAATTTGTGGAGTAACAACAATTTCAAGGCAAAATATAAAACAGCATGTAACAGATTATTATTATTATTATTATTATTATTATTATTATTATTATTATTATTATTATTGTTACGTACGCAGTTAGCCTATTTCGCAGTGTATGTTCATGTAGTTGGTGATTGTGATTAATGAAGATTGTTAAGAATGTTTTTGTCTGTTCTGTTCTGGCCGCATGTATTAGGTTCATCCACTCTTGTCAGAACCTGACTCTGTCATTAATGAAGGCCGTTTTCGAATCTTTGATCCTGGCCGCATGTATTCTTTGTCGATAATCTTTCGACACTATATTTTATAACATTTGCGATAGTTATGCACTCAGTAATAATTAATGGAAAATCGTTTTCGATCCAGGGCTCATGCATTCTTTGTCAAGAATCAGTCGATAATAAACTAAAATTCAATTGAGTGCGTATTATATTAACCATGGACCAAAGAGTTTGGAAACACCTCCGATTGATCGATTAAATCAGTTGCAAAACTCTGGGAGGCAGCGCATACTTTACGTACGCGCAATGGATCATTGTCGCTTATTTCTCAGAATATAAATACTTGCGTGAACACTGACAATCCGCAAAGCCGCAAATTTAATTACTTCGCTTTAAAAATATTTCCTATTTATCTTATCTATCTACAGATTGTATTACAATATCAAAAGCCCTATATGAAATATAACAACAATTTAACCTAACTTCTTAACAATTGATTTTTCTGAAATTTCTCCTAACGCTAGGAATTATCTATTACATACAACAATGAATTTACTACTGCGTTATATTTTATTTAGCTACAGGCCATCTATTCATACAACTTTGACAGAAATATTACGAAAAACAATAATTGACTCTTACTTGTACACCACTAATTTTCCTGCAACTTTCTCTTGCCCTATGAAGTATGAATTAATCACACGCACTTTTTAATCTTACGTTTCGACGACTTCCTTGCAATATTCTGCAACCCTATTTACTAGGAATATCTATCATACATAACAATAAATTATATGATTATTTTATTTTCTTCCTTTTATACAAGCCATCTACTGATCTAATCCCCAGGCATGAAAAAATATTTAACGTTACTTTTAAACTATCGTACTGATTTTCCTACAACTTTTTGCTTACCCTATAAGGTAGGAATTCCCTATCACATAAAATTCAATTACCAACACTACAGCTGTTTTGGAGGGGCGGAGGGAAGGGTAGTATGTAGATGGAAGCCCACTGAATGGCCCGGCGCTTGCAGTATTGAATTTCAAGAACAAGAAAGCCAGGCGCCGCTCCCAGCATAGGAAACAGCTGATCGGTTTGCGCCTGCGCATACCTTACAGGTTTTGTAGAAGCTTACTGAACAGCTGTGGTTTGAGCACATGAACAAATTATATTGATTGCATTATCACACTTAAAAATTGAAGCTTTTCACTTACCCTGCTTATCTTCCGGACTCTGTTACTACGAGCTATGGGTTTGTTGATGCTGACTCGAGACATGACGAATATCTAACAAAAATTCCACGAAACAATGACAGAAAACACACGCTTTATGTAAGTCTTTATTGTTACGGGGATTGTAATACTCTTTTGTATGACACACACACTCTCGTTGGTTCAACTGTTACTGCAAAGTATTGAACCAAAGCACACACAAGTTTGAACTGACCAAAATGCGTCTGTTAAGGGGGAGGGGGGATCAGATCCCTCTTCGGAGCTACGGCGCTTGTGCGTGAGTCGAAAATTTGTAGTTGACTCACTAATTCATACACTGTTTAAATAATTACACCACTTCACACACGCACAGAAACAAACACAAAGGAAAATAAAACACTTTCAAATCATCACAACACACATAGCATGAAATATTTTTTCTTAAAACTTACGAAAATTAAAAAAAGAAAAAATGTTTTGATTTAAAAAAATTCTAACGCTGTTGCAGTTTCCTGGGCAACACGCGGCCACCACTCCCGGAGTGTTGTGTCTCCCGGTAGCCCTACACGATAGTTTTAGTAGGGAATAAAGCACTAGAGTGTGCTGTTGTATACTAAAAAAAAAAAGCACAACCTCTACACAAACACACTACACGGACTTGGAGCTCACCACACAGGCATGGCGGCGGTAGAGATTCCTACTTTGATGACGTCATGTCGATACGTTCACGACGACCGGAGGGGGTAGAGGGGAAGAGGGAAGCAGCAACTACAAGCAAAACCCGGCATAATGTATTATAACCTCCAAGACTCGCTAGCTGTTAACCTACTTCATAAGTGTTAAATATATTCGTTGCAATACACGAAAATACTGTGCCATTTTGATGTAGTTTAGAACGTTTTGTTGTATGTAACATCTGCTTCCCTTCTTCGTCCGCCATCGCACATTCTCGCGGCCTACTTCGCTCGCGGAATACTCGAGCCGATTGACGTTACCCCTTCCTCTAACTCTCGACGCCCCCTTGGGCCCCCACCTCCCTCACTTTTTTTCTCACTCCTACTCCGACATAACCTCAACACACCGGTGTAACTGGTTATTGTATCTCTTGGCTACTTGTAGGACAACTTCCCCCTTTTTGGGCTTCAATGGAATTCTGCAATCATGTAATAAAGAAACACAACCACGTATTGGCAAATTTCTATAGAAAAATAACTTAAAAATTCTTGAGTAATCCAAGGAAACAATAAGACTTCATTGTACATTCTTTGTTTCGGAAAGGAAAATGTCTCCATTATGTAGAATAATATGTTTCGCGAAGTCGTGATATGGAAGACTTTAAAATTATATTCAGTGTGAAATTTATTTTCACAGAGATATCTCTCTCTCTCTCCCTGCCTGCTTAGCAACGAAAAAGGCATATTCGAAATTCTTATATACTGTAGGTAGCCTCAGCGACGCTGGTTAGGGTAAAAAATTGCAAACAGGAAATCAGCTCTAACGGGATTCGAACCCACGCATGAGTGCAGCTTCGGAACAAGGGTCCCGCTTCTCTTACACCATACCGGTAGCCGAAAATGACTTCATAGTTAAATACTCCAGCCTTAAAGACATAAAATCTGTATTATTGCTGTTTAGTTAATTTTCCGAAGACAGGTTTGAACCCAATAAGGCATATGCATAGAGCGTGGAAGAACATATGGGATTGAATTGAAAAACGTATAGTATATATTACTGAAGGGCAGATCATGATCATAAAATTAAAAGTATGAAACAATGACAAATACAGGAGCGTTTTTTTTCTTAAATACGACCATAATAACTAACCAGCTAGGCCTATCTCCAGCCACTTTTGAGGGCTCTCCTCTAACAATGGAAAGATTAAAAAATAACTCAGGTTGCTATAACAAGAATATTAGTAATATTGTAAGTTATTATTATTATTATTATTATTATTATTATTACCTAATTTTATGTAAATGTGAGTGTGTAATGGAACTTAATTATTGTGTCAGAGTTTCGTACGCTGTTTCACCATTTCTCTGTGTTCTGATTGTGTTTTCTGTATTGCTGCTTCGTTTGTATCTATTGGAACTATTTAGTGTTGCGAAACGTTTTGATATATAAATATAAATAAGGGCAGTGTAAGTATTCTAAGTGCTTTGTAAGTGTTAAAATTCGTTAAGATCTGTGTAAGCATTGCAAGTGTCGCGCAAAGGTTTAATATTAGGTGTACTTTTTTCAGCTTAGTGCTAACGGTGATTTGTGTTGTGATTTTTTGTGTTGTTTTGTGTTTGTGTTATTGTTTTTGTAAGTGTATTAATTAATTCAGTCATTCATAGTTTTCTGCCCAAGGGCAGATATTTCGTTGCAAACCCAGCATTCTCCAATCTTTTATATTTTCTACCTTTCTCATAGTCTCCGCATAAGATCCCTAAATCTTAATGTCGTTTGTCATCTGATATCTTCTTCTGCCCCGAACTCTTCTCCCGTTCACCATTCCTTCCAGTGCATCCTTCAGTAGACAGTTTCCTCCCAGCTAGTGACCCACAGTTTCCTTTTCCTCTTCCTGATCAGTTTCAGCATCATTCTTTCTTCACCCCACTCTTTCCAACAAAGCTTCATTTCTTATTCTGTATGTCCATTTCACACTTCCATTCTTTTCCATATCCATATTTCAAATGCTTCTATTCACTTCTCCTCACTTCGTTGTAATGTCCATGTTTCACCTCCCATAAAATGCCACAATTCACACAAAGCACTTCACTAGTCTTTTCCTGGGTTTTTTTCTTCTTCTAGAGTTCCACTCCTTTTCTATTAAAATCTTCCTTTGCCATTGCTATCCTTCCTGGTAGCACCTCATGTTACTGCTTATAGTACACCCCAAATAAATTTTGAAGCTGTCCACTTGCTCTGCTGCCTCATTTAGAATTCGCACGTTTACATTCTTTCTTTTTCTTCCTATGACCATTATCGTCGTCTTATTTGCATACACCTCAAGTATTTGAAACTGTCCGCATGTTCTACTTATTTCCTATTCGCAAATTTTGGCTACCTCCGTTTTGTAATTATGCTGTTTGATTGGTTTTGTATTGACGTCATATTTTATGTTTTGTTTTGTATTTTTATTTTGTTGCGATATTCTTCTTGTGTTTTGTATTTGTTTGTTTCTTGTGTGAATTGTGTTTGTTATATTTTGTATTGTACCAACATTACTATTGGGCTTATGCCCATTTGTAGTACAATAAATGCATTCAAAAAATATTAACCTGTCGACAGCACAACACATACAGTATTTATATTTGTTCAAATAATTTAGAATTTGTACTTCGACACCATTGTCTCAAATTTTACACTATAAGTCTTTAGCTTTCATATATGATGACCTTGATTTCTGTTTAATTGACTTTTCACAGTTGAATTGGTGACATACCGAGGAATGTGTAGAACGAAGTAAAGTACAGAGCGGTCAGATTATCTTTCGGCCGTTGGACCGCGGGAGTTGACAGAGTGATTGCGCCTGGCTCTCGAGATTTTCGTTCAATAACGTTCTACTAATTTGATGTGTATAGTATAAAAATGTAAACATTTATTGTGTAATGAGAGCTAGTCTGTTTTATAAAAGTTGCTGAAAGGGTGACCATCTTGATCACGCATGCGTGACAAGTTGTGATGAAATTTGAATTAACACGCAAAAGTTATTTTTCAGTAATCTTGGTAATTTTTTGTTTTAATACTGTCTAACAGTTCATCGATGGTATGTGGATTACTTGAATTGATTCGGTTTTTCAGGGATCCCCACAAATAATTGTCGCACACGATAAGGTCTGGCGAACGTGCGGCCCATAAACATTTGGAAATAATAGTGATTAAAAAGTTCCTTATAACTTTCAAAGAATCGTCAGCAGTGGGGACCGTGGCGGAATCTTTTTTAAAATACCCGTATTCTCCCTCATTATCTGACAACAGGAAGAAATTTGAGGGTATTTGTGTGAGGTACTCTCTGCATTTATTGTCGATTCAAAAATTATGGACCCTATTATTCTTCTGGCAGTGACAGCACACCATACACCAATTTTTGCATCATGTAAGGGAACTTCGTCAATTCTGTGGGGGTTTTCCGCGCTCCAGTATCTGTTATTTTGTGTAGCCTACAGACATAACAGTGTAAACGAATTCACGCCTCGTCAGAGAAAATAATTAACTCTGGATAAATGGTACCCTCACCAATATTCTTTAATGCCCAATTACAGAAATTCACTCGACTTACGTCGTCACGTGGCTGTAATGCCTGTACTTACTCTGTACGGTTTAAGTTTTAATAGTTCACGTGGGTTGATCATTCTGGAACGTGTACTTCTTGAGACAGATGGCGCGCGACGTATGGATTTCGTTGGGGAGTAAGAGTTCTAAAGATGCCACAGTTTCATTAAGTTTTTCCTCCGTTAAAACCGTTCCCTTTGCCTACGAATGCTAACGCTTAGGGAACCATTTTCTCATAATCTAAGCACCAATCGCCGGACTGTATCTCTGTTTGGAACTTGAATGCCCGGGGGATTTCTGTGGAAATTGCCTACAAAACTGTTGACATGATTCGATTTTCAAGTTTATGTCATAGGCTGTCATAAGCCTACATGAAAATTCTTTGTTTTAATCAGCTAATGTGAACTTTTTGGCTAGCATTTCAATGGGATAATTAACTTATACACACCGCAATTGCACTGGAAAAACCACACGAAAATCATACTGAAATAAAGAACGTTGACAGTAATGTCTATTTGTGAAACAAGCCATGCGATAGCAGCACTCGGATTCAACTGATCGCACAAAGCAGCCACGCGTATCCAGTGACGTGACCTTCAAGTCGTTTCGAGAGCTCCCGTGCTCTACCGGCCGAAAGATAATCTGATCGCTCTGTATAACGAACGTCTCCTGTAATACGAGTAACGAAGTTATACCACTGTCTAGTATATAGTCACGAAGCTTGAGTTGTGAGGGTGCTAGGAACAAAAGACTGTGCCGGTACTATTCCGCATTGTCTGTAATGAGGCGATATTAGCGACTCTAGTGGCTAGCAACTATCTTACTTACTTACAAATGACTTTTAAGGAACCCGAAGGTTCATTGCCGCCCTCACATAAGCCTGCCATCGGTCCCTAACCTGTGCAAGATTAATCCAGTCTCTATCATCATATCCCACCTCCCTCAAATCCATTTTAATATTATCCTCCCATCTACGTCTCGACCTCCCCAAAGGTCTTTTTCCCTCCGGTCTCCCAACTAACATACTATATGCATTTCTGGATTCGCCCATACGTGCTACATGCCCTGCCTATCGCAAACGTCTGGATTTAATGTTCCTAATTATGTCAGGTGAAGAATACAATGCGTGCAGTTCTGCGTTGTGTAACTTTCTCCATTCTCCTGTAACTTCATCCCTCTTAGCCCCAAATATTTTCCTAAGCACCTTATTCTCATACACACTTAACCTATGTTCCTCTCTTAAAGTGAGAGTCCAAGTTTCACAACCATACAGAACAACCGGTAATATAACTGTTTTATAAATTCTAACTTTCAGATTTTTTGACAGCAGACTAGATGATAAAAGCTTCTCAACCGAATAATAACACGCATTTCCCATATTTATTCTGCGTTTAATTTCCTCTCGAGTGTCATTTATATTTGTTACTGTTGCTCCAAGATATTTGAATTTTTCCACCCCTTCGAAGGATAAATCTCCAATTTTTATATTTCCATTTCGTACAATATTCTGGTCACGAGACATAATCATATACTTTGTCTTTTCGGGATTTACTTCCAAACCGATCGCTTTACTTGCTTCAAGTAAAATTTCCGTGTTTTCCATAATCATTTGTGGATTTTCTCCTAACATATTCACGACATACGCATAGACAAGAAGCTGATGTAACCCGTTCAATTCCAAACCCTCTCTGTTATCCTGAACTTTCCTAATGGCAGTAAAGTTAAAAAGTAAAGGTGATAGTGCATCTCCCTGCTTTAGCCCGCAGTGAATTGGAAAAGCATCAGATAGAAACTGACCTATACGGACTCTGCTGTATGTTTCACTGAGACACATTTTAATTAATCAAACTAGTTTCTTGGGAATACCAAATTCAATAAGAATATCATATAATACTTCCCTCTTAACCGAGTCATATGCCTTTTTGAAATCTATGAATAACTGATGTACTGTACCCTTATACTCCCATTTTTTCTCCATTATCTGTCGAATACAATAAATCTGATCAATAGTCGATCTATTACGCCTAAAACCACACTGATGATCCCCAATAATTTCTTCACGTACGGAGCTCATCTTCTCAAAAGAATATTGGACAAAATTTTGTACGACGTCAACAAAAGTGATATTCCTCGAAAGTTACCACAGTTGGTTTTGTCCCCCTTCTTAAAAATAGGTACAATTATGGCCCCCTTCCATTGTTCTGGTACAATTTCCTTTTCCCAAATAGCAAGTACAAGTTTATAAATTTCGCCATATAATGCACTTCCACCCTCTTGTATTAATTCTGCTGGAATTTGATCAATACCTGGAGACTTGTACTTTTTCAGATTTTCTATCGCAATTCCGACTTCCGAAAGCGTGGCTCAGCAGTTTGTATTTCAATTTCGTCCCGATCATTTCTATTTGGCCTATGTACATTTAGTAGTTGCCCAAAATAGTTTTTACATCTGTTTAGGATTGATGGAGAGTCTGCAAGCAAGTCACCATTCTCATCCTTGATCACGTTTACCTTTGGCTGATATCCGTTCTTAAATTCCTTTATACCCTTATATAAATATCTAATGTTTTTATTCTTACTATTTTTTTCTACCTCATTCAGTTTTTCCTTCAAGTAATCTCTCTTTTTATTCCTGAGTGTAAGACTTGCTTCCCGTCTTTCATTGAAAAAATTATCTCTCTTCTCCTAAACTGGATAGCAACTATCTATGGATGCATATTTCCTATTTACTGAGCTTCGTGACTGTATAGGCCTATACTAGACTGTGGTTATACTACTTTGCTCATATACCAATTCACCAATGGAGTGCAAGAATCCGGTGAATTTCTAGAAATCATCGCCATCTATCACTACAGTATTGTTGCTTGTCGCTGATAGTCGTATTTGAACCTCTGCGAGGATGATTCGTGCGTTGGTCGCAGAACCTACAGTTAAAGTGAACGTCGTCATAGCAACATCAATCTTGCTTCAAGGATTGTTTCTCCTGTAACTTGTATTTCATAATAAGTGTTTCATAGAAGTCATTAGAGCAGCGAGCTGGTTCTTTGTTTTTATTTCGATGTCGTGATTACTTGCGAACCGTGGAGAAGGGAATCTGAAGCTTGGACAAGGAAATGATTTTGCCACCTGGTCATGAATAATGGCATTTTCTGGGTAACATAATAGGCCTACGAGGAATTATTCAATTCAATTTCCATTCAGTGAAGCTGAACAATATCTCCAAAAAGCAATTAAACTAGGATAATAAACTTTAAGAATCCTCAAACGTTTGGAGCAATGGTGTGTGTTAACAGACTCGATGTTGGTTTATTTTCATTAATACTCCAATCTCAGTATTGTAAACATAATGTATTTAATTAGAGATATGGATTTTCCCCAACCTTGTTCCCTTTGAACTTTCAGTGCTAATAATGACCGCTATCACATGCATAGCTCTGTTGATAGTACGTTTGCCCATTGATTTGAGAACGCGTTTAGGTGTGCGTTCGAATCCCGCTTCGACTATCTAGTAGGGGTCATCCGAGATTTTCTGCAACTGTAAGACAAATGTCACATAATGTCATGGATAGAGATGGTGATTTCCGTAATCGCAAAAAATGTGAAATATGCCCAAATGCTGTAAAAATAAGTAATTTTATGTTTCAGTACCTATATTATTGTAGTTTTTTTTAATCTGCGATAGAATACGAAATTGGGCACAAAATACGAAATGTATGTGTTTCTGAGAAATAAGAGCGAAATTACGTTTTAAGAGGCAGTTTTGTCTTTTCGTAAAACAAAAATCAGAATTTATCTGAAAGGCCCCGGAGCCACGTGCAGGCATGCTAACCATTACTTCGCAACGGGTGGACTTCCTGGATCTAAATGAACAGTATGGGATGACGATAAATGCAAGCAAGACGAAGACCATGGTTATTGGAAGAAAAAAAGGAATATGCGAATTTGAAATGAGGAAATAGAACAATTGAAGGGTTCAGAATAATAGTGGGCCAAGCGCCATTTACTAAAACGGTAGAAAACAAAGATTAAAATGAAGTTATTACCATAATTCAATGGAAACATATAGCAAGTAATATAAAGTATACACATTCAAACTAAATGATATTTGTCAATCTTCATTAACCTGTGGTATTCACTTAACTTTAACCCTTGCTTTCTCCGTTTTTAATAAATGGCGCTTGGCCCACTATGGCTCTGAACCCTTCAATTGGCCAACTACAAATAGGGCTACTTGGGGTGTAATATATGTAGTAACATGAGTTCCTGCTAAGTAGTAATGGAAAAGTAAGCTTTTAATAGGAAAAGGAGCATCTTCTGCGGACCTTTGGAGAAAGGACTAAGGAAGAGACTAATGAAGTGCCTTGAGCGGAGTGTGGCATTGTATGGAGCAGAAACACGAACATTACGACGAAGTGAAGAGAAATGACTGGAAGCATTTCAAATGTGGATATGGAGGAGAGTGGAAATAAAAAATAAAGCTATGCTAGAAAGAGTAGGTGAAGAAAAAATAATGCTTGATCATGAAGAGAGAAAGGAATTGGCTGAGTCAGCGGGTAAGAATAAACTGTCTACTGAATGATGCATTAGAAGGAATGGTGAACGGAAGAAAAGTTCGGGCAGAAGAAGGTACTGTATAAGATGATAGATAACATTAAGATATATGGATCGTATGCGGAGACTAAGGGGAAGATTGGAGACTGCTGGGTTTGCAGCGAAAGACCTGCCTTCGGGCAGAAAACTACGAATGAACGCTCTTTTAGCGGTCCTCTGTCATTCACTCTGCAGAAACTGCGGAATCTCTACAGATTAGTTAGAAATAGTACAAGTAGGCCTACAGTACATTTAGTGATGTGTCGCGAAAGTAAGTTCCGAATTGTATGGATTTTTATCATGCAAGGCCTTATTGATAGGCCTACGCTCATTTACAAGAAGTCTACTTCGTATGTTTGGCTCACTAGCTATTCATGTGGGCATTTATTTTCTGAATTGAATAACATCAAAACGCGTTACGTGTTAACATAAGATATTTCCACGTGGTTGTTGCTTAAGACCAGAGCTGGGCAGCAAGAGCGGATTCTACTCTCTCACGGGGAGCCATATGATTTCTCTTCATCCCCTTTCTTCCCCGCCGAACACCGCGCAGCGTTGATTCAGTAACGGATGAATATTAAGCGTCCCCGTTTAGAGTCTAGTTCCGCTCCCGATGCCCAGGCCTGCTTAAGACTGAACTCACGTGACCACCATATGGGCAATGACAAACTGATGAAGAGAAGGAACGTCAGTGATCTTCAGCATTCTATGTAAATTAGTTATGAATTCTTAGTTTATCATTATGTGTTTATTTACTTAACTTATTTACAAGCTTATGTCTTTTCTTTTAACATAACCGAAACACTGTGATATATAGCGATATAGAAGCCATCGGATTAATGGTGGGCGCTAGAGGGTCCATAACAAAACAATTTGTGTCATTCTGTCATAAATTTGGAGCCACAACAACAAAAATTAAAGAAATTTCTATTATAGCTTCGAAAGGTTCTATGCAGATTTTACGGCGAAATTTGTATTTCAATTCAAATTACAGTTGAATTTTCAGTCTATTTTTTATCTGTATTATGTGAAATATTATCTACTGCAAATTTTAGTTTCTCGTAAACAAATTTCTTGTAAGACATTTTTAATGTAATTTTAAATGTTACTGTTTAACATTCTTTGTCTTTGGCAACCTCACCAAGTTGAGGAAGATTAGATTATTTGATAGCTACCACATCTTATCGCAGAATATTATTTTTTTTAAATTGGATTATGTATTTTTTAACATTAATTTACATTTTCTTTTTTGTTCATTTGAATTGATTAGGATGCCGATATTTTTAAATACAAGATTTGGACGGCTATCATTTCGATCTATCTACCTAAAATTGATATTAAACCCTTAAAATGGCAAAACATTTCTCACACTAGTTTATTAAACCGTGTCGGACTGTAAAGAAAACAAGTATCGCAATGTCCATATTTTATATGTTGTACAATATTATAGTATTGTGAAATTTTAAATCCTCCTACCAATTTGTTTTCTATTTTCTTTAACACAAGAACAATACTTTTAATTAATACAGTGTCATTTTCAGTGGGCTTACGTACCTTCACATACTAACATTAACAACATAACAAAAATATCACTGAATTGCTTTTTGATGTGTGTAAAATGCTTTGTTTTCCCCTCCTTTGCATAAATAAATATCTACATAAAACTAAGTATTAAATTATGTGGTTTCAAAGAATTCAAGAATTCAGTTGTATAAAATACAGCCTGCTCACTATCTACAACTGTATCGAGAAACTCATACTACCTGGACTGCGGAAAGATCTTCTTGCATGAATTGCCTAAATTTTGGCCTTCATGATGTATCAACAATACTTTCGTCTTCTTTCTTCCACGGCCTCGTGAAAGTCGATGTTGAATACAACAGACAATAATAAAAAACAACTGACTGTAGAAGATTGCATTTAATATTATACACGAATGTTGATCGTATATAATTTTATCTTTTATGTTTTAATTAATTTAATGTCCATTTGTTCGATTTTAATGTAGCCTATGTTCTTCTCCTGGTTATGAAGATTAAATGTGGAAACTTTGACATATATCGGTCAAAGCGTGTAGATTGTATTGAGTACATACATTTATACATACATACATAGCCACATTCACTTTTATATATAAGATTATAGCATACTAGTGGCTTGTGCAGTAAATGCTGCAAACTAAGTTCATTAGACATTCAAATAAAATTTTTTTTAGATTTATTTTCAATGAAGAATACCAGACATTTTGAAAGTTATTTCTTCCATAATAATGAAACATACTCCTTCTGAATGGGGTTTTTAAATGCCAAAATACTTTTTCTTGAACCTATCCACCTTCAGTTTTTGAGTTTCAACGCGAAAACGCAAGTAACAATGTCAGGACGATCAGTGACTTTTTCATGTGGAAGTAAAGCAAGAGCTGTTTCAGGTCATTGTGGATTGTAGGTGAAAGTTAAAAAAAGTCAGGTTTGCTATGCTTTCGAACAATAGACATAGCTTCTCTATGGTATAGCTGTTGCATGTAGAACTTGAAATGTAGAGAGTAAAATAATTTTATCCTGCTAAGAGATCTTGCTGAAATGATCGAGAGACTACAAAATTTTGTATGCTTTGGCTCTATCAGGGGATGAGGCAGGATGGCCCAGCTATCAGCGTCGGATTCACGAATGCCACCCAGGTCACCTGCCGGACTTGGACAATCATCGCATATAGGGCGCACAATGGGTCAAACTATGCCTTAGTGTACGGACCCGTCCCGGGTCTAGCCCACGTAAAGCAGCCAACCAGTCAGGACACGGATGCTAAATGAAGAGTCCACTGCAA
Organism: Periplaneta americana; assembly: GCF_040183065.1. NCBI lineage: Eukaryota > Metazoa > Arthropoda > Insecta > Blattodea > Blattidae > Periplaneta > Periplaneta americana. Next base: position 91,871,366 of record NC_091128.1, read on the forward strand.
GGATGATGGATGTCACTTTCTTGTCGAAAATGAACCAACACTGTCAATGAATAGCTTAAGACATATAGAATGTACATAGAGAGTTACATGACAGTAACACTGATAGTCATTGTCCAGTATTGATCGGAAAATCACAGTTAAGCTTTGAGCGCTAAACATTTCAAACTTTCAATCGCTTCTCCTGCAAAATGTATTCCAAATGACATCCATCATTCTTGCAGTGGACTCTTCAAATCTATTTATGACAGTTTGTATAGATAATTTGTATACGAAGAACCTTGCCGTGTGAACAATGGGTATTCGCTGTGAGGTTATCAACCTCAAACAGACCACCTCTTCGAACTTATCAGTGCTTGATTAGCCGACCTCGGTTTCTCTTATTCTTTCAGATTAACCTGAAATAACATCGTTCGAAGTCCACTCACCATGCATGACATCGTTTGTTGATTCGAACACTTCTTGGAAAAACACCTTTTACTTTTAAGGCTTAGTTACACTGCTTACAAAGCTTGTTAAGATCACGGATATGGTCAATCAAATATTTAAGACGCTATGCAGTATACCAGCCGTGGCGAAAATGCGACTCACGAGCACATTGTGGCTCGCAGTGCATTTCCCTTGCTTCTTACCTACAACCTCCACCCTATCACTCACTGGAGTCAAACTCCATTCCATTTGTATTTGTCTCTGACCTGCGAGTGGCGTACCGTCGCAATGTCCCTCTCGAAACCATGTACCTCTATAAAAACGAAAGTTTCAAGTAGGATGGGAGGATGTATTTTTTTGCTGACAATATGATGAGTATATTAAATGTATGATTTGTTCACAAGTATTACTAGGATAACGGTTGTATAACATAAAACGGCATTATACTACATGTTACTGATGAAACATTAAAAGGTTAAGTGTTATTATTATTATTATTATTATTATTATTATTATTATTATTATTATTATTATTATTATTATTATTATCAAACGTCGATCCTTTTTCAGCAGATGTAGGAATAATACGGTTAGATCTTCAATTTCAACTCACAGATTTACAATGTGATGTTAAATGAAAGCTAGATGTAAGGACTTGACAAATGTTGAACTTTTCAAATCTTTGGCAAAAAATAAACATTTGAAGCTTCGTTCTTTCGCTTGCTCTGTTGAAGCCATGTTCGCTACAACTTACGTTTGTGAAAAATTATTTTCAACAATGAAAATAGTAAACATCAAATTTACATCACGACTGACAGACAAATATCTTCGTGATCAACTACGACTGGCAGTAAGTGACATAATTCCTGATTTTGAAACTCTGTCGCAGAGACCTTCTCAAGACAAATAATTTTAGGTTGGGATAATGTGTCCTATGTTTTCTTGTTCATTTCTTTCTTCAATACACGTACTAAACTTTAGTTTGTAGCCTTGTACTGTATATAATTTTATTTAAGTACTTGACGTAGGGAAAATGAAAAACCGTTAATAAGTCAGACAGTTGCTTCACTTCCCCTTCGGGTGTCCGCCTCCCTCCACAGGTGCTATGCACATTGCAGCTTACAGTGGTTCGGCGCACGATGGCATTTTCGCCACGGCTGCAGTATACAGAAACACACCGCATTAAAATTGTATTATTCATTTCTATTACTTACTCTGTCTTAAAAAAACGAAGTTTGGATAAACAGAACAAAAGGGGAAATTAAATTTGTGAAGAAGGCTACTAAATATAAGTGACAGGATTATGAGACAAATCAAAGTTTGAGCAGTATTAGAAAGAAATCTAGTATTCGAGAAGCTTCAAGAGTAGGAAAAACAAATGAAACCACAACGTAAGATGGATGAACAGAGGCTGACTTCCACACATCCACTGAAAAGGAAAGTGATTGTGGAACCTTGGTTTCGAAGAGTTTGACGTAAATACGTCTGCTCTCAACTTTAATTTTTCTTTTTTCGTTACCTGTACGATCATGTACGCTGAATTTTACACTTTCTTATTATCAAATTCAGTCATTGATATTACAGATGTACAGTTTTAGACACAAAAAATGATCGATCTCCTGTAGCGTGAATTTGTCTAAGTCCACTTCGGGCATCGCCTGGTTCACACGACTAGGGAAAGGATGTTTATTTTGCATCTAATTTACTCTTTGAATATATCTTCGTTACAGATTATCCATAACACTTGTCTATAAAGACAGAAAAAGCAACAAACAAACAAACAAAACAAAGGAAAAACAGAGCGGAGACGTGCATGACAAATTCCTTCACGTGTAAACCTAAGCTCTCGCGAAGTCAACCGAAGTCTTCCTGAGGTGACTTAGTGTATGGCAGCCGATCATTTTTTTGTGTAAGAATGTATTACTCGACCAAGCCCAGTGGAGTCCTGCTGCCCGGAGCCGTGGCGCTACTGCTCCTGCGTTCGTAATACCGTATCGCGATAGTTCACATTACGCCCGCGGCTCCACTCACCTTGATCGAGTAACGCATAAGTTGTTTGTTGCTAAACTGCCGCGCGCCTATATTGTTGTAATTTAGTGCGTATAAATAATTTCCAAACCATTTGTCCTACTTCAAATCTGAAACCATATTTAGAAAAATTTAACTTTTTTTTACATGTTTTATAAACAGCATAACTAGACCCATTTTAAACATTACAGGAGCTACGCACTCTTTACGGGACTTTGGCATACCTTTAGCGATAGTAAGCAATAAACAATGCTAGCAATATTGTTAAAATATTTAAATTTAAATAAATATAGTACCCATTCTGAAGCCCTTTATTTTCTCATGATTTCACACACAGGGTTCAGTACCATAAGCCTTTTAGTTTTCGAGTTCCCACAATAATCTTACGCTTCTCCTGTATACGTTACACGGGTGACAGAATTGGTTCTCCAGTCAAAATCGAATTACAGCACGCTGTTAACTATTGGATGCTTCCGTCTTAATCATTCATCTTCCTTTTTTCATTTATTCGGAGGAACAATGACAGGTAGGTCTATGCCAACCAAAAGAAAGTCAATAATAATCATTGTTGCCAATATCTCTAAAGTAGGGTGACCAGGTTTTCAAAATTAAAAAAACGGGACACTTATTAAAGTTGACATGACTCATTTTATCTAAACATTCATTATTACTTGTATTCATATAATGTCAGTGAGCAATAAGGTCCAGTTTTATTATTTTAAAGTAATAAATACTACACTGTTTAAAATAACTAGGCTACAATAATTATGCAAGTACATAATAGAGTAGCATGGATACTTGGATTAGGTCATTGTTAACAATTGTTTACATTGCAACTAGTCTGGATTAATTAGGTTGGTTAACTCATCAGTTGAAAAATACTTTAGGTTAATTGGACCTTACATAATATCCATGTACTATATTCTGAACTTGTTTCACAACAAAATTTTTTGCCTCATATTACCTAGTTTAACGTTCTCCATGAAGATCAACTGTACAATCTGCATCACATTTCTTTGATGAGTGAATTTGCTCTCGAAGTGTTGGCCTTTCCTTCAGGAAACTACAGAAGTCCATGCAAGATACATTTTTGAAATTACATTTTGTTATTAACATGAACTTTGTTGAATTCATTACGGTGACATCTGATGGAAACAATATACTGTAGAATTAATCAGTGTCTTACGTGATTATTAAATAAAATAAAAGAAAAATAAATATTTTAACAATAATTTAGGGAAAGGGACGCCATTTTTTTAAAAAAGGGACATTTGGCGTCCCGAGTATACTTTTCTCAGAGCAGGGGACAAGAGGCTGAAAAAAGGGGCAATTCCATTAAAAACGGGACGTCTGATCACCCTACCTAGAGCGAACTCCGGCTCATATCCCTGTTGCACGTTGTAAGTCTCGGCTGACTTTCATTTGAACTAATCAGATACATGCATACATATACACCCAGAAGCCTACATATCAGTAATTAATAAGAAACAGCATTTACAGAGCGATATGGCCCTGACGGTTACATTTGAGACATTAGGGAAGTTTCCTCAATCACAAAGACAAATGCCGGATTAGAAATTTAAGTAGAGGAGCAAGACCTGTGCTGTGACATCATATCCCGTGGCTATATCACCAATGGATATGGAGGAGGAAGATATTATGTTTTAGTCTGAGATGAACTTCCGTGTTGGTAGATTCGTATAAGATTAACACATGAAATAAATTCTCTTTCTGATAGCTCATTCTTTCCAATCTCACACAGCTCATATGCCAGGTCTCGCCTTCTCATCTATACATATAGTCCGGGTCAGCTTACTTAATACCCTAAGGCTGAAACCTAACCATTTTTCCCCCATTACTACATAACCTAGTGGATTATGGTGATTTTATAGTTTGCAAGTTGAATTTTATTTTGCCAACTTCGTTTCGAATTTCGGTAGGTACTGAGAAATGCTACAACTGGTAGTGATTTTGTAACTGTTATGTTGGCGGCAGTGACACAAGTTGTCAGTACTTTAAATTCTGAAAATTCAAACTGTTCTAGATTTCTGAGCCCATTACTGGAAGTTATGAAATTTGAACATACTAATAATTCATTAATATCAGTATTAATATTAATACATAATAGTTATTGTATGTGTTGCTTTGTATTGTGGTTACAATTTCAAGATTAGAGTCAGGCAAGTTAAGTGTAAATAAATAGCCTATACCATACTTCGTGTGATACATGCCCTTGAGTAATCGATAGAAATACCATTTCACATTTTAATTAATTTCTTTCGTGTTTAGACTTCTATTACAATAATGGAGTAAATATTCTGGAGCATACATTTCAAAGTGACATTCGTTTTCGGAATTCATACTTATCATTTCACGTGATCAAACAAAATACATTTTTAGGTTAGGTCTCGTGATTCGCAAACTGTTTAATCAAAGCAATGAATTTCATGTTGTCAGACAAAATACATTTTAATATTAGATCATACACTAATCTACTAACTACTAACATAATGTGCGATAGGTCCAGAAGAAAAATATACTCTTTCACGAATTATTGAACCTTTTAGAAAACACCTCCCTAACATAAAGATGAGATGTGGCAAATAAGCAAGACATCGTTATTATTATTATTATTATTATTATTATTATTATTATTATTATAATACTGTACATGACATAGTGTGATTTTATCCTCTTTTGGTGATATCTAGTATTAGTTGGCAACACTGAAGAGACGGCCAAATTAGGCTTTTAGAGATTACTCTTACGTGATCCTCAGTATACTATGATTTAGCACCGTCTTAATAACCAATATCATAAACATTAAAAGAATCTTAAATCAATTACTTGAACATAAGCTATCTATAACACACGAAAATAGAAACAAAAACTCAACAATAGTCAACGGCCTAGTGAATCCATACTAAAAGATCCTATACACGCGATATGTCCATCGAAAAATTAAATTATGGTTTACTTAAAGACTCTTGCAACTGCAGATGTTATATGAGCGTCGCCAGTGTGCCAGAATTTTGTCCCGCAGTAGTTCATTTACATGCCTGTAAATCTACTGACATGAGCCTGTCGCATTTAAGCACACTCAAATGCTATCCACCTGGGCCGGGATTGAACCCGCAACCTCGACCACAGAAGGCCAGCGCTGTACCGACTATTCTAGCGAGACCGACTTGTCCATTGATCTTAAAGCGTTTTTTTTTTTTTTAGTCAACAGGTCTGAACCTCACAAGTGATACCAAGAAAGCACCATTTATGAGGAAACTAGACCAGAAGATGAGGTAGAGTGGCCAGAGATCCTTTCCCCCTTCATTGCATTCATCGCCCACTAGCTACAGGTCGATTATTTAGTCCTGATAGCTCAGCGACGCGAAAGAGGGGAAGTAATAGGAGTAGTGGGGAGAGTTCCTGAGTAGAGATAAGGCAAGTGGTCGGTAAAGGAATGCAGTACAGCTTAACTGTACTGGTAACAGAACGCTATACCGCATGCGTGACATCCGATCGCTCTGACTGCAGGCAACAGACTAACCTGAACATCCCTTGGCGTAACTTAATGGACTCACCTGACCAAGGCGCACATTGCCGGTGACTGTCACGACTAAATAATCGTACTGTACATATTACACTAGTCAGATTTCAGATGTATACAAACAATTGTTCTTCCTCTGACACATCGTCAAGTGAGATGTACTGCCTGATAATAGACGTACATATCAGCCAGAACCTCAATCAGAGGATATTGAAGCGTGTATACTGTATAAGGAACTAAAAAAAAACAGCATTTATATAATTATAGGATATATCTAGGCCTATACGTAAATTTACCTCTGATTGAGGTTCTGGCTGATATGTACATTTATTATCAGGCAGTACATCTCACTTGACGATACGTGTCAGAGAAAGAACAATTGTTTGTATGCATCTGAAGTCTGACTAGTGTAATATGTAGCTAATAGTCGATGTATGCAATGGAGGGGGAAAGAAACTGGTCACCCTACCCTATTATCTTCTGGCCTAATTGCCTCATAAGTGGTGCCATGTTGGTATCACTTGTGAGGTTCAGGCCTGGACAGTTGACTAACCTAGATACGTATTTTTATAGATAAATATTGACAAAGAGATCACGAGTTTTACTCGTAATTATTGAATAGGAACAAAATGTATACAAAAGTCTAGAAGAATAGCAGGAAAGATAGATAGAATGCAGGTGGAAAACCACTTTTTCGATATCTGGGATCCTTAAATAAATTAATTCCGCCAAAATAGATTGTTTGCAGCATTTTAGCACTTTCACTTTATACTTTGAGAAGGCAAAAAAGGACGTAAGATGTTTGTTAAATAATTGACTTCGTGATTACTGTCGCATTATAAAATGATAAAAATCGAGTGCAGCGTGGTTGAAAACCTTGAGCGCTCGCTTGCTCGTCCGCCTTCGGCACTGGTCACTGTACCCTCTGTCTCCCTCCGTCTTCCTTTCTTTCATTCTGACACGAACAAAGGAAGATCGGGACATGGCAACCATCGAGTTGCATCACACGGACAAGGCGTTCCACTTGAAGTCAGTTCATCTCTGCTCGTAAACAAAAGACGAACCCAGCGTTAGATCAGGTACGGCAGTCTACGAAGGTCGCACTGACTGTCCATCCACTGACGCCTGAAGCATAGGCAGATTTAGCAAATGCATTAGAGCATGTTTTGGTTACAGATCTATAATTTCAAGGGATACCGAACAACGAACTCTAGGAATTTCCAAATTGAAGAGTGGTGTGTCACACTTTGACGCTGAAATCTATTGTGCCAACCTTGAACGGCATTAGAAATAAGTTATGTCAAAACTTGATCATGAACCTTCTTATTTCAAATTCGAATCTAAATAGTCACGTTCTTCTTCTTCTTCTTCTTCTTCTTCTTCTTCTTCTTCTTCTTCATCCCCTAGCTTGTGTACCCCATACAAAAGTTCATTCTATGTGTTACGTTAATCCGAGATCACATATACAGGATGATTCACGAGAATTTACTTTCCCTTACGGAGCTTATTTCCGAAGGCATTCTGAACAAAAAATTCCATATAAACATTTGTCCTAATCTCAGTATTTTCAATGTTACACTAATTTGAAATGGTTTGTAAAATAGCATTATTCTTGAGTTTTAAGGGTAAAAGAATATTACAGATAAAGAATGAACTATTCAGGAGTATCATTTCTTTAATTAGCTAATATTCTGAAGCTAGAAATGTGTTGTGAATTCCATAGTTGCTTCGTACAGATTTTTTTTTTTTTTCGATTTTTAACTACAAAATTATATTTTCTTACGCATTTATCACAACAACTGTTACAAATCACGCCACTCTTCTAAATTCTTTAAGACTGTACATTAGGATGCATAATTAAACTGTAAAGAATCAAATTCCGAAAGTCGTATGATTTGTAACAATTTTTGTCACAAGTGCGTAAGAATGATGTCATTTTTAGTTAAAAATTCAAAAACAAAATTTGTACAAAGCAACCGACAACACATTTTAAGCTTCGGAACACTAGCCAATTAAAGAAATGATACTTGTGGATAGTTCACATTCTCTATTTTTAATATTCTGTTACTCTTAAAACTGAAGAAATAAGGTTTTTTTATGAACAACTTCAAATTATTGCAACTTTGAAAATATTGAGATTAGGACAAATGTTTATACGACATTTTTTACTTAGAATGTCTTCGGAAATAAGCTCCGTAAGGGTCGGTAAATCCTCGTGAATCAACCTGTATAACAGATTGGAATCCCCATGTTAAAAACGGTGAAATGTAAAAGAGAACAAACACCACGATCGCCACCGTAGATTGGGAACGACTGCTGGATGTAAGTACAGTTGCTCCATGAAATTCAAATGAGAGTTATAAGGTGACTTCTTTTGCAGTAGCAGATGGCAGAATAGTGAAACTGATGAAAGTTGTTGCCGTCAAAGCCAATAAGACTGAGTAATCTGTTATATATGTGATCAGGGTGTTAATTCAAGTACATCAAGTTCAATGATATCTGCAAGACTATCAAATACATCCAGTACGTCATCTATTGGCTCGAAGGAGATAGCCGTTAGCTCTCGTGCATTAATATTGACATTATACATCATTCAAAAGTCCGGCTACACAGACAAATTCCGTTATTAGTGCAGAAAGCGAAATGTGTAAAGAGGGGAAAGTTGTTGGAAATATGTAGATTTCAATCTAATGTGCTTGAATTTTCAACGTAGAATATAGCGTTAAGGCTGTACACTAGTACGACACACCCACCATTCCCAATGCTGCCAAATTAGTGACCTTTTCCCTAGTTCTACCGGATTTTAATCATCATTTAAGCAAAGCCCATTATAAATAAACCAATCGTTTCCTTTCTTTAAATGCAGTGTCCATTAATAATGTATTTACTGGTAGCAAGGAAGTTGGAGTTATCAGCATATAATATGATTTTACTCCTCACATTTACAGTTAAATCATTGATCACAATAAAAAAAATTACAGGTGACCCAAAACAGATCCTTGGGGTGCACTAAATTCGATTTGAAGAGTCTCAGAAAGTAATAATCACAGTAAAACTTTTTAAATTGTAAAAAAAAACACGGGATTATAACTTCTAGTTAGATTTTCAATATTTTAATAGCATTTTGGGCTACTAACAGTTTCAAATGTTTTTTTTTATAATCATCAATCATTTTCATCTTATCTTCCGCGACGTTCTTGTGTTCTTAGGAATTAGGTTATATACATCGTAATGTTGTTGTACATTAAATTTCTTACAAATAATGTGTTCTTTTACACATTTTACATTGTGCTCTCCATCGTGTTGCAGCTTGAAATCCTGAACAACCAATCTTCATGCTAAGATTGAGTAACAGGTACTGCTGATTTTAGAACTAATGTGATTTGTGTGCCAATTAATAGTATTCATAATTACACCGATATCCGTAACGTAATTTAATCGTATAATGAACAAAAATGGACCAGATTCCCATAAATAAACGTATAAATACGAGTATAAAAGAGAGTTATTAACTGTTCACATCACCTCAACAAAATAAACCACACATTTTAAAATAAAATAGTCAAACATAATACTCTACATAAATATACAAAACTCTACAGAGTCTCACTATCACTTGCAATCGTGTTGTTTTCATAGGTGCTGGAAAACAAGCAATCGCAATGTTTAGTACTACCAGTGTAGTTATTCATCCCTGCCACTCCTCCTACTGCGAAATATGGGAAGAGTATAGATGCACACGAGCTCGACAGTTTACACCGCGGGAGACGTACTCATGGCGAGCTGATGTTGATATGACTGATTTAGGGGAAGATTTTCCGGGAATACTCCCGTTTCCCCTACGGTGTTTCATTTTTCTGCTAAATTATCGTCTTCATGCTGGTGTAATATAAAGCAATTGTCTAAAGAGTAGGTCTACTATCAATATTACGGATAAGACTTATTGGTCGAATAATAACAATGATAATAATGATAAGGAGATAATGGGTAGGGTGGCTAGCTCCTTTCCCCCTCCATAGATGATCGGCGATGTATGCAATGAAAGGGGAAAGGAACTTGCCACCCTACCCCATTATCTCTGGCCTAGTTGCCTCATAAGTGATGCCTTGTTGCTTCGGACAGTTGACTAAACAACAAGTAGCAATAGGTTAGTACATTTCATTTAACTGCATTTTAAACTGCAGAGGTTATCCAGGATCGAAATTTAATGTGGACAAGAAATAGCCAACATAATTTTCCTAGGTCTCTGCAGCAGGGACAGGGTTCTAATATTTACCGTAAATACCCGACACGGGACTCACAGCTCTAACCTCCTCTCGTAGGAAATCATTCTGAAGATTTTATCACCCTTTTAGTCCCATGTACCTGGACCTAATTTGAACTCGCGAATATTAGGTCCAACAGCTAGAATGATAACCAATACATCAGCGAGAACTCAGCTACAACGAAGATAAATTTCTGTGTTCAACGTTAACAATAAAAATTACATCATATATCTTGTTTGAGACTACCTATATTTTTTTCCACATATGTACTGTACCTGTCGTTGGAAATATATCTCTGACACAAGATTATGGATAATATTTTCATATTTTCATTGGCTAGTGACAAGTGGAATGAGAATCTGCACACAAAAAGTGCAATACATTCTGCATTGCTATTTTTCGCTAGTGAAAGGATTGGCGTGCTAAGTAACGTGACACATTGCATTTGCATTGTAGGTAAACAGTCATACATATCGGGAGAATTGATACGTCCAGTGTAACTTTTCTCTCTTTTTTTTTTTTACATTTTACACAGTTTATTTTAAGCTGACACTTGTAGGAAGTTCATATGTTAAATTTTTTTGTTCAATTGGCAACGATGATATTTCGAACCTCAAGTCTTGTGCTGCTCTGACGACTGGAGGTGACGTAGTCTACTTGCGTCATGATAGCTAAGTAGGCACTATAACAGTTAAATGGTACACTATTGTGGTCGCAAGGAAAGAAGCAACTTTTGACAGCTACGTGACGTATATTTTTTAACTCCTATCCGCTCCTCCAATCCCTCAACCAATGGGAACTGGATACGTCACTCGTCTTTCTGGTGCCACATACGAAGTGGACACAACATTGCCACATATACAGGGTGATTCACGAAGATCGTGCCATCTTCTAGGATCTGATTTCTGACATCACTTTGTTGAAAAACGTTAATATAAACATATGTCATTTTTTAAAATTGAGTGAGTTACACCAACCTCAATGTTAAACATAAACATCTTAATTATGAAGGTTCAAGCATTTAAATTATTTACGACAATGGTAATGGGTACATTATACATTCATTAAAGAAAATTCACATTATTATTCACCTAAAAATGTGTATTAAAGCCGGTTTCCAAAGACCCCAACTTGTGCAGCAATACATAATGGATGCTAGGTAGATACGTTGTTGTACCAACTCTTCTCGAGCTGTACACAATGTCTTTAAACCATCCCACAAACAATAGTCTAATGCCATTGTAGCATTGGGGACTGAACCAATATCCCTCAGTAACTGAAACATAGGAACGAAAACACCACGTCACGGTGTTCTACGATCTGAAAATCTCCTTCGATATTCGTCCACAACTTTTATAGCATTTTCGTCACAAACGCCATAACATAAATCGTATTTGCGTGCTCGATTTTGGGAAATTGAAATGACATTTTTGCTAACTCTCACGCGCTGAATGAGAGAAAATGATTTTGAGATATTTAGTAATTCGGCTTCTAACCTAGTGATGTCGATTGTTCCGCAACAGTTCCCCTTTTCTGCAGAAACCAAGAACATGAGGAAGGGTTTCGTACTCGTTGAAATGACGGCAACGGGATTCTTGGCTCCTACCAGGGAATAGTTTCAGTAGTTACAAACTAAAGTAAAAAATAATTTTATGCTCGACCATGCCGATATGTAGTAATTATACACCTGGTAGCAGACCTTTAATGCATGTCATTAAAGTACACCTACTCATTAAAGTACAGGTCTTCAGCCAATGATAACTCAGCTTACATGTGTTCAGCCAATGACAAGTCAGCTTTGTACCGTTATAAAACCGCAAGTATCGATTATTCTCGGATATGCAATCGAAAGAGAATTAGCGAAAAGTCACGGAGGCTGGAAATCCAATACTGTCGCAGAAGGTTATGTTCTGTTACTATAATAATTAGCGTTAATTGTAAATACTATTCAAATAAATTCAATTTGTCATCTCGTTTTTCAATGTCTAATTTAATTTCAATGTTATCTCTGTAGGTTCTTATGGCCTAGCAAGGTCAATATGAACATCTGTTCCTCGGAAAAAGTCAATACTTTCGCTTCTGCCAACATCTCACAACATACGGGACATTGGTCAAGGTCAGATACAAAGAAAATTAATAATATCAAGTTAGAAATATTGTCGAGCATGAAAAGTCATATGAAAGTCTCCTATAATGGTAATTAAGAAGCTCGTATGAAAATTATGAAACTCGCTTGCGCTCGTTTCATAAATATCCATACTCGCTTCTTAATTACCTTCATTATAGGCTCGTTGCATAATGTACTATTATTATTTGTAGTAATGTCACGAGAGGTCTGAGATCTGCCGATAAATCCACGAGCGAAGCGAGTGGATTTATCTGGGAAATCTCAGACCTCGAGTGACATTTATTAGGACTATTTCGTCAATAAAATAAAAATTTTAATAATATATCCCTAAAATTCGATCACAAAATGTTAATAATTGTATATTAACGAATACTTAACCTATTCAGACATTGTGAAGTTGAAATACTCGTAGATGAATATCGATTATTGCAATAAAGAAATTCGATGTTATTATTCAGTGTCCACGCCTGTGGAGTAACGGTTAGCACGTCTAGCCGCGAAACCAGGTGGCCCGGGTTCGATTCCCGGTCGGGGCAAGTTACCTGGTTGAGGTTTTTTCCGGGGTTTTCCCTAAACCCAATATGAGCAAATGCTGGGTAACTTTCGGTGTTGGACCCCGGACTCATTTCACCGGCATTATCACCTTCATCTCATTCAGACGCTAAATAACCTAAGGTGTTGATAAAGCGTCGTAAAATAACCTACTAAAAATAAAAAAATATTATTCAGTAATGCCAATTGCGAAAAGCGAAATACAGGTTTAACATTGTTAATTACATGTACTGCACTTTTCTCTTATTATTATAATTATTACGCCATACGAAAGGCAGTTTGATCAAAGACATTATTACTATGCAAGGTCTTTGAGTTTGATATGCGATGATGTTACATAAATTTGAACGTCTATTAATTGTTTAATTTCAATACAAATGTTATAGGCTACAATTTTATAGGTTACGTTAGGCCTACCTGTGGAAGCAGGACCAATGTCAGCTGTGCCTTGTTTCGACCGTTACTTACAATGAGTGCTACACGAAAGCATTTTTTTTAGCTCGACAAACGCATTCTCGCTGTAGTGTGTAACGGAACTAAAGCTGCATCTACACAGTTCAATATTCCAATCGCGTATGCGTGCAATCTGGGAAGAATAGAATCAAGTTTAAAAGGTACGTTCAATTAAGATGCATAAATATTTTGTGTCTACATGGTGCGCCGTCTTCACTGTGTAAATATATTAATTAATATTAAATATCAATCTTGCATTCATTGCTTTAAAGTTGAAAGAAAAGTTTAACCGTGTAGTTGCATCTTAATGTATTCATATCATTAATTTACGGGGAAACAGTTGGCGACAACGACTAAACAAAAGAACGACCATGCGATAAATTGATAGCGACAAATCTAGCTGCAGAAATTATCGCAAAGTCTGACTGTGATTGGTTGGAGTTCAAAATTCCATTACACTTCATTGGTCGAAAATGGAATGACGTCATATAAAGGAAATAGTCGTGATAAATGTGCCTGTTTTTCAGAAAATATCTCCCAAATCTGGACTTTGTACTCGATACACATAGTGCTATCACTTTCAAGTTCAATGAGATTTATCGTTTTTCTTTTGATGGCCATCATAGACGAGAAGTTTATTTTGCATAAATCTGATGTTGCAAATGTAATACAAAATTTATGAGATTCTTTGGTAAGCTCGAGGTATTCATACATTCTTTTGATCCACAACTGGTCTACACTCTACGGAAAAGCCTAGTTTCAACATTCCATCAGCAAGTATGTTTGTTTTTTAAATAATTAACATTTCCTTTTGGAAAGTGGGGGGGGGGACAGATTTCAGCTAGTTGAGCGCAACTGTCTAAAAGTGGATGTAGTACTATCTGTGACTGTCTTATTGCTTGGAGTGTCTTTTGGAAAGTACTAAAAAAGCTGTTGTTTAGAGTTGTGCAAACTTAATTTAACAAATTCAGTATTTGTCATATCACATGTAGCTAAATTTTCCACGGAGTCTTTAACGTTCTGGATTGCATCAGTCATTTTTGTCAAGTGATGTAGACCAGAAATGAAGTTTCTTTATACATCCTTTGATTTTTTTATCCTTTGCTGTTATTATGTTAACATCTTGGCCTTGCAAACTATTATTCAAAGTGTTTAAGTGTTCGAATATATCAGGAAATTAAGCTACTAAAAATGGTCTTCATGTAATATTTCACGTCATTGTTGCACAATATTTTTCTATTTTGATCATTCTTTGGGTAGTTTTCACTAGTTTTGAGTCAAATTATAATTATTTTCGATTTTACAGGGATTTGTATTTTTAGAACGAGTTTAAGTAGCCTACTGTACCCTACCAATTCGGTGGAGGAGGGTCGCAGACAGAAATCTCGCCCAAAAGCGGGTAGCGCCTTCAAAAAGTTTGGGATCCACTGCTATAGAACATCTTTCAAAGAAGAGATGAAATCACAACGGCCTTAAAGCGAACTGTGAGGAAGCTACCGCAAAGGCATCTGCAGGCAGAGTAAGCTATCTTGAAAACTCATATTTAACAAGACAAGAGACTTCTTTTAGGAACTGTAATATAGGGTAATGAATAAAAAAAATAGGCTTAAGGACTTTGCTAATAGACGGTAATATATTATGCAGACTATTTTGTGGTTTTACAAGTATAGTGAGTAAGCAGAGAAACATAGTGAATCTCCAGTGATTTATATTGGGTGTGCAGTGTATTGTAGTGAACGCGCAGTGAGCTTAAAATAAATTCTGAGAGTTATAGTGGTAGAAAAATGAGATAGATTTATAGTGAAAGGGTGAGAGTTACAGTGAACGTCCTAAATTGTTTGTAATGTGGTCTAGGCTAGCGATTTGAGGTTAATATAGTAAGTACAGTTCTACGGAATAATAAGGGTGTAATTGATGTTTTGTTATTTGAAGTGTGTTGTGTCAGTGAAGTGTGTTTGCGTCAGTGAAGTTTTATAGTTTATAGTGGTAGTGCAAAGTATTTGAACAGTGAAATGTTTTTGAAGTGTTAGTGAAATCAGGATAGTGTCAGTGAAATGTTTTATAGTTCCAGTGCAGTGAGCGAATTGATAGCGAAATGAGTGTAGTGCTGAAAGGTACTTATGCAAGTATGAACATATATCATATATACTCGAGGGTTTACGTTCGAACTTAGGGTTAAGATATAAATTAGATTTACTTTAATTAAATATGTTATATTAAGTGATTGTGCTTCATTTAATTTAGGGTGCTCCTTGTTAATATTATTATATATTGTTATTATTATTTTATTATTAATAATTATGAAATGTAATTTATTATTAATGTAATAATATACCACAGAGTACCCATTTGCAGTGTGAATAAATACATACATAATATTCCCAAATAAATTTATCTCATAACAGTCTTGATTCAAATAATTATCGAAAGCCGTTTTATTAAGAGATAGGTCATTTAAAATGTTCATACAACTTTGGCATATACAGTATGTAGTAGGTATTGATTTCGATAACATTCTCCGGCCTGATCGCCTGAACTATTCACGTCCATTCACAGACGTCCACACAGAACTATGTAGGGCACTAACTCTGACCTTTTTGTATCCGTCGTGTCAAGCTCTTGTTTGAGAAAGATAATGAATCTCTGCTCGTCAAACGAAATATTTGAGCTCTGATTCCTTCTTGGTTCTTTGTTTGACGACTCGGATCGCTTCTGAAGTCTCCAAACAAATACATGATGTCCACGGAAATACGCTTGTGTCAATATAAGAAGAAAAAAGTGTCGCGCGCCTCTTTGTAGAGAGGTCAAAGGAAAACGGACGACAATGAAGCAACAAAAGTACTTTCATGCTTCGAAAATATCTTTATGTTTATCTCTATAGATAGGTTATGATTTTTTTTAAGGAATGGAAATCGATAGTTACCTCTGAAGTACAAATACAGCAACATGTCATTGTGAACAGGCTACATAGAGTGGCGAGGGCATTTTTGTTCCCTTTATTAGAAAGTACAACTCAATTTCATGAAAAAAAAATCAGCATTAGGTTTCCATAGGAGCACGAACAATATCCAAACGATTACTCAATTTCAGTCCAGGTTCTCTGTAGAGTATATGGTGTGATAATTGCTACTATTTCCACAATACGATTACGTAAGTTCTTGGTGGAATACACATGTCTCAAAGAAATAATCTGACGGAGTAATGTTAGGAGAACAAGAAGGCCATGCTATTGTACCGGTGTGTCCAATCCAACGGTTCGGAAAATTGTTGACCAGTGTTGTAGGGACAATAATGTTTCAGTGAAGCGGTGGTCCTTCTTGTTGGAAGATTATGCTGTTCTGTTTGTGTGCAATTTGTAGAAACGTGTTCTTCTAGTTTGCCTAGGTACGGAGGTGCTGTGGCAATAGGATCAATGAAAAAGAAAGATATAATTATTATCATACTCTGTATAAGACCACACCATTCATTTAGTTTAGTGTTGTATCGAATATGCTCCAAACTACACGGGGGTTTTGAGAGTCCCATATTCGGACATAGTGCCGGCTCTTTCCCACACAAATGAACAGTTGCCTCGACAGAAAACATAACATGATAAAAGAAATAAATACAACATTTATTTTCGTTAATGTACTCTAAACTCTCAATTGAAAATTCTTGTTGCCGAGGTTTGTTGGTTAACTTGACTTCTTGAACGATTTGTACATTACAGGGGTAATTTTTATGTTGCGTAATTTCTGCAACGATAGACAATTACCATTGTCATTCCCATCATTGACGAAAATATTGAGTTGAACTTTCCAATAAAGATAATAATTTCCTTGCATTTTTGGTCTTCTTTTCATAAACTATCAGTATCAGGGAAGCTCGAGAGGGCCACGCTGTAATTTACGTAGAGTAGGTCCTATATGAGAGGAAAATTCCTTCCAGGGATTTTAAAATTTCCACGCAGTTATTGACCTGCTTTTAAAACTTCCACGCAGCTATTGACCTGCTATTCAACTCTTGAAAATTTCCATGGATCAGCCAATTGTATTAGTTTTTAACCTCAAACAGCTAAGCCGGAAGCAATGTGTTGTCACCTACAGACTTATCACGTAGTAGTATACCTAGTAGTAGTAGTAGTAGTAGTAGTAGTAGTAGTAGTAGTAGTAGTAGTAGTAGTAGTAGTAGTAGCAGTAGCAGTAGTAGTAGTAGTAGTAGCAGTAGCAGTAGTAGTAGTAGTAGTGCGTCCGCAAACTCACTCCGCAGCGAGGAGACGATGATGTATACTCTAGGGACTACAGTCATGTTGGTAGGTGGGATTCACCGCTAGCGGCTGCAGTTATATGTTGGGAGGTGGAATTCAACATTATTACAATTGCTGCCAACTTAAAACTTCCCGCTAGGAGATCGAGCGTCTCTCCTCGCTGCGGAGTGAGTTTGCGAACACATTGTAGTAGAAGAAGTGGTGGAAGTAGTAGTAGTAGTAGTAGTAGTAGTAGTAGTAGTAGTAGTAGTAGTAGTAGTAACTAATTGTTAGGATTTCCTTATCTTATACCCTTTCAGTGGGATTTGTATACCTATTCACTATTGGAGGTTTAACAGGTGTCGTATTAGCAAATTCACTTCCCCTCCCCCTATTACTACATATTATGCTACTGGATTATAGTGATTTTGTATTTGTCAGGTTGAATTTTCTTTCACCAACTTCTTTCGAATTTCGGTATTGACAACAGTGTTGCCAGACTAGCAACACTAAAATCCACCCACGTAACAACCAAATTCCACACATGACTTTAGCATACATTTTCGTGCACTATAATCTTGCAGAATATATATATATATATATATATATGTTAATTCATGTACTGTACTTACATAGCTTTCTGCATCAAACTCTGGTTTAGCGTCCCTCACACTTTTATGATCGCTACAGTACTTTTAGAAATAGGCCTATCTTCCATTGTGTAAAAGTTATTTATATAAAACTTGTGTATAATGCTCATGTAATATTTATCTATTTACTTATATTCAGTTTTATTTGTTTAAATACGGAGTATATTGTTGTTTAGTCAACTATCCGAAGACAGGCCTGGACCCCAAAAGTGACACCAACAATGAATCACTCATGAGGCAACTAGGCCAGGAGATAATGAAGGAGGGCAATTAAGCAATTTAATCTTAGGTACCTGATAGAAAATACATTTGTAAAAGGTCGTACATGGAGCAGATTAGAGAGAACAAAAACCAGACAAATGATTGAGCTTATTGTTACTTTCTCATCCACACTCTCAAGATGACCCAATTTGTTTGCCAAGCCATCACCATTCCCCTCAAGTTCATTGTCAGGCAGATGTCCGAATCCATGTGTGGTGTCAATATTCCCTTGTCACTCAGAACTTTTAAAACACAGGAGAAAGTCTAAAAAGAAAGGGTAAAAACATTCAAACAGAATGACAAAACCCAAGCTACCCCTTCAAGATAATCCATCCACGACTGCTATAGAGTCAACTGTACCGGTATTTCATATGCACATTTATTTTTTATTAATTAAAACATTTGGTGAGCCTAGATGTGAGAATTCGACACAATATCAACACAGCTAATCAATCTACACAACATTCCACGCAGCAATACAAATTCCACACAGTTTAGCAACACTGATTGACAAATACAACTGGCAGTTACTTGCTAAAATGTTATGTTGACAGCATTGTTTGCCTTTGAAAAAGCTGCCAACGTTCATGAAACGAAGTTACTTGCGAGTATTATTTGAAATTTGAAGTTAAATAAACATTAATAATAAATAACAGCAACAATAATTAATAAACAGCAAATATTTTAAAGTGATAGGCCTATTCCTTATTCAGAGTTCATACTACTATTCCATAACGGTCATACAAAATAAATTTGTTTGGTTAGGTCTCATGAATTGTAAACTGTTTAGTCAAATCAGTGAATTTCATGTTGCCAGACAAAAAACATTTTAATATAGATCGATCAATGAATCAATCAATCATAAATGAATGAATGAACCTATAGAAATGAACAAATTATTATTATTATTATTATTATTATTATTATTACATTGGCTTTAGTGATATCCGGTAACAGTTGGCAAGATTGAAAATAAGGACATATTAGCTTTATTTTAGGAAAAAAATCTTACGTGAAAAATATGGTGTGAATTTCATCGTTACTTCGTACAGAATTTTTTTTTTCGATTTTTAACTACAAAATTGAATTTTCTTATGATTTATCGCAACAATTGTTACAAATCACGCCACTTTTTTAATTCTTTAAGATTATACACTAGGATGCATAATTAAACTGCAAAAAAATCAAGTTCCTAAAGTCGTATGATTTGTAACAATTTTTGTGATAAGTGTGTAAGAATAATGTACTATAATTTTTAGTTAAAAATTGAAAAACAAAATCTGTATAAAGCAATTCAGAACACATTTTTAGCTTAGAATACTAGCCAATTAAAGAAATGATACTTCTGAATAGTTCTTTCTCTATTTTTAACACTCTTTTACCCTTAAAACTAAAGAAAAAAGGTATTTTACTAACAACTTCAAATTAGTGTAACTCTTAAATTACTGAGATTAGGACACATTTTATATGACTTTTTTTACTCAGAATGTCCTCGGAAATAAGCTCCGTAAGTGACGGTAAATTCTCGTGAATCACCCTGTTTTTAAGTGTTTCGCTTTTTACTTGCGTATTTTCATTTCGTAAGGTTTTCCATCTCCCAATAGAGAGGATGAAGATAGGTGTACATTTATTTGAGAAATCAAAATTTATTAGTGAGGAAAAAAGTTTAACGCACTATCACTCACATTAGGAAAAAGGATATGGATACTATATGTATACACAATAACTCTGCTCTTCTAAAAACTGGAGAGAGCTGTCGACATCACAATATAATAGTGATCACTAGGTAGGTCGAATAAAATACTTCAGGTCATCAGTGTACATAACACATTTTGTTTGATGTTGCTTTACTGCAAATTTTGATTATCATCTGACGATATGATTTTATTTAAACATGAAGTTCCGTATTTACTTCAAGTTCAAGTTCGAAGGTCGGTTTTATTGGGAGTGCGAAGTCCAGACCTGTGTTCAAGTGATGTCAGACTCACTCTTGCATTATTTGAGTGCGGTCAGTGACGACAGCTGTGCAAACTCTGGTGCTCTTGAGTTCGTGGTCACGGTGATGCCAACCGTTAACAAATTATCGTATTGCGAAGTCGTCTGATCAGTTACAAATTAAACGTCTTTGACTTCTGTATTGCATATATAATTTGCAATGAAAATTAATTTAAACTGTCTTTATAGATAAGTATACCTAAATTATTTCATCTTCAATTTTCTGCTACGCTCCAAGTCAGGGGTTTTTAATCTATGGATTGCGACACAAATATTAGGTCCGCGTGGATTTCGGGACCGATCGCTGTAGCTTGCTGAAAAAAAGTTATTGAAACACTTAATTTGAAATCATAAACCTTTTCAGAAGTACAATTTTAAGAACACAAATTTTGGCTTTTTCAGGAATTAGCTAATTATAAATTTTGTAATTTTAAATTTTATCTAAAGAACTCTATAGCTTTATTATTATTATTATTATTATTATTATTATTATTATTATTATTATTATTATTAAGATTCACCTTTTAATTATATAGGAACTCGAATATCGTTTCACAGAGGAAAAAAATATAGAAGTAAAATTAAATAAATACCAATTATTATTCGGAACATTAAGAATAACTCTAGAGAATATACTAGGAAGGGCACGCAACTTGAATTTTACAATGTGATGGCTGTACCAACATTACTTTATAAAATAGAACCATAGGTTGTAAATGAACCAGACATACGGAGAACAAAAGAGGTAGAAATGATATATGATATGATATATTTCGTCACAGCACTTCTTTACATGTAATGGTGTACCTCACATTTCTGTATCCGGTGTCACCATTAACATATTATTGCAATAACACATTATTTGCAGTACACGTCTACACAAATACTCCCAATTACACTATGTACCTTTTTTTGTTATTTGGTCAAACTCCCATTCAGTATTTCTCCTACATTTCATTTGCTATTCTCTATTTGTTCCTTAATCCTAATATATCTAATATTCTATAGTACTTTCACATCCCCTTTATCCTCTAACTACTATTCACTAAAATCTTTCAGTTTATCTCTATAAATTATCATATTGAATTATTTGTCCTATTTGTTCTTTGACCTTTTTTTCCTATCTTTCTCTTATATTCAATTACTGTTCCAACATTCAAATGTTAGTACTATTGTCACTTGTTCCCTTCTCTTAACCCTTTCTCACTATTTTCTCTCATTCCTATTTGCGCTCACTTTCACTTTCTCACTATTCTGCTTACACTTAATCCATTGTCACTATTCTCACTTCCTATAAATAGCCTACTTATATTTTATTCTACACATCTGCTTATACACTTTCTCTCTCCCCTATACTTCTCGATCTTTTCCAGTTTCACTTTATTTGCACTTTTTGATCACATCCACATTTTTTTAAACGTATCAAATATCTCTGCTATATCCTCAGCTGTCGCAGGTTTTGACCTTTCTTTACTGTAGAAGAGGTAGAAATGTACTTCCTAAGAGCTTTAAAATGCTGTTGGTAATCGTAAGTGCTGAAATAAGAAATCACCTCAATATAGATGATATTACACATAAGCTAACTCGATACAGATATCATTGGATAAATTATATTGAAAAAAGGTAAAAGTACCGGATCCCAAAGCAAGATTGATATTATCGATCCTCAGGCCGCCGAGACAGAGGACGGTCTAGAAAAAGATGGCATAAAAATTGAAGCCGGAACAGATTTTGTAGTCTGAACCTTGAAATGATGATGATGATGATGATGATGATGATGATGATGATGATGATGGTGATTACACAGATAAAAATAGATACAACATTTGGCTTTTACTTCAACTTAAATTCTTGAGTCATATTTTCTATAATCTATAAGCCTATATTCTGTGTGAATGAGTAAATATAAATTTGGATTGTAAAACAACAAAATACATTCTAAATTACATTTAGATTAAGTGAATATTATAACTGGTAACAAACGCAAATTTTTTGAAACTGACATCACCGCACTATGTTTGAAGCGAGTAAATAGGATATAGTATTCAGGATGGACACCAAACCAATATACATGACGTTGATGAAACCGGAAATACCGCGAAATGCCGAGGCAAAGGGAGGCAGACACTGGATAGGGAAGAACACACTGTTTAGGTTTAGATGAAGACAAAGGCTTGTTAACTACATTATGTTGAAGTATGATGTGATTCTATCGGGTTAGACTAGACTGTCAACAGATATGACATATGACAGACGAGCCCTTGTTTCAGCGAAGCGAGTTAGAAGGTAGCTTACATATTTGAAGTCATTGGAATATGTTAAGATTGTAATTTAGAGATATCAACAAATAAAACAAAAACATTGAACTACAAAGAGTCGGAAGTAAGTTACTTTGAGTAACTACAATTATAACTCACATCAACTTTCTAAAATAATCATTTAACAATTTCAATTAAGCCTAATGAATAGTAAACGAGTTATTATTACTTGCCATTTTCTGTCAGTTTCTTCTTTCGTCACCTACATCTTTGCATTGGTCTGGTTGAGAACCTACCTGGAAAAACAAAAAGAGATAATATTTTAGAGCTACATTTTCATAAAGTACTTTGATACTTTGTGTTAATGTAAATGAAGGTCAGACTTTTGCCTTCTACATCTTTCTCTTTCCGTTGTATCATATTTTGCCTGTAGAAGATACACAAAAAATGTTACTAGTAAAATTAGATGTATTAAGGGGTTAATTATAAAGTTAGCCTTGGGCCTTCGTTATGAACAAAGTGCAAGTGAATAATTTCAAGGGAAAAATTTTTCCGGAGCCGGACATCAAACCCGGAACCTTTGACTGAGCGCGCTAACGTTCTACCGACTGAGCTACCCAGGAACTCTATCAGACCCCGACTTAATTATTCTCTTTTATATCCACAAACCTCAAGTTGGTTGACAAGACGTCAGAGATTCAACATTGAGTGCACACTTTCTGTGTGACTTAAATTTGTGGTTTTCTGTTAATGAACAGTAACATGTATTATACAAATCTGGCTTTCAGGTATAGCTCCCTGCAAAGCTGACTTGAATAATTTCAAAGGGAAAAATTGTATGCACTCAATGTTGGGTCTCTGACATCTTGTCAACCCACTTGAGGTACAGACCGATTATTTAGTCCTGACAGCTCAGCGACCGAAAGAGGGGAAGTAATAGGAGGAGTGGGGAGAGCTCTGAAGTAGAGATAAAGGCGAGCGGTCGGTAAAGGAATGCAGAACTGGAACCATACCGCTCTACCGCACGCAAGACATACGATCGCTCCGAAGGCAAGCGAGTGAATAACCCAAACACCCCTTGGCGTAACTAAATGGACTCGCCTGACCCAGGTGCATATCTCCGTCGACTGTCGGAACTAAATAATCGTACTGTACGTGGATATAAAAGGGAATAATTGAGCCGGGGTCTGGTAGAGTAGTTTCTGGGTAGCTCAGTCGTTATAACGTTGGCGCGCTCAGCCAAAGGCCCCAGGTTCGATACTCGGTCCAGGAACAATTTTTCCCTTGGAACTATTGAAATCAGCTGTACAGGGAGCTATACCTGAAAGCCAGATTTATATAATAGTGAAAATTGTTACCATGGAAAAGAGTACGATATTTGGTACGTGGTTACTCTGTATTTGGTGCTAAAAAGTTTATGGTTCTATATTGTGAATTTTTAAACAAAATCATGTCATATAAACATTTAATTTTAATGAAATTGTAAAACTGAGCTTCGGTCAGTGATAAAGCCGCTATTTTTGAAAGGACTGTCTTGCAAGGAAATTTATGAGGATATGGAGGATATATTGAAGGATCATTGTCCTTAGTATGTCACCTTAAAAAATTTGTTTGCGGAATTTAAAAGAGGAAGAACGGAGTTAAAAATTGAATATCGTATTTGAAGACCTGTTTCTGTGACCACTCCAGAAAATATCGATGTCGTGCATGACATAATTTTGGTGGATCGAAGAATTGTACTGAAACGTGCAATTTTAACTTGCAAAGTGTTTTTAATTCTGTCACATAGCAGCTTTCGTAAATGAGCAACTCATTGAATAGAGAAAAATTGTCGCTAGATGGCAGCTCCTAACGGTCAGTGAAGTCGCTTGTGGATATAGGCATAATATATAGGTCATGTTATGTGTTTGACCATTGAATAAGCAGTATAAGCAGCCATCGGATGTGTTCAAGCAAGCGGTGTTTGTGACTCAAAAGATGGCTCTGCTTGTAACAATGCCTACTCTATTTCACCTATTCATTAATTTAATTCATTTATGAGGCCATGATTGTGTTTGCCAACTTTAGAACCAGATCGTCAAATCTCGACTTATCAAAGTCAATGTGAAATTCTCAGAAGTACTTTATTAAATTAATTACAGGAAATGGTGATATACTAAAAACTATATCAATATATTTCTTATTGCTTAAATTTCAAACATTTCTCTATATTAACTGTGCTTCGTCGTACCATATATTAAACATTTATGTTTTCATCTTTATAATTTTTGTATTTGAACTTGTCCATCGTCAATGGTAGGACACTTTTCGTAATGTTGGACAAAATAATTGTTCAAATGAATCCTTGTTTCTTATCATTAATTTATTATAGACCTACTGCAGCAATCATTATACTGTATTGTACATAATATTCATGTTCTACACAGTTAGAATCACGTACCAAAATAATCAGTAGTGTGACTTTGTTGATTTTTTGCACATTGTGATTACAAACGTTGGAAATAAATTTAAAATTCTTGAAAATTCATTTGATCTAATGAATACATATCATTACAAATATTAGTCGATATCCTTCAAGTTAATTTAAGTTTCATTAGGAAAACATTTTTATGTTATGTGTAAATATTTTGGACAATTTCTCATGGACAAGCCCATTTGCAATCACAGAAAATAATATTCATGACTGCCACAATGTTTCTAGATCTTTCGTGTGCTTGCTATATACTGTATATTTCTGGAAATTAATACATCGCAACTTCTATACATTGTTTTGCACTTTAATATCTGAATCATGGCACATTGTACACTTAATCTTCTGGATTTCAATCGTCTCTCATCAATGAATTTCTACTAATAAGGAATCGAAAATGGACTCACAATATACGGCCAGATTTCACGTATCCCATGGCATTACAATCTTGATTTCTAAATGTGTTCTTTATCATTATTTTAAATGGTGCAAGTTTTCTGAATAACCCTGTATATAAATAACATCTCTTGTCCTGATGGAGTCTCCGCTTTCATGTCTGGTTGACTTGTTCGCGGTTTATATTTAAAATGCACAGGTTAGCGGCAATTGGGTTTAAATGCTTCAGCTTTCCATGCATTGAACTCACAAGAAGTATATACCCGTGTAATTGAAGTGTGACGTCAGAGCGGCTGCGATGACGTGAATGAACGTTATAATAATGTTACCACGCTGTCTAGAACGAATCAAATTTAACTAGTAGGAAAATTCCTGAATATTCTACAAATACTTTTTAACGAATAAAGTATTAAAATATACATTTAATTGAGAGTCGAATCGAATGATATTTCATGATGTAATTATCGTCATATCATTTTCTTCCTCGGTATAACCATTCTCTCGTTCATGATAAGCTATGTTTTCTCTACTGTATACATCCTATTGTCTAGTAGATGATCAAGCAGTTACCATACCAGCAGCTGAATTTGAATTTTGTAGGTCCAAATATGGCTACGGGGATTAAAAATCATGTCGTAAATTTATGCTACGTGTAAAATCCCCGTCTCTTAGAGAGCTCCAAGTAAAATTTGTCGGTCATTTCTAGCCCACACCGAATTATGACTAGTTAACCTATACAATTTAAAGCGTCGTTAATACTCACCACTACTACGCGCTTCCACGGCATAACTATCCTGTTATAATAAATACCTTTTTCCTCATAACGCGTAATATTTTACACAATGACGTTCTCAATTCTATCGAAATTCAACGTGGGCGATAAATGGTGGACAGATTTCACCTGCAGCCATAAGTTTGCAACACTGTGCTACCGAAAAAAACAATGTACGGATTTTATTGCTCTATAAAATTCATCACTCTCGGACGGGTTTTAATTCAGGAACCTGGGATTCAATGGTTTGCATGGTATCCGCTAGGTAACTCACGACGACTTTTTCAAAATAAACAACCTCACGTAATTTCTCGTCATATTAATCACACATTTTCCATCACTATCCAATTCTCCACAGAATATATCCCAAAATATACCCTTCTCTGCGTCACATTACCCTCTTTCTTTCTACAACCCACCACCATTTCTCTCTCTCTCTCTCCCTCCCTCTACAACCTCTTTCCTGCCACAAAAATATCCTCTTTCTCACTACTCACTCTTTTTCCAATCACAATCATCCTCTTTCCCGCCAAAACCACTCTCTTCGCCAGCAAAACAGCCTTTTTCCCCTGCCAAAACCATCCTCTTCCCTAGCAAAATTACCCTCTTCCCATTAAATCACCCTCTTCATCACCGAAACGAACCTATTTCCCACCGAAACTACCTTTTCCCAACCAAAATCAATGTCTTCTCCGCTCAAACCACCCTCTTCACTACTAAAACCACTCTCTTCACTAACTAACCCACCATTTTTTCCACTAAAACCACCCTCTTTCACCGTTAAAACCACTCCATTTTCTCCCGCGAAAACTATCATCTCCGCCAAAATCCTCCTCCTCCTCCTCCTTTCCCGTCAAAACCCATCTTCCGCGGAAAAATTCACCTTCTTCACCGCAAAAAATCGCCATCTTCAATAAAACCAACCTCTTCTCCAACAAAAACACTTCCTCCATAAAACTACACAACCACCTTCTTCTCTATCAAAACCGGACACTTACTCACAAAATTACCCTCTTGCCTACTATAACCACCCACTTCCCCGCTGAAACCATTCTCTTCTCTACCAAAACCACCTTCTTAGGTATACACCAAAATCTCTCTCTTATCCACCGAACCACTCTCTTATCCACCAAAATCACTCTCTTATCCACCAAAACCACACTCTTCTCTACCAGAATCACCCTCTTATCTACCAAAACCACACTCATCTTCACCAAAACCTCACTCTTCTCCACCAAAACCTCACTCTTCTCCACCAAAATCACCCTCTTATCCATGAAAACCATCCTCTTACCTACCATTACCACCCTCTTGTCTACCATAACTATCCTCTTCTACGCCAAAAGCATTCTATTCTCCACCAAAACCACCCTCTTCTACACCAAAACCACCCTCTTATTCGCCAAAACCACCCTCTCATTCACCAAAACCACCCTCTTCTGCACCAAACCACCCTCTTCTTGATCAAAACCACACTCATTTCCATCAAAACCCCACTCTTCTTCTTGAGAATCACACTCTCCCCCACCATAATCACAACGTGGATACTAGATACTGAATATATATTTCATCAATGACTTAGGCCTAAGAGAGATTGCTATGCACAGACAGCCATAGAAACAAAGGTATCATCTAAACGTCTTATTCGGTATCAAGCTTTTGGAAATATGTTCTCCCTGAAACTCTTGAAATATATTTTCTGCAACATCAAAATAATTTATCTTAGCACTTCGTACTATGAGAAACGACAAACGTAAGTTCCTAAGAACTCCTGATTTACCCACTTATCAGTAGCCTATATTCAAAGTTCGCATCTTCATGTTAGTCTACTGTGTGTGTGTCCGATTTAAACACCAACAACGCATTCCACAAAAACACTTCTTTTCAATTAACATGCACAAAGATTAATATGTCTCCTTTGTAAACAAATGGTCAGCATCCAGCTAAACTTATATAAATACATTCCTGGCTACATACGTAGCTGTTATGAATGTCACTGCTGTCCACATTGAATACGTTTCTGTCTGTCGTTCAGTATTAAAACTGGGATGACTCTCAAAGAGACTAACCTGAATCCTTCAACTAGAACTTTTCTAATGTCTTCAGTCTTTGAATACTTGAACTCCAATATGAAAGAAGTTAATATATTCTTGTATACAGTGGTTGCTGCCTACCTGTATGTAGCTTTGGCAATACAGAAATTACGTAACATTTCTTACGACATTCTCATCAAAGTTGCTGACTTTACTCTTTGTAGTAGTATGTTTTCGTCATTTTGTGTGAGGGATTTTTATTTTATCCATTTTAACTAGATCTTGTATCTTTAGTATATTTCTTAATGTGGAAGAAATTAACTCTAGAGATTTATACTACTTTCTCACTTGCTTTAGTACTCTAATTCGTTACATATTTATACACATAAAGCACAGTTTCCGTGAACTGGATGTTTAGTTATTGTATGCTGATGATTTGATAGTTGGTGCGGTAACAATAATGGAATTGCAGAAATCTCTAAAATGCTATCGAAGAATATTGTAATGAATGAAAATTAAGAGTACCGGTAAGTGTAAAGAAAGCAAAGGTCATTATGTTTAAGATAGATGTAAAACTAAAGAAAGAAGGACAACGGCTCCTATAGATAGTACTGGTTTGGAATGTGTAAGTGAAATCAATTACCTGGGTGCAATACTATATTCACAGGGAAAATAGAATGAACAACTCTCTCTTTAAAACAACTTTTAACGGTGGGCATGCATTGTTAGTAATATATATATATATCTATTATTTATCAGGAAGAAAAAAAAAGAATTGGTTGGGTCACTGGCTGAGAAGAAACTGCCTACTGAAGGATGTACTGGAAGGAACGGTGAACGGGAGAAGAGTTCAGGGCAGAAGAAGATTTCAGATGATAGACAACATTAAGATATTATATATGAGGAGATAAAGAGGAAGGTAGAAAATAGGAAAGATTGGAGAATATTATGTTTGCAGTGAATGATCTGACCTTGAGCAGAAAAGAATGAATGAATGAATGAATGAATGAATGAGACTTAGTTGAAACATCTAATTTTTTCTTAACTACTGTACAGTATTTTGTCTAGGTGCATGTAATATTTTAAGCTACCGTAACTAACAGTGACTGAGCCTTAAAAGTAAAACTAGGCAATATTTCTTAAACGCAAATGGCTAGTATTGTTCTGGACGGCTAAAAAGCCGTGCCCTTTATTGACTAATTCACATAAAAAGGAGTATGGCTAAAACATCTAACATCGGTACGAACTCATAATAATATTCTACAGTTCATTGGTAGAATACAGGATGTTCTATGACATTGGAAAATGGGGACATTATTGGGAGAAAATGTATGTAATACAGAAATAATATTGTAAACGAGTTCTGCAATGCTTGGGGAAAGTGGCATAAGTCAATTTTCACAAAAAAGTTGTATTAGTTTATTGACAACTTACGGAACATCTGCTCGCTTGGGAAAAGAGGCTTAAGTATTTCTCCCATTAGTATAATTCATACAGAAGAAAATCAAATCGACATAAACCAGTGTGAAGATGGTTTTTCCTTCTCCTGTAAAATTAACATTTTTGACTTGTGCCACTTTTCCCGACCACTACAGAGTTTTACAACTACTCAATTCGACGCCCAGGACCACAGCCTTGTTGGAATGTAGTAGATGTAGTAATAGAGGAGAAATTACATCAAGAATTGCAAAATTTTGGTTTAGAATGTAGAAAAATGGAAGAAAACGAAATTTTTAAGATTTGTTATACTTTGTAACGAATGGCAATAAAATAATTTAGGCTAATGTTTAAAAAAAATTAACTAGATAAAATTGGACTGGGACAACTGAGGAGAGAAACTCATGAAACTGGAAACAATGTTTTGTATATTATTAGACAAAGGTGTAATGATAAAGAAAAACAACAAATGTTTAGTTACATGAATAAAAAATTTCAATACAAACTTACAGAATAGTTAAAACTGTATGGAGTCAAGAACCATAATATACCGACAAGCGATAGAAATGCTAGAATCAGTTTTACATGGATTAGGTTAGGAGTGTGGTCACTGAAAGAGTTTTAGGGGTAAAATAGAAAATGACATGTTATGTATTGTGTGGCGAAATAGGAGATGGTTTAGTTGGTTATTTAACGACGCTGAATATGAGCTATAAAACATATTGTTAACATGTGTTAAGACGGATTTGAGTGAACGCAGTTTTATGACAAAGGAATGGTTACATTCTAATAGACCTAATGACATTGCATTAGTCAAAATACCGAGAATTACAAATGAAGAGAGAATAAAATCCTTAGGAACATATATTGAAAAGTACGAGCAAAGCGAATGAGGGACATAAACAAGTTAAAAGAAACGTAAAATGAAATTTAAGACGTGTGTATGTAAGTATACTTACTGTCCGTCCGAGTGGTTATGTCGTAGGGTCGTCAAAACGGGGGAAATCACGTGATAGTTAATTACTTAACGGAGTTCTATTCTTTCAATTATTTTAAATAATTTTGTAATATTACTCAGTCTTCCAATTCCGTACAGCAATATTTTCAGGATAGACTCTAACAGCCACACCACTACAGTAGTCTTCTCTGAGGGACCAGCAGAAATAGGTGGGGGAAACTAGGATGCGACATAACCACATGCAGGTATGAAATAAATTGTATGTTGATAAGTGAATTATAACTACGTTACTGGAGGTCTATGCTGTCATTCAATATTGTAACGCACTGCAACAAAAAAATAAACAAACAAAAAATTAAAAAAAATAAATTTTAACAACAGGCAGACTGTAAAAAAAAACACTTAATGACCCACCACTTATTAGAGTTAATACCACTTTTCGCTTTTACGCAAATAAACCGCACGGTGTGGAAGCTCAATAAATAAATAAATAAATAAATAAATATATATATATATATATATATATATATATTATAGGATTAATCAGTGGACAGTCGTTTCACCATGCGATTCATTAGCAAAAATAAAGACACTCTCCTGTTAGGTAAGTACTCAGTTTTGCGTATTTTTCACAGGATAAAGAACCGAAATGTGGGCTGATATTGCAACAATGTAGATATGCTTCAATGATGTATATTCAATAAAGCAGGGTTTAAACTAGACAATAAACAATTATCGCAAAAATGCACAAATGAAAAATATTTGTCCAAAGTGCGAAATGCTTGTGCAGTATCATAAATAATTGTGCAGAAAGATAAAATTATTAAAGTAAGCAGAAACAAAAAATTATATAATTTGTTTCTTGGAGTTTTATTAATTTCAATCCATCTTATCACACTCTATATACAGGATGTTTCCGGGCTGGTATTACAAACTTTTAGGGATGATGTGGAAGAGCACATGTATCATTTTGAGATCAGGAACCCTGGTCCGGAAATGACTGAGTCGAAAGTTATAACCAAAAATAGTTGTGTGGAAATTGAAATGTAATTTGGCACCACATGCCCTCCTTCCCTTAACCTTTGGAACAGTCGTGGAAATATGGTATGGGCCAGATGTCTCCTACGTGGACACTTGACCCGATACAATCTGTGTACTTGTCTACTGTTCCCATTGGTTCACCCGTATTCGAAAATCAGGTCTGCATATTCCGCTCTCGTGTACTCCTCCATTTCACTAGGACTGATCGACTGGACACTGCAACTTTTACACATACACTGTTGTCTACAGACGTGCATATCAGGACCAACCATGTCCGTTATCTGCATTATTTTAGTGTAGTTTCCTGTCCCCACCCCTCAAACAGCGCACTGAATGGAATACTGTAAGTAGACAACGTAAACAACGTCAGATGAATACGATATGTGTAATATATACAGATAAATACACATAAATAAGGTGTACAGAGGAATAAAACTATATCATTTCCACACAACTATTTTTGCTTATAACTTTCGACTCAGTCATTTCCGAACCAGGGTTCCTTATATCAAATTGATACATGTGCCCTTCGCCATCATCCCTGAAAGTTTGTAACACTAGCTCGGAAACACTCTGTATATTTATGTAAGTGAATCATTACACGTAGGTATGTTTAGAAACAATTACTGCTGAATTTACATCACATTGAAATACGTTATTTTATGGGCACTCTAAACATTGAAATTCTTTACTAGTAGCCCCTTCAAGATTTTTTGGTAGCAGAGTGCTAATTCTTTTTACCGAAAGGCGGTTTCTAATTGCAGTTTTTACAAGATGCGTGCAACTAAATCCTCGCTCACAATTTACATTATGCGATGGGATTATATAAATCAATTAGAAGAAATTCTTCACTTAACTTACATGAATTGCACCAACTCTTTGAAATCAATTTCTGAACATCTATAGCTCAATACCTTTTTGAACATTACCATGCCATTAGCATTTCATTTAAATTCAGATTAGTTCAAACATATCTCTGATTTATTTTTCTCCATTACCATCTTCGTTTCTGAAGTCGAATATTGTTGTCGCATTTTTGCACATTCCCATTCAAAGTTTGTTGCAGTTTTAGAAGTAGAGTAGCAAAATTCGACAAATGCGACTGTGGTTTAAACCCTGCAATAAAGCACTCTTCAGTTCAGCCGTTTGAGTGAGTAGTGGCCGTCGCTTCCGTTGTAGCTGGTTTACGTAACCGGATTTCGCTACCTATCACAGCTCCCCAAATTCATCATGATGTTGCGTGGGCACCGATCACATACACTGGATGAAATTTCGTGAAAAAATTCCTTCTCCATGAGGACTCGAATCACCCTCATTCCTTAACGCGAGTTGTAAACATGATGTCTTTGACCACGAAGTTATGACGTGTTACGTCAATTTATTCTACGTAATAAAAAAAAAAATCACGAAGAAAACCTTGTGACGCTTCTCGAAGTTGAGCGTAAATATGTCTCTTTGGACTTCAAATAAATACTCATTTATTCTTCTCGAAAATCATATCATTTTACGTCCATCAATAGTAAATAAATTCACTTCTAAAAGCTGAATATGAAAAAATTCCAACCAGAGGTCTAAGAGAAATCGCTTTTTTGTACCCACACATACAACATGCTGAAAACCACCTTTTTTAGGTGGTCAGAATTGCATGCAATATCACAGCACTGTCCCTAATGAGGAAGTAGCAATAAATTACAGACGAGAAGCAGAGCTTATTGTTTTGTAAGTATAAATAAGTTTTTCATTAAAATTGAATTTAAAACTCTAAACATTTCAATGAATTGTTACTTTTAATAATTTTATGTGTAAAGACTACGTAAACATGGCACAAGGGGTTTGCCCCTGTCTGGATCCTTTTACAAGACTGCATTAAAAAGCCAAAGCGTGTGCCAAAAATTTACACACAGAATCCCGAAAACATTCCAATATGAATCACCAGACTCAAAGCAATAAACAAAACAACACCAAGAAGCCAGTTTACTTCCTTCCAGGTTACTTGGCAACTTGTCTACAGTGGGTTACTCAGAATAAAATTATGCGTCTTGACTTAATAAAAAGCGGATGTCCAGCAGGATTTCTCCGAATAATTCGGTTTTCCTCGTCATTCACATTTTAGATTCGTCAGTGCTCTTTGGTCTTATGGTCATTAACGCTTTACACTCTCCCCTGACTCAAAGTAAGGAAGTTTCAATTTTGGACTATTGATATTCAGGAGGAAAATAACACAGGAATATTTCCATCGGACGATGAAATAGTTGCAGGTAACATATTGTCCCCTCTCTGGCACACTTGCGCAAGTGACAAATTAGATATAATATGTAGTACTATTTGTATGAGATCTACCCTCTCACAAACCAAAACTACTTTCGAACATATTGGTAAATAAGTTTTTTAATATATAGTACCAACCATGTAAGTACAGTATATCAATGGATTTTACATGAGCGCAGAATAAATATGGGAATGCCTGTTATTATTCGGTTGAGAAGCTTTTGTCATCTAGTCTGCTGTCAACAAATCTGAAAGTTAGAATTTATAAAACAGTTATATTACCGGTTGTTCCATATGGTTGTGAAACTTGGACTCTCACTTTGAGAGAGGAACAGAGATTAAGGGTGTCTGACAATAAGGTTCTTAGGAAAATATTTGGGGCTAAAAGGGATGAAGTTACAGAAGAATGGAGAAAGTTACACAACGCAGAACTGCACGCATTGTATTCTTCACCTGACGTAATTAGGAACATTAAATCCAGACGTTTGAGATGGGCAGGGCATGTAGCACGTATGGGCAAATCCAGAACTACATATAGAGTGTTAGTTGGGAGACCGGAGGGAAAAAGATTTTTGGGAAGGCCGAGACGTAGATGGAAGGATAATATTAAAATGGATTTGAGGAAGGTGGAATATGATGATAGAGACTGGATTAATCCTGCATAGGATAGGGACTGATGGCGGGCTTATGTGAGGGTGGCAATGAACCTCCGGGTTCCTTAGAAGCCATTTGTAAGTAAGTAAATCAATATTTTTATTTTTAGCTCTTCTGGAAAATTAAGATTGCACTTTCGCTACTTTACCAGAGGAGGAACAATATATTTAATGCTTATAAAAGTCCTTTTATTCATAAATATGGTTGAATGAAAGCCAGATGCCATGTCCAAGACCGTCATTATACCATTTGTAACTTAGTACAAATATCAACCGGGAATATTGGAGTTACAGACAAAAAAAAAATAACATGGCATTGAATCAATTACAAAATAAAAAGGAAAAGAATCGAAAGAAGGGAAATTATCACTAAAAGATAAGGAACGGGCAAATATAAAGGGAAAATTCTAAAAATAAGTGGAAAGCGATCAGAAGGAGTGGGTTAATGATCAGAAGGAAAGGGGAATAAGATCAAAAGAAGGTAAAAGAATCAGAAGAAGGAGGAGGAGGAAAATGATCAGAAGAAGGAAAAGAATCAGCAGGAGGAAGAGAATCAAAAGAAGAAGAGAAAAGATCAAAAGAAGTAGGAAAAGAATCAGAAAAAGAGGAAAGAGAATTTAAATAGGAGAGAAAATGGACGAAAAGGTGTAAAGGCGAAAGTAAAAGATATGGAAGAGCGTATAAAAGAAGAAGCAGCAATATAAGCATAAAAAGAGGTAAAATAAATTGAAATCTCTAAGATAAACATATTACATGAAATTGATGCAATTGTTTTCATATACTTAACTGCACAGCAGGTACGTAGGCCTAGTAGTACTATTTTATTCAATGACGCTTTCAACTATAGATATATTACGCAACATAGAAATCCTACGTAGACAAAAAATTGCCTGCAGAATTTGCCTGGAGCCCTCTATCAGAAACAAAGGGACAGGGTTCTTTTACACGCCAAAAATTTACGACACAGGAGGAAATCCTGATTAGCATTTTATCGCCTTCTAAAATCCATTGCCCTCAGCCGGATTTAAGCTCATAAATTTCAGATACAGTAACCAGCATGGTAACTCAAAAACACTTTGGACGAAAAAAAGTTTTAATTATAAACTAAATAATATTGATTGGTACATTTTTTTCCGCCGAGGAACCAGTGGAAAGAGAACAATGAAATCTGGAAACCTTCAATACATACATAATGTAATACATGACGAATGTGTAGGAGGAAAAAGAAGGGACCTAAAAGAAAAATAAATGTCTAGTCAGCAGACACGTGTTGTAGACTGAGGTCATTGCAGCTTCACATGAGAAACAACGTTGCTTGCACCTTCATTTTGTTTGTCCGGTGACCAGGAAGTCTGTTGTTTGGATCAATGCAAATATATCTTACGAGGGAGTTTAAAATTAGATACTGATCATATGTCTGTAGTCCGTAAAGATTATTGTTTTAATTTTTATGATGAGTGGTTACGTTCAGCAATAACACAAGAGGGATTCTAAAACATGATTGGAATGAAGTTTCATTATTGTACATTTTCATCATTTTGAAACATTTAGTTTCATTTTATCACTAACATTGATAAGTTGTATAACCATGTTCTTACATTATACTTTACATTCGATATCCATTACCTTTCTAGATAGGCGCACACACACGTTGACACTCATTCAAACACACGTAAAGACCCACAAATACACATGAAAGAGCTATGCATAAGAAAAACAGAATCAGAGGAAGAATGGCGAAGGAGAGAAAGACAGGAAAAAACAAAGAAAAATAGACTGACGTAACAAATATAAAGAATAAGAAATCTAACTTTACTTATAAACTGTGCTTTTTAACAGCTGCACGAAATTAATTTTATATAAATTTATATAAAATACCTGTATGTGTAGGATTATTTAAAATTCAGGAAAGATTATTTTCTCTTCGCAGTAATTCCTGTTTCAATAGATTCACTGTTGTTATGGCAAATGAAATATTGCAGTAAACAGCCACATTCTAGATAGAGCTAACATTGGATATCATATTGACAATGAATAAGAATCTGTGTTCTAAGTGGAGCTTTTCTTCATTTAAGACAACACAAGGTATCACATTGGCAAATGTATAATTTTATTCTAGATGAAATTTAACTTAAGGCAACACAAAATATCAGAAAAACAATGAACATATATTATATTCTAGGTGAAATTCATCTTCCTTTAAGACAACACAGGATATCACAATGCCACTGGAGAGAGATCTAATTATATTCTAGGTGGATTTCAACTTCTTTTAAGAAAACACAGGATATTACATCGACATTGGACAAACATCTCGTTATATTCTATGTAGAATTCGACTTCATTTTATACAACAAAGGATATCACAATGACATTGGACAAACATCTAATTATATTCTATATGGAATTGCAGTCCTATTAACACAACACAGGATATAATATAAATGGACAAACATCTATTTTCCAAGCGAAGTTCGATTCTTTTAAAACAATGCATGATATCACATTGACGATGAACAAACATCAACGGTAAAGGTAAAGTTA
This sequence comes from Periplaneta americana, assembly GCF_040183065.1. Taxonomy (NCBI): domain Eukaryota; kingdom Metazoa; phylum Arthropoda; class Insecta; order Blattodea; family Blattidae; genus Periplaneta; species Periplaneta americana. The sequence goes on from NC_091128.1 coordinate 91,908,723, forward strand.
ACACATGATATCACATTTAAAACAGATATCCATGTTTTAAGTGGAATTTATTAATATATGACAACATATTGACAATGAACAAACGTCTACTCGCGTATTCTAGTGGAATTTGATTTCATTTAAAGCAATACAGGATACCACATTTAAATTAGACAAACGTCCATGTTCTGGGTGGAGTTAACTTAGGTTATGACATTGACAATGTCACACAGAATATCACACTGACAATGAACAAACATCTATTTATATTGTAGGTGGAAATAAATTTTCTTTAAAACACTAAAGGACATCATATTGTCAACAGACAAACATTCATGTTCTAAGTGGAGTTAACACAACGTATCACATTTACAATGGACAAAAATCCATGTTCTAGATGGAGTTCGACTTCCTTGAAAACATTACAGAATTCACATTTACAATGGACAAACATGACCGTGACTTCAATAAGGTTTTTTAGCTGAATTTTAACCATCCCTTATACCACGGCCGGATTGTCAGTAAGGAAGTGGACGTTCTTCGTCATCACATCCTGAGTAGTCAGCTGGTTGCGGCGGAGACACGTGCCGCTAAACTGCATGCAAGTTCATCGTGAGATCCGTGTCCATTAACAGAACAGAACTACAGAGACTACCAAACAGTCATGCTTGTGGTTTACAAAGGTTTTCTTAAGACAACAAGGGAATTGTTGTAGTTAGCCCTAAAATAAACGAGCTACATAGGCTACTACACATTCTTCAACGACAACGTTTCGGCATTTTGCAACTTAACAAATTATAATATCAATTTTTGTTTACCACCTGTGCTTATCTTAATATTTGGATTTATATGAACGTTTTCGACACTCGGTGTGTGTCATCTTCAGATATGGGGCCTATGTCGTTGTGTGTTGTGAAGCCCTAGCTTCTTAATTATGTTGTGGGTTGTTCACTTGTGTATGGCCTTTCATGATTTCTTAGTTTACTATAAGCAGTATGTGGTTGGTTATTGTGATTCTGTTAAGTTCTATCTTTTGAAAAACCCGTATAGGACAATAAAATTATGTTAAAAACATTATAACACATAATTATAAACAAATAAAAATAAATAAATAAATATATACACTATAAAAACACTGTATACACTATATTACTTTTTCACATATATGGTTGGCTGTGTTGGCCTGTTGTATCGTTAAAATTGGGTTACTTTACTGTTCTTGGTAAGAACTGTCTTTTTGACGCACTTTCACTGATATTCCATATTGTATGTTGGGGTTTTTTTGATGTTGTTCAAGTTGACTACTGTGGATCGTGGATGCTGTTGTTGAATACTTAGACTATATAATACAAGCTATTTTCTGTTGGGTCCGCTGTCTAGTATGGCCATGCGTGTTATTTTAGATGATGTTGGAATGTTCCTATGTGGTGCATGGCTGGGACTAGGAACATTCCAACATCATCTAAAATAACACGCATGGCCATACTAGACAGCGGACCCAACAGAAAATAGCTTGTATTATATAGTCTAAGTATTCAACAACAGCATCCACGATCCACAGTAGTCAACTTGAACAACATCAAAAAAACCCCAACATACAATATGGAATATCAGTGAAAGTGCGTCAAAAAGACAGTTCTTACCGAGAACAGTAAAGTAACCCAATTTTAACGATACAACAGGCCAACACAGCCAACCATATATGTGAAAAAGTAATATAGTGTATACAGTGTTTTACAGTGTTTTTATAGTGTATATATTTATTTATTTATTTTATTTGTTTATAATTATGTGTTATAATGTTTTTAACATAATTTTATTGTCCTATACGGGTTTTTCAAAAGATAGAACTTAACAGAATCACAATAACCAACCACATACTGCTTATAGTAAACTAAGAAATCATGAAAGGCCATACACAAGTGAACAACCCACAACATAATTAAGAAGCTAGGGCTTCACAACACACAATGACATAGACCCCATATCTGAAGATGACACACACCGAGTGTCGAAAACGTTCATATAAATCCAAATATTAAGATAAGCACAGGTGGTAAACAAAAATTGATATTATAATACAGTGAGCTTATCGGCATCTCCAAAATGAAACTAAACTAACTTAACAAATGCTAATTCTTTGGGCATGGAGCTTTGACTGACGCATATTTCTTTCAAATTCTCATAGAGTTATGATTCTACTCATAATTCGCACTAAGTCCCGAGTTTAGGGTTACCATCCGTCCGGCAAAAGGGGGACATGTCCTGTTTTTTAATCATTTTATTCTGTCCGGCAGGCATTAAGAAAAAATTGAAATGTCCGGCATTTCGCATTTCAACTAGAATTAATATGAATATTAAACAATGTGCGATATTATGCATAGAATATCTAAACAAATGGTGAAAACCTATTAAAGAATTTAACTGCTTTCAATGGTTGAAGCTAGAGCACACAAACACGTAAAATATGATGACCTATTAACATGCATTGAATTCTTACACTCTAAAAATGTCGCTATTCATTATTCTAAGCTATTTTATCAATGTTATTCTGCAATGTACAAAAATATGCCAATTAAGTTAATTTGGACAAAGATTTAACTTTAGATAAACAATGGTGCAAATTCTTCAATTCCAATAGTTCTGTGAGCACTGAAACTTTCTCAGAACTCTTATAAATATGTCAATTCTATTTATTTATCCCAAGTCACAATGGAAGTGTTGAGAGAGTATTTTCCCTAATATCTGCTCAATGGACAAAAGAACGAAATCGCATGCTAACGGAGACAGTCCGAGGTATAGATCATAATGGCGAAATATCATTTCAAGGACATGTCCTGTGAACAGTTCCACAGTTATTTGTTACAAGATATAAGTTGGTCCCTTCAGGCTCTTGTGCACAAAGTGGGCTTCACCGATAAGTAGGGTACAGATGTAATACTGATCCAGCAACTAGTGAGAAAACTGACTAAGGTGAGCCATTGTTTTTATCTTTAATTTTGTTCATACCAATTTTTAAAAAGTCCTCCCTTTTCAGCAATGTCTTATTTTAAATTCCATATCCCTACCCTACCCGAGTTCAACTCCCAGGACTAGCAAGGATTTCTCTGCCTACGGCAGTCAACATCTTCAAGGATCTGCTAATGTCACACCTCACCTAGTGCTTTCTGTCTCTCCTTCCATTATGCTATCTTAATGTTACTGTACATCCTCTTTTCGGCCTTCTTTACTTCAAAATTAGCTAAGTTCCTGCAGTGGAACAGTGACCTCTGCAAAAACTTAAGTGGCCATTAGGTTTGGATTTAAGGCAAGTAGGCCTAATTACCCTCAGCCCCAAGAGTCCTTGCAAGGATGCGTTATATCACGTATTTCTCTGATTATTTTTCTTCCCATTTACTTTTTCATAATCATTATTTCCATCATCATTAACAAGACGCAAAGACAAAGATAAATGTCGGAATGAGACAAGGTAAGAGACACGTTTCTGCTTGCGCATCAATGTGAAGGATTTCCCAAATACAGGTGTTCAAATAGTCTATGCGTTTCTGAGCTTAGAGGCATGGGCAATAATTTCACAAATTCCCGGTTCTGTTTCTACAGATACAAGTTCCCAGTTCCAGATCCGACGACTATGATAGAATGTACCCTTTATTGAAGCCCAATATCTAAAGATCCGTATCTGTACCTGTGTAAACTGTACTTCTAGGCTTTTACTCAATTCTAAAGAGTTATTTATTTATTAAGAAAACTGAAATCACTAGTGCCTAAAACATATGTATGAAGTGTTTATTTTGCCTTCTTCAATAGTATAATAACCTATGGTATTTCTGTATGGGGAAATAGTTCTAGTGTATCTAATGTTTCTCTTTCTACAACTGTTTCTGCTTATGATGCGCACTGTAAGCCATTATTCATAAATGAGGCTATTCTGACTGTTATTAATCTTTACATCTTCACTTCTTTGCTGAAGGTAAAGAAAAATTTAGCAAATTATTATCATAGATCTGATCATCATAATTATAATACAAGATAGAATTTTCACTTGACTGAATATAATGTTCGACTGGAAACAACTAAAAAAAAAACAATTTATGTCCATGGCAGTATCTATGTTTAATATATTACATAAGTCTGCACACACTGTTAACTATAACACATTTAAGAATGTTTTAAAACTCTGGATGAATACTTTGAGTCCTCTGTTAATAACTTATGTTTCTAATATAATCTTATTCACTCTGTTTTGTTTTTATTATGACTATGTCCATAGTATTTGTATAATACTAATGACTTTAATAAAATCTAATCTAATCTAATCTAGTCACAGACAGGATGTATACAGTATAAGTTGTAATTTACGTTCTCTTTTCGGCCTTTTTCTTCATTATAATGCAAGTTTGTTTAGTGAGACGGCATACCTTCCAGGAAGAGAAATAACCTACTGGCTTCCAACTCACATACATATTTCATAAGCCTCAAACTCCTTAAAAAGATCGATTACTCGCTTATTGTTTAGACAATATTTCTGACTAATTCTCTTCTAATAATTAATTGATTCATTAATTAATTCATTTATCAATATTAATCTTCATGTTTTCCCTTAACCAAACGTCTTTTTCTTCTCTATTTGTCGTTCATATTCCTATTATTTTCTTACCCCTCGTCCAACTTTTTTCTGCATTAACTTCTTCTACCTTCAATCTATTCGTTCTTTTTATCGATTTATATTGTCACCTTTTCCTCGAGCTTCACCTTTCTCTATTCCTCTTCTCTTTTTCTTACTTAACCCCATTATCATTGCCTTCCTTTTCCTGTTTCTTCTTCTTCTTTGTCTCCTTCTTCTTGATATAATCTTTTCATGCTTTCTCGTTTATTTCTCATAGTATTATTTTTGTTCCTTTTTTATCTTTCCTGCTATTCTTTCTTACCTAAGTTTTGTTCTTCTTGTTTTCCTTTAGTTCACGTTTTACCTTCTGATGTTATTATTCTCTGTTAGAGATCTAGCGAAATTTATAAGCTTGTACTTGCTATTTGGGAAAAGGAAATTGTACCAGAACAATGGAAGGAGTCCATAATTGTACCTATTTTTAAGAAGGGGGACAAGACTAACTGTGATAACTTTCGAGGAATATCACTTTTGTTGACGTATAAAATTTTGTCCTATATTCTTTTGAGAAGATTGACTCCGTACGTAGATGAAATTATTGGGGATCATCAGTGAGGTTTTAGGTGTAATAGATCGAATATTGATAAGATTTTTTGTATTCGACAGATATTGGAGAAAAAATGGGAATATAAGGGTACAGTACATCAGTTATTCATAGATTTCAGAAAGGCATATGACTCGGTTAAGGGAGAAGTTTTATATAATATTCTTACTGAATTTGGTATTCCCAAGAAACTGGTGCGATTAATTAAAATGTGTCTCAGTGAATCTTACAGCAGAGTCCGTATAGGTCAGTTTCTATCTCATGCTTTTCCAATTCACTGTGGGCTACTGTAAAGCAAGGAGATACACTATCACCTTTACTTTTTAACTTTTTTCTAGAATATGCCATTAGGAAAGTTCAGGATAACAGAGAGGGTTTGGAATTGAACGGGTTACATCAACTTCCTGTCTATGGGGATGACGTGAATATGTTAGGAGAAAATTCACAAACAATTTGGGAAAACACGGAAATTTTACTTGAAGCAAGTAAAGGATAGGTTTGGAAGTAAATCCCGAAAAGACAAAGTATATGATTATGTCTCGTGACCAGAATATTGTGCGAAATGGAAACATAAAAACTGGAGATTTATCCTTCGAAGAGATTGAAAAATTCAAATATCTTGGAGCAACTGTAACAAATATAAATGACACTCGGGAAGAAGTTAAACGCAGAATAATTATGGGAAATGCGTATTATTCGGTTGAGAAGCTTTTATCATCCAGTCTGCTGTCAAAAAATCTGAAAGTTAGAATTTATAAAACAGTTATATTACCGTTTGTTCTGTATGGTTGTGAAACTTGGACTCTCACTTTGAGAGAGGAAGAGAGATTAAGGGTGTTTGAAAATAAGATTCTTAGGAAAATATTTGAGGCTAAGAGGATGAAGTTACAGGAGAATGGAGAAAGTTACAAAACACAGAACTGCACGCATTGTTTTCTTCATCTGACATAATTAGGGACATTAAATCCAGACGTTTGAGATGGGCAGGGCATGTAGCACGTATGGGCGAATCCAGAAATGCATACAGAGTGTTAATTGGGAGACCGGAGGGAAAAAGACCTTTGGGGAGGCCGAGACGTAAATGGGAGAATAATATTGAAATGGATTTGAGGAAGGTGGGATATGATGATAGAGACTGGATTAATCTTGCTCAGGATAGGGATCGATGGCGGGCTTATGTGAGGGCGGCAATGAACCTCCGGGTTCCTTAAAAGCCATTTGTAAGTAAGTAAGTAAATAAGAGATTAAACGAGAATTACGCGAACACACTTTCAAAATCCGGTGACTTTTAGTCACCTGCAGGAAAATACACAGAACATTACAAAGAAACCTAACGAATATCTGTATACAGGCCGGTTTCATGTATTCGACCAACTGTCCTTGTTTCCGAATTATTGTTTATCTTATAACTGACTAAAATGAATTGACTGATAATTCAATTTAGACCTTACATTTATTTACCTTTTGTCTTTTAACGTCTACTATATCTACGTTAGTTGGAGAAAAATTAAAGGATTCGGTGGAACGTTTTGTTTCGCTGTCATCCAACTTCGGTAGCCTTGAAAATGCTTACGTCATATATGAAACTGAACGAGTCCATTTTTATAAACAAGGTGAGTTCTCCGCATCGATAGGCCTACATAATCTGCTTGGAAGAATTTATTATAATTCATGGGAGTGTTATAATAGCTAGCTTTAATTTTGATATATCTAAACAAGAAAATTAACAGTTTTTAGAGCACATTAAGGATATTTTCGTCGTGGATGTAATTTTAAATGTAAAAGTTAACATTAACAGAAGTGATTCTTGCATTGATATAGTGTTTTTTAGAGGTGTCGATGCTCTTGGTTGTATGAACTACGTATCTTACTTCAGTTATCAGTCTTATCACAAACTTAATTTAATGGTTATAAATTAACTCGCATAGATTTTCTACAAGTCAACTTCAGAAGATCATTCAATACTTACTTACAAATGGCTTTTAAGGAGCCTGCAGGTTCATTGTCGCCCTCATATAAGCCCGTCATCGGTCCCTATCCTGTCCAAGATTAATCCAGTCTCTATCATCATATCCCATCTCCCTCAAATCCATTTTAATAATATCCTCCAATCTATTTCTCGGCCTCCCCAAAGGTCTTTTTCCCTCTGGCCTCCCAACTAACACTCAATATGCATTTGTGGATTCGCCCATACGTGCTACATGCTCTGCCCATCTCAAGCGTCTGGATTTAATGTTCATAATTATGTCAGGTAAAGAATACAACGCGTGCAATTCTGTGTTGTGTAACTTTCTCCATTCTCCTGTAACTTCATTGCATATTCCGAGGCTTATTGTATGGATTCGTAACAAGCTGTTTTTTACGGTGATGGGTTGTTAACCCTTCGCCCAACCCCCAAGCTGGAGGACCACCCCTTATTGGCTGTCCACGACTGCTTATTCAATATATTCGCAGCTACCCTCCATATCTGGAGATTATTCAATAGTTAAAAAAAATTGTTTTGGGTATAGTGTGGATGTTTTAAACAAAAACAAACAAATCTTACAGCACCTTGAATTTATCTTGTTCCAACATCCTATTTAGATGTTATACGTAAGCATAGGGATTTCCTCAAATATCCTGTCACTTTTCAATCGGTTATTAAATTATGCTGTATTAACTACTATGTTATTTAGCGTCGTTGGAATTGGTGATAGCGAGCTGTATTTGCTGAGATGAACCCGAGGATTCGCTATATGATTACCTAACATTCGCTCTACAGTCGGGAAAAACTAGAGAATGAAACCAACCAGTTAGCAAGTCCAAACGACTAACGAACTCACGTCCGAGACAAGCTCCAGATCAGCAGATAATCTCGCCTACCGCCTGAGCTATACTGGTAGTCTATTGTATCTAAGTTTGTGTACTTGAATAATAACTTATAATGTTATACATTGGTAGTGTTGGCAGTAGAGTGTAGTTTCTTCCTATCAAAGCAGGCCTTGAGATGAAAACATTTCGTCACATGACGGTATGTGCCACTTGACAGCTTTCATACATCCCAAGCGCATGCCATTTGGTATCTTCTCTTTTTTGCGTATAGAATGATTCTCTATCTAAAATGTCAGAGAATATTTGCTTACGCACATCGCGTTGTTATTCGAAACGTTGTAAACAAAGTTCAACGTTTTATAGCATATAAGAAATGTGAGCGAAAGAAAAACACGTTGTGAAGACAGTAGTTGGTGTAGTGCTTGCTAAATTGCGAACAGATGCAGGCACAATTTCAGCGATCGGATAACGCAAGTAAGGAGATGGAAATACAGAAAGCATTAAAGAACGATAGGACGAAAGAGGGAAGGATAAATAGGCCTACATTTTGAAATGACTATTACACTCTTACTACGTCATACTACTTTTGATCACTAAAACGGTACGGAACGACTTGTTCCAACCAATCATGCCTGCTTGCCCTACAATTTCCATAACCTCCCTAGCATTTGTTTCTTTTTATCATCTCCGTAGCATTTGTTTCTTTGTTTGCCAACATTGTACTTTCAATGATGTACTTTTTAAAATGATTCATGTTTATTTCATTATCCTCAACTAAAACTTTTCTATCACTTATATTGTTTATATTATTTAGGTTATGTTATAGTTTCTTGTGTATGAGACTATGAATAGTCACTTATCAGAGATTGTTTAATATATATTGATAATTGAAGTGTAATGCAACTGTTTTAATAAAAATGAAACTAAATCAACAAAGCCTTCTTGAATAGTAATTGTCCATACAGTTCAATGAAGATTCTAGTTGGCACTACTTCTTATCAAGAGAACACTCATCGTAACTCACTACTGCCATCTAGCGGAGTGTTTGTAACGATGAGATGGTACAATAATACATTTTCAAGACAGTTTAGTAAGTAAATTAATATTTGATTGTGTTTATTTTGTATTTAATATCTTCTAATCGTGTAATAGTCAATTAAATCCCACTCGAGTTTTGATTTTCTCTAGATAAATGAAAATATCTAGTGTGATTACTGTTGATAAAACAGAGAAACGATACGTTTAAGGAAGCATAAAATAATTTTGAAGATCTGATAAATAATGTGTAGGCCTAAATGCGTGATAAAGATAAATCACAAGCACAATTTCACACAGTTAATAGTTAATAGAAGAAAGCAGCAAGGATGAAATAAAAGAAAGCAAAAAAACAAAAAAAAAAAAAAACAAAAAAAAAAAAACAAAAAATTGAAAAATTACAAAGTCGCACGTAGTGATTTTATACCATCTGACATGTGGAAAATAAATTATTTTTCCCTATTAAGAAAATTATAAGCATGAATTTGTTAAATTTGGAATGAAGAAAGAATACCAGAAGACTGGAATCTGCCCAACATAAAAATGGGATCCAACAGAATGTTCAAATTATAGAGAAATTACATCACTCTCCTTAATTTTGCTTACAAGACATTCACGAATATAATACAGTATTTATCATCTAGAACAGCGGTCGTCAGCACAGAGCACCCTGGGGCTAGCGTCCCTTACCCGCGGAGAACGCAGTGCACCATGGTGCACTCGTAGTTGCTAGCGGGTATGCTCTCTACCTCTATCTGCTGCACGACGGGGCACACGGGACGGCTCCGCTTACCCTTTGCACTTTTCAGCGAGTGCTGACGACCACTGATCTAGAATTTAATCGTCCACAGGATGTATGAACAATCTGAAGGAGGAACTAAAAATTAAAGAAATTTGTGATAACTCGTAAAGTATTAGCAAATCTTGATAGTCTTGTGAAGCTTTGACTTTGACGAGAAGTTGATCGTGTACAGTATAAGCATCTTTACCTAAGAATATGAACTTACTCTTATACATTGAAGTGACAATTCTTTTGTCGATAGGAGAGGGTTGCGATTGGGTTTCACAAGCTGGGGTTGGATTTCTCTTGCTCTGTACTACAGCGGTGGCATCATCTCACAGAGGTCTTTAGATGTTGCTGTATAAGTGATATCGCCGTATCTTATCTAAGAAGGAAGCGGGTCTGGTTGCCTGGTAACAGCAGAAGGGCTCTCCAAGTGATTTACCGTACAAATCTCTACTTGTCCGATCGATACGGCATCTGCCTGCCGTCACTTCCTGGCGAGAAAGAGTCCTACCACTCTTGTAATATCGACGACCCTAACTGAAGAACGACACAAATACACCCATCTTCTAATTCTTCCTTCTAATTCTTCCGCTCTTTTACTTTCATTTCTTATTTAGTAATTTTAATTCTTGCCTTTCTCTTTTAATCTTTGTTGTTGGATTATTTACATAACTTTATCAACTGCGAAGATTATCTAGCGTCCGAGTGAAATAATGAAGGTTATAGTTAGTTAGTGGGGTTTAAAAAGGGCGCGTCAGCATCTATGGCTATTTGCGCCCTTATGAAGGTTATAATGCTAGCGAAATGAGTCCAGGGTGCAGCGCCGAAAGTTACCCAACATTTGCTCTTAATGGATTGAGGGAAAACACCGGTAACAACCTCAATCAGGTAACTTTTCCCATCCAGGATTTGAAACCGGGCTCGCTGATTCGCGGTCAAACATGCTAAACGTTACACCACAGCGATGGACTCGTAATATTAATATCGCTCTCTCTTTCTTCTAATCTCATTTTGTCGTCTTCTAATCTTTTGTTGCTTTCTCAACTGATTTATCTTCTTTCTTACTTAATATTATCGTTTCCTCTTTAATCTTACTTCTTGTCTTCCGCTGTAGTCTAGTGATTACACGCATGAGCAGACATACAACGAAACAAAACTAATTTTATTACCTCAACTAGTCGTTCTCTTGTGAACCAGAGGCCTGTTTCATAATGTTTACAATCTTTGTAATGTTGAACTTTACAAAGGAAATCAAATCTTTACAAATTAAATTTTGCGCACCTTACAAGTATTCTATTCCACAGTGAAGGGTAACTTTACAAACGTGTAAACTTTACTTGTAAAGTTAGCACATTTTCTACAATAGCTCTGAGATGTGTAAAGTTTCATATTGCAACAAATTCTGAATAAATACAATAAAGATATTATTAAATTAATTTTTGAGTAACTGGGTAATAGTACGAATTAAACTAGAACAGTTTCGATGTTATTAAGTAGTTCTAATGACTCAGACGAAGATATTGAATTTAGGCCTAATCAAACAAAGACGTATATGTAAAATTTTCCGGCCAAGAATTAATAACACTTTCGTATCATTAATGAAAGGTTTCGAATGAGTCCCGCGCTATAGCCTACTTCAGAATACCGCGTAAGTATTTATATACGAAACTGTATTTAATAAATACTCGCACTTAAAAAAGAAGTTCCCTGCACCAAAAATAAATAATTCAATAATGTAATAACGACACTACTTACGCGTATTCTGAAGTCGTTTCGAGTCCCGTTTCGCTGGAATCTCTCCTACAAGATATGGGACATCACATCCAACATCCAAAATGGAAAAGTGGTGCCCTAACCTCAAAGCGAGAACTGTATTGTTTTGCATTGGTTGTATACTAGCCGTCAGTTCCGTGCGTTAGCAGATAAGCATGGAATTTCTAAGATATCAGTGTGCAAAAGTGCCCACAGGGTAGTTGATGTTGTTAAAAGAGTTAAATTCGAGGCAGGTTTTTGATCACAAAATTTTATTTACTGTAGCACAGAATTTTTATGCTGCTGCTGGGATCACTAATGTTTGTGAGGTTATGGGTGCAACATTAATAAATACTGATGGATCAACACAAAAAATGAACCTGATTTTGTGGTAGACATTGTAATTATTTTATCAATTGCATATTTGTACATGGACCAAATCTGTTATTTACTTATTTGACTGAATTTGGCCCTAACTTTGGTCATTTAAGTAATAGACGTATTGGTATACTCGACCAATCACATCACATGAAACTCCATTGTCGCCAATATGTATGTATGTATGTATGTATGTATGTATGTATGTATGTATGCATGTATGCATGCATGCATGCATGTATTTATTCACACTGCAATGGGTATATACCCGATGGCAGTGGTAACTAATTACACTCAATAATGACAATAATAAACTTATTAATTAAAAACACAATTAATAATAATACTAATAATTAATACTACTACTACTACTACTACTACTACTACTACTACTACTACTAATAATAATAATAATAATAATAATAATAATAATAATAATAATAATAATAATAACAACAACAACAACAACAACAACAACAACAGGGAATATACTGAATTAAATGAAACGATCACTTAAAATAACATTTGAAATATTCTAATTTGTATCTTAAAACTAAGATCGAACTAAAACCCACGAGTATGATATGTTCATATCTGCACAAGTACCTTTCAACATTACACTCATTTCGCTGTCAACTCACTCACTGCACTGGAACTACGACACATTTCACTGATTCTATCCTGATTTCACTAACACTTCAAAAACATTTCACTGTTCAAATTCTTTGCACTGCCACTATAAACTATAAAGCTTCACTGACAGGAACACGTTTCACTTACACAGCACACTTCACTGACACGACATACTTCTTCACTGATACAACACACTTCACTGACACAACATAATTCTTCACTGATACAACACTTCAATAACAACATATCATTTACACCCTTTAAATACTGTGTATAATTACCGTCTATTAGTAAGGTCCTTAAGCCTATTTTTAAATGCATTTTTGGTTGTTGGTAAAGCCTTTAGTAAGTCTGCAGGTAAAGAATTCCAGTCCCTGATAGTACGATTGAGAAAAAAAAAACTTTCCAGTGTCCGTCCTCTGCCTTCTTTCCCTCAATTTATATGAGTGGTCGTTCCTTGACGAGTAATTTGGCGGCTGCAACCTATTTTTTTATTTCTCTCCAGGCAGGCTCACCTAAAAATCTAAATACTTTAAATTTTTTTAAACAATACTTTATATTTTCTGTTGGTGAAATATGAATCAGCAAGCTTAGTGTAATCTATTTTAGTACAAAATATAAACATATATGTGTCGATAGTGGTAAAAATACAGCGACTTTAGCTCTGCTTCTTAGCGATTTTTGTAAACTGTCGTTGGCGATATTGTATAACCAATGATGCTTATTTGTAAATTTCTTTAGCTGATTTTGTAAAGTTCGTCAAACTTTAAAAATTAATAAGATAGCATTGTGAAACACAGTTTACAAGCATTTGTAATCTTTTACTTGTTATTTGTAAATTGTTAATTTGTAATTTGTTAGGATTGTGAAACGGGCCCCGGGTCGTTCGTCTCTGATCATGCGCACTGCCTCCTTTCTGAGACTTATTTTTTTCTAAGACTGTACGTATATAGAATTGTATTTTTTTTTTAAATTTTAATACTTTGTCTTTGTAGCCAGCCTACAATTGTAGAAAATATTCAATAAATTAATTATTATTAAATAAATGGGAATAAAATCTACAATTTTGGGTCAGATAACATTGAAACAGTTAAGATGGCATGAGCATGTAAAAAAATGCAAGACAGACTACCAAAACGTGTTTTAGTTTGGATATGTTAATGGAAGCGTAAGACAGGAAGACCTACAATTTCTTGAAAGGATGAGGTATTTAAACATAAATTAATATATTAAATCTGCAAGAGGACCACTGTTACAATAGATAAGAATGGAAAAAGTGGTATCGGCAAATGAATTACACACGAAAAAATCGATTACATTATTATTATTATTATTATTATTATTATTATTCCTTACTGGCTTTAAGGAACCCGGAGGTTCATTGCCGCTCTCACATAAGCCCGCCATAGATCCCTATCCTGAGCAAGATTAATCCATTCTCAATCATCATATCCCACCTCCCTCAAATCCATTTTAATATTATCTTCCCACATACGTCTCGGCCTCCCCAAAGGTCTTTTTCCCTCCGGCCTCCCAACTAACACTCTATATGCATTTCTAGATTTGTCCATACGTGCTACATGCCCTGCCCATCTCAAACGTCTGGATTTAATGTTCCTAATTATGTCAGGTGAAGAATACAATGCGTGCAGTTCTGAGTTGTGTAACTTTCTCCTTTCTCCTGTAACTTCATCCCTCTTAGCCCCAAATATTTTCCTAAGTACCTTGTTCTCAAAGACCCTTAATCTATGTTCCTCTCTCAAAGTGACAGTCCAAGTTTCACAACCATAAAGAACAACCGGTAGTATAACTGTTTTATAAATTCTAACTTTCAGATTTTTTGACAGCAGACTGGATGATAAAAGCTTCTCAATCGAATAATAACAGGCATTTCCCATATTTATTCTGTGTTTAATTTCCTCCCGAGTATCATTTATATTTGTTACTGTTGCTCCCAGGTATTTGAATTTTTCCACCTCTTCAAAAGATAAATTTCCAATTTTTATATTTCCATTCCGTACAATATTCTGGTCACGAGACATAATCATATACTTTGTCTTTTCGGGATTTACTTCCAAACCTATTATTATTATTATTATTATTATTATTATTACCTATGTACAGTCAGCATACAGCAATCTATCTTGTTCTGTTCCGCTTTATTTTATTCTTCCCTCTTCTGTTTCTTTGTTTCGCAGATTGCTTTACAGATTGTTACCGATGCTTAGACAATGACCGAACATTACGTGTGATTTACGTTTCACTGTTTATTTATTATTTAAAGGTACTCTCCGATCCGCGAATGTCTGAAGTAGGACGGGTTGCTTCATGGCGCCAGAGAGCCTACGAGTTCGTAAAAGCTCGAGTGGCCATTTATGACGAGCATGACAATTACAGCGCAAGGATATCGTGTACCTACAGTAACAGGGTTGCTGCTGTGTGCTTCAAGGCTGTAAGGCAGCGAAACAACGAGCGTCGAATACTAACATCTTATTTAGTAGAAGATGATGAAATATCACCCTTAATGTCTGATTGTGTTATCCTTGATATAGTGATATGTATACATACATAACATTTCCAAGTAGCACGCCTATTTACGCTGTATTTCGGTGAAAGTTATTTTAATTAATTGTTACTAATTGATCTAGTCCTAACTGGAAAAAAAAACTTATTAAAAAACTGGCATATATTTGCAAAATTTAGTTACATACACCAATCAATGATGTCGAAGAGAGACATTTAGGTTTCCAACAGATTTTAACTAGTACAACATTGAAATGTACAATGTAATGCGGAAAATCTTTCTGAAGTATCGTCTGCAATTTGCAGTCTTCCACTGCCTGACAAATATTTGCACATAAAGAAGTATAGCATCGCATTATAAACATGACATAAAGAGCTATAACGTAATTGTATGGAATAGGCCCATAAGAAAACACTGAACATTGTAGAATAGGATCGAATGAAAAAATAAAATAACATTCAATAGAACACAACTGCATAAAATAGAAGAGAACATAATAAAATAAAGCACAAGATAGAAAGTAGAGCAGAAAGAAACAGGGAAAAGCACACAGAAACAGGACAGAGCACAACGAAACAGGACGCAGCACAACGAAATAGTGCCGAGTACAACGAAATAGTGCCGAGTACAACGAAATAGGGCAGAGTACAACGAAATAGGGCAGAGTACAACGAAATAGGGCAGAGTACAACGAAACAGGCAGACACAACGGAACAGGGGATAGAACAAAGAAATAGGACTTACGTAACGAAACAGGACAGAGAACAATGAAATAGGACATAGAACAACGAAATAGGTCATAGAACAACGAAACAATGCACAGAACAACGAAACAGGGCACAGAACAACGAAACAGGTCACAGAACAACGAAACAGGTCACAGAACAACGAAACAGGTCACAGAACAACGAAACAGGGCACAGAACAACGAAACAGGGCACAGAACAACGAAACAGGTCACAGAACAACGAAACAGGTCACAGAACAACGAAACAGGGCACAGAACAACGAAACAGGTCACAGAACAACGAAACAGGGCACAGAACAACGAAACAGGTCACAGAACAACGAAACAGGGCACAGAACAACGAAACAGGGCACAGAACAACGAAACAGGACAGAGCACAACGAAACAGGTCATAGAACAACGAAACAGGTCACAGAACAACGAAACAGGGCACAGAACAACGAAACAGGTCACAGAACAACGAAACAGGGCACAGAACAACGAAACAGGTCACAGAACAACGAAACAGGGCACAGAACAACGAAACAGGGCATAGAACAATGAAACAGGACAGAGCACAACGAAACAGGTCACAGAACAACGAAACAGGTCACAGAACAACGAAACAGGGCACAGAACAACGAAGCAGGGCATAGAACAATGAAACAGGACAGAGCACAACGAAACAGGTCACAGAACAACGAAACAGGTCACAGAACAACGAAACAGGTCACAGAACAACGAAACAGGGCATAGAAAAATGAAACAGGACAGAGCACAACGAAACAGGTCACAGAACAACGAAACAGGTCACAGAACAACGAAACAGGTCACAGAACAACGAAACAGGTCACAGAACAACGAAACAGGGCATAGAACAATGAAATAGGACAGAGCACAACGAAACAGGTCACAGAACAACGAAACAGGTCACAGAACAACGAAACAGGGCATAGAACAATGAAACAGGACAGAGCACAACGAAACAGGTCACAGAACAACGAAACAGGGCACAGAACAACGAAACAGGTCACAGAACAACGAAACAGGGCATATAACAATGAAACAGGACAGAGCACAACGAAACAAGGCAGAGAACAACGAACCAGGGCAGAACACAACGAAACAGGACAGATCAGAACGAAATAGGGAAAAAGAAACAGAATAGCAGGTCTAAATAAAATGGAGTAAGTCAAACTAGAACGGAGCAGAGCAAAGTAGAAAAGAAAATATAACAGAGAAACTAAAATAGAACGGAACAAAACAAATTAGAACGGAACAGAACAATGTAAAACGGTGCAGAAAAGTAGAATGAAGCAGAACAAAATGTAAAGGGGCAGAACAAAGTAGAACGCAGCAGCAACAAAGTAGAACGGAGCAAAGTAAAGTAGAACGGAGTAAAATAAAGTAGAACAGAAGAAATAGAATACAATAGAACAAAATAGAACTGTGCATAACAAAATAGAACGGAGCAGAACAAAATGGAACGGGTCAGAACAAAGTAGAACGGATCAGAACAAAAAACAGAAAAAAAAAATAGAAAGCAACAGAACAAAATAGAACGGAGCGAAACAAAATAGAACGGAGCGAAACAAAATAGAACGGAGCAAAACAAAATAGAACGGAGCAAAACAAAATAGAACGGATAAGAACAAAATAGAACTGCCTTATCTCTATCAGGTTAAATAAATAAATACTAAATAAATAGTACTAACAAAATAGAACGGATCAGAACAAAGTAGAACGGATCAGAACAAAGTAGAACGGAGCAGAACAAAGTAAAACGGATCAGAACAAAGTAGAACGGAGCAGAACAAAGTAGAACGGAGCAGAACAAAGTAGAACGAAGCAAAACAAAGTAGAACGGAGCAGAACAAAGTAAAACGAAGCAGAACAAAGTAGAACGGAGCAGAACAAAGTAAAACGGAGCAGAACAAAGTAGAACGGAGCAGAACAAAGTAGAACGGAGCAGAACAAAGTAGAACGAAGCAAAACAAAGTACAACGGAGCAGAACAAAGTAAAACGGAGCAGAACAAAGTAGAACGGAGCAGAACAAAGTAAAACGGAGCAGAACAAAGTAAAACGGAGCAGAACAAAGTAGAACGGAGCAGAACAAAGTAAAACGGAGCAGAACAAAGTAAAACGGAGCAGAACAAAGTAAAACGGAGCAGAACAAAGTAAAACGGAGCAGAACAAAGTAGAACGAAGCAGAACAAAGTAGAACGGAGCAGAACAAAGTAAAACTGAGCAGAACAAAGTAGAACGAAGCAGAACAAAGAAGAAGGGAGCAGAACAAAGTAAAACGGAGCAGAACAAAGTGGAACGGAGCAGAACAAAGTAGAACGAATCAGAACAAAGTAGAACGAAGCAGAACAAAGTAGAACGGAGCAGAACAAAGTAAAACGGAGCAGAACAAAGTAAAACGGAGCAGAACAAAGTAAAACGGATCAGAATAAAGTAAAACGGATCAGAACAAAGTAGAACGAAGCAGAACAAAGTAGAACGGAGCAGAACAAAGTAGAACGGAGCAGAACAAAGTAAAACGGATCAGAACAAAGTAGAACGGAGCAGAAGAAAGTAAAACGGAGCAGAACAAAGTAAAACGGAGCAAAACAAAGTATAACGGAGCAGAACAAAATAGAACGGATCAGAACAAAGTAGAACGGAGAACAAAGTAGAACAAAGTAGAACGGAGCAGAACAAAGTAAAACGAAGCAGAACAATGTAGAACGAAGCAGGACAAAGTAGAACGGAGCAGAACAAAGTAAAACGGAGCAGAACAAAGTAGAACGGAGCAGAACAAAGTAGAATGGAGCAGAACAAAGTAGAATGGAGCAGAACAAAGTAGAACGGAGCAGAACAAAGTACAACGGAGCAGAACAAAGTAGAATGGAGCAGAACAAAGTAGAACGGAGCAGAACAAAGTAGAACGGAGCAGAACAAAGTAGAACAGAAAAAATAAAATGCAACAGAACAAAATAGAACGAAGCAGAACAAAACAGGACGGATCAGAACAAAATAGAACTGTAATGAACAAAATACAAAGGACCAGAGTAAAATAGAATGAATCGAAAGAAAATATAATAGGTGACAATTTGATACAACAGTGGAAAAAAATGGGAACTGCAAAAAAAACTAGAATGTCAAGGAATGGAAAGAAGGAGAATAGAATAAAATAAAATATGACAATAACTTTACATCAAATGTAACATATGATAATGCAGTACAATATATTAATAATTTTATCTTATCATAACACAGTAACCTAAAATAATAAAAAAATATACCTCGACTTAATGCAGTGTAATATGATATACAATATTACATACAGTGTAATGCAAGATGTATAAAGAACTTACGACTACCTTGACCCTACGAAGCTCAGACATAATAAGTACTCGACCACTGAGGACGACGTTCAAGGCCCTGTTGCCATGACACCATAAGAAAGAACAGTAGCAGATGACAATGATGCTGACAGAGTGTTCGTTCATTACTCAAGTCTTGCTACTTAGACACGCCTCTGAGTTGGCATTCAAGGCACGCCATCATCTGCTGTCAGTGTAAAAAGACGACGTCTCACCGCTTCCCCAAACACTCGCCTTCCTCCAAGGCCAGAATTGCAATTTGTGATTTAGCGTAGTTACGTCCACTTCGCTGAACCTTGTGGCGTGGATTTACTCTCTCATAGAAATTATCTTCTCACCAAAGGTGACCCTGGTTCTAGCCTCCATGGTTCTCTTTTGAAATAAGAATTGGTTTCGTGCAATGTTATGAATATGGCAGAAACTTCTCTGTAGGCTTAAGATTTCGCAACTGAGAGAAGGCCCTTGTACCATAATTTCTTTTCAGTCATAGTTTACTGTCCAATGGTAGATCCTCCACTGCAAACTCAGCATTCTACAATTTGCCCTATTTTCCCTTTTACTCTTAGTCTCGCACATGATCTACACAGGGTGCTAAAAAAGACCCTATGATCCTTATCTGAACTACAAAATTGTGCCATCACTGATTCTGTAGAACGTTTCATATTTGTACTGTCACGCTTCATAGTTGCAGGTTGAATGTCATCACCCGCAATAATAGTAGATGCACCAACACTTACACTATTATCCGTAGTATTGGCTAGTATGCATAAAGTTGAAGTAAATGCTATTGCTAAGTTTTCGTAATATATACTACGGTCTTTATGTATAAAAACGCATAGCAAAATCTTTCCTGCATAGTAGAAAGTTTATCTGGAAGGCCGTATTTAGTTTATGCTCGAATTGTTAGTATAAACTACTATTTATATGCGCAACAAGAAGTAGGCCTATATACTTCTTCTAAGTATAAACTAAGAAAAATCATAATCTTCCCTGTTTGAGACTTCGTTAGCTTAGCTTAAACGCATGAAAAGACAAGAACCATCAGAACGTGATTCTACGATTTTATAAAGGTTTTTCAAATAAAAAAATATTTATATATGATCAATTTTTGTAGTGGACTACTCAAATGTGAGTTTGAGATAACTTAAATTTTATCTGTTAGTTGATTTTGTTGTTGTTATATAAAATAATATATATTTTTTTTTTGGCAAAACGATTCTATAATGTAGGCCTATTTATAATACATTCAATTTACGTGAAAAAAATTCCTTGTGCGGACAATATTTTAGGTTACAAGTAAATTTAATGACTAAAATTTTGGGCCCGTCTGATTTATGTCTGATTTTGACTTTACTTTACTTTTCATGTTATTTAGTGTCTTCATAATTTGTTTTCCGTAAATTTATTTCCCACTGTAAACTTCCACTTCAAGTTTCATAGTGTGGATGGCTTTTTCTTTATCACTTCTTGCGGCAGGAGTTTGCGACTTGTTTAATAATGCTGGACATCCTTTTAGTAGATTAACAAACAGCAGTTGTTCTCTTTCTCTCTCTTCTACATTTTCCACTTCGTCGTCCACTAACGAGTCTTCGCGGATAAACCCCAAGTACTATCAATATAATCGATGTAATCGAATACTCTTTATAGTTTATACTGTACTACCGGCGCGTAGTAAATACTTCGTAGTAGTAATATCAGGTTTTTGCAAACAAAACGAAGTATATACTGCTACTTCAAGTATCTTCTACAGTCAAAGCAAAAGTTAATACTACACCTTTACGCATACCACTCACTGGTTCTTCATTATTACTAATACATTTACTTCCACTTTGTTCTATAGTTTTAAAACGGAAGGTTGGCTATATCTCGCGAATTTATTGTCACATGAAATGGAACTGAATGATCATTCTAGAAAATGTTGCAAATTTCTTTCAGTTCTTTCTTACACATAGGCCTACTATAAAAAATAAATCGCATACTGAGTGCCTATATTTAGAAACATAACGTTTACGTAAACTTTGATTTGTACGTCAATTTGAAAATAAACCTATTATAACACCTCAACTTCTACGCTTTCTTCGTACCTAATGCTTTTATTTTTATTTTAGTAGGTTATTTTACGCCGCTTTATCAACATCTTAGGTTATTTAGCGTCTGAATGATATGAAGGTAATAATGCCGGTGAAATGAGTCCGGGATCCAGTACCGATAATTACTCAGCATTTGCTCATATTGGTTAAGGGAAAACCCCGGAAAAAACCTCAACCAGGTAGCTTATCCCGACCGGGAATCGAACTAGGGCCACATGGTTTGGCGGCCAGACGCGCTAACCGTTACTCCACAGGTGTGGACACGAGAGAAGACTTCGGGGCAGAAGAAGATATCAGATGATAGGCGACATTAAGATATATTCATGATATGTGGAGACTAAGAGGAAGGCAGAAAATAGGAAAGAATATTGGGTTTACAGTGAAAGACCTGCCCTTTGGCAGAAAACTATGAATGAATGGAAGTATGTCTTCTACACGATGGTATATGTCATTTAGTTCTAATTTCTGAGACATAAGCGTGACCACGACGTGTCCAAAAGTTTCGTGTGTCGTTTTCATACTGTCATCCATTCCTTGGACCGAAAGATTAGACGTATTCACTTTAAAAAATGTGGCGGGGAGAGATTTTATATGGAAATACAGAATTTACTGCACCCTACTATTATTGCTCACTAAGCGTGTGAAACCTCAGCACGTGGAAGCTTAAAATTTCCTTTGGTGGGAAATAAATAAAATATTAATTAATCGTATAAAATATATTACTTTCTATCTCCTCACCTGAAAATGGATCATCATAAAAAATTAGATAGTAGAGACATTAGTATGTTACATAATGTGTGGCAATAATATGTTGTACAGTAGGCTACATCCATTTATTGAATGTAGTTTATATTCAAAAGCAAACAATTGTTATTGAAACCATGAAAGAAGTAGCGTATTTTATCCCACTACAAACAGTGACACACTGAAGTTTAATATAGTCCTAAAATAAGATTTTGTTTTTCATATCTTCATGATATGATCGCCTCAACCTAAAAGAAGAAATAAAAACGGCTATAGAAAGTTTTGTTATTTTCGTCGCTATGAACTAATATTAGTTTTACTTTAGTAAAAATAATCACACGTTATTCTATGTTGTAATATAGGGTAAAATCAGGGTCATCCGTGAATTTGTATTAATTGAGATTTATTAAATACAAGAAAAAAAAAACAAAAAAAAAACAAGAGAATAATTTTGACTGCTTTTAAAAACCATAATCATTTCATTAATTTTATATTTACAATAAGACTACAAACACTTCATCGCTTTTCAACGTAATCCCCACTACGTTCAATGCAAGTGTTCCTGTTATACTATATTGAAAAGTGTTGAAGTGTTTGTAGTCTTATTGTACTTATTCAATTAATAAAACAATTATTAAAGTTAATTTTTGACTATCCCCCGTTAGGTGCTATTCGAATGAAAAAGCCAACATCGTTTCATGAACGAAGATACCCTGAAAACAGGAATGGAGAATTGGATAGCTTGATTTACAACGAATTGATAGGAAGAAAGAAAGAAAGAAAGAACATCTTAAAAACTAACACATTTTTGGGTCGTTCTGATCATTTTCTAGATTATTTCATTTCTCCTGCAATTCTCACCCTTCTATTGTTCCATTAGCACCAAGCAATCCCAGCATATAGACGACAAGGGATCGTAAATAAAGGTTACAAATTGCTAGCGGATCTGCGAGTTACGTAACACGGGTTGTGAGTCACGCGCCAGTGGATTCCCGATCTGGTCGCGGAGATGAGATTATGGCAACCGCGTGCAAATCTTGCTTCCCAGAAACATTTCGCAACTGTTCCTCCATATTCCAGCAGTAAAGAAAAAAGGAGTTTTAAGAAACTTCCTTCTGAGAAGATATGCTTCAGATGTAGAGATTTCCTGGGACAGAAGTTGTACATATTGTGGCTCAACACAGCCTTGCAGGCGCTGTTCGAAGTGTATCAAGTTTTTTTTAAGGAATGTATTTTAAAGGGAACGTACTTTTCACTTACTTGATCTTTCTTTTCAACTTGCAAAATAAAAACTATTTTGACGGTGGTTGTTATAATCGAAATCGCCGTCGTTGCCGTGAACACCATTAGGCGTTGCTATCATCACATTATTACGTACACTAGGTATCGCAGTCATCATCATTATGCTAATAGACGTGCAGACTTCCACAGACGTGTTTGTCAAAATTTTTTCACAGTGGAATCCTTTTTAACCTACAGTGGAAGAGAAGGCCTCATGGCCTTAACTCTACCAGAATAAATAAATAAATAAATAAATAAATAAATAAATAAATAAATAAATAAATAAATAAATAAATAAATAAATAAATAAAGTATAGCCGCGGAACCCTTGTAATCCATTCTCTTTGTTTTGTAATTACAGTATATTATTATTATTATTATTATTATTATTATTATTATTATTATTATTATTATTATTATTATTCATCGCCGACATAGCTAAGTCGGTTGAGGCGCTTGCCTGCCGATCCTAATTACCTGGTTGGGTTTTTTCCGAGGTTTTTTCTAACCGTAAGGCGACTGTCAGGTAATCTTCAGTGAATCATCGACCTCATCTCTATAGCAAAAATCCCATTGACACTAAATAACAGAGTAGTTGGTACAGCATCGTTAAATAACCAAATAAATTATTATTATTATTATTATTATTATTATTATTATTATTATATTATTATTATTATTATTATTATTATTATTATTATTATTATTATTATACATTTATTAAAGTGGATGTAAATGCAAAATTGAAACTGAGTTAATATTGTGTATAGGCCTATATATTTTAAATTTTATTGAAATTACAGATTTGGTATAAGCAGTAACACACTATGCAATTTTACAAGAACTTTAAAAGAAGTCATCTTCATGATATAAATTGTATTACATTTTATTAGTACTTAATAGTAATACAAGCCTGAGATGAAAAACCTTTTCTGAAAATTTTAGCTGTCACGTATTTTCATGTGCTGAAGGAGAAAACGACACTTAAAATGCCACATTACGTACAGTTTTTTTTTTCTCTCCACAAAACTGAAATGAATGTTTGAATGATATTAATATACAAAATGGGGATCTGACAGTTTTACAGGATTCATACAACAGTGCTCTTGGTGGCGATTATTTGTAACTTGTTAATGGTCATTGCAAACGAAAACTAGAAGACTAGGTCATGCTGTAACCTCGAACCTCTAACTTTGCAGTGAGTTACAAAACATGGCTAGCCAAATTGTGTGAACTCCTCAGATAAATAATTCTGTTATATTTTTGGCGAGTTTATGATTAAGGAACACCACAGAAACATGGAATTCAATAACGCTACATTCACTTCGCTAAAACTTCCAACGAAAAATTTAGAAAAATTATACGTGATAAAAAAACTGAGATCAAACTGATCCACATTCAGCACCCCAAAGAACAATGAATTTAGTATAATATAGTATATATTCAAGTTTTCATGCACCTTAATTTCGGAGGTCTGTGTGATTATTAACAAACATATCGTCGTTGTTCTTGCAATAACTCCTATGCGATATATTTATCGATTTTCAGATTTTTGCTCTATTAAATAACTTAAATAGTGATACAGCAAATAATAAAATCTCCTGTATGTAATTATATTTCTTTGTTTCGAAAATGTAAGAATTCACAGTCTCCTATGTACGGCTGCCATAGGATGAATAAATGTATATTATTTAATGTACCGAAGTACATATGATATTTCCATGCAGATATTCTGCGTCATCGTAAGATGAAAGAGTAATGGAACGGAGAAAAATTCTCTCCGGCACCGGGATTTGAACCCGGGTTTTCATTTTCAGCTCTACGTGCTGATGCTTTATCCACTAAGCCACACCGGATACCACCCCGGCGTCGGACAGAATCGTCTCAGTTTTAAGTTCCAACTCTTGGGTTCCCTCTAGTGGCCGCCCTCTGCACTACGTTATAGATGTCTATGAACGAAGGACTAAGTCCACACATGACGCAGAATATCTGCATGGAAATATGATATGTACTTCGGTACATTAAATAATATATATGATATGCGTAAATCACTTGTGATTTAAGACGGCGCTTATTCCGTCGGATCCGGCCAACTAGTCACTCATAACGAGTGCACCTCAGCACATGTGTGGACTTAGTCCTTCGTTCATAGACATCTATGACGTAGTGCAGAGGGCGGCCACTAGAGGGAACCCAAGAGTTGGAACTTAAAACTGAGACGATTCTGTCCGACGCCGGGGTGGTATCCGGTGTGGCTTAGTGGATAAAGCATCAGCACGTAGAGCTGAAAACCCGGGTTCAAATCTCGGCGCCGGAGAGAATTTTCTCCGTTCCATTACTCTTTCATCTTATGAATAAATGTGTTTTCTCTTCCTACTGAAAATTTTTACATTTTGCACATAGGAGTTATTGCAGGAACAACGACGATATGAAAGCTAGTATCCCAATAATTATGTTTAATGGGATGAAATTGTTTGTTTCTTAAGCCTGCATATCCTTTTATATTCTGTTTTATGGAGGAAAGTTGTAGCCTCATTTCCATTTTTGCTTTTACAGTGTATTCTGGTTCGATATTTTCTTTCGGTGGACATACACGCAGAAAATCCAGTGCTGAAATTGACAGATGAAAAATAGTATATTCCGTTTTAGATATTAATAATAATAATAATAATAATAACAACATGAATTATTATTAGTGATGTTTCATGTTTTTGTATGCTTGTTTAGTCAACAGTTCGAAGACTGACTGGAATCCCGTAAGTGGCACCAATAAGACATCAATCATGAGACAACTAAGCCAGGAGATAGTGAGGTAGGATGACCGGTTCCTTTTTCACTCCATTACATATATCGTTGACTAGTAGGCCTAACATATTTCACTAATTAGACTTAAGATGTATGCAACAATAATTGTCTTTCTTCCAAGATATATCGTCAAGTGAAATGTTGATAAATAATAGACGTATCAGCCGGAATCTCAATCAGAGTTGCTGTTGAGTCATATTTTCTTTGTTGATTTTTTTTGTATATTTTATAGTATAATTTTAAGTAGGCCTATATACACTAGACCTTAGTTATAACGACATCCAAGGGACATTAAATATTATGTTGTTATAAACGAGTGTCGTAGTAACCGAGATTCACATTATCAGTCTAGTGAGGTGGAAAATGAAAAATAACAAACTTAATTAGACTTATTTTAGATTTATGTATTGACTTTTAAGCCTACAATGAACAAAAATAAAATACACGTAGGCCTAGAATTATAAATACAGTATTCTGTATTAAAACAGTTTGTTCAGTACTCACCAAACTATTTTACTTAGAAGTGAAGTAATCAGTTATTTTACTCTGTTGTCTTCTACTTGCCCAATACACACTTTCTAGGGCTAAATTACGTTCTATGTTCATAATTTCAGTTGCAATTTCACTGCTCCCTTCCCTAGCTTCATAGAACATGTTCATAATTCTTATGACTTCTAAAGCGTCACTCACTTCTTTTAGTGGCCATACTGCGTTAAAATGCGTGCACTTAATGAAAACTTCCTGTCGAAACTGATCTAATACCGCATGAATTCGGGCAGGTTACAATGGGGTGGGGAATCCGTCTGGATTCCAGAGGTCTATGACAGAAGGAGACTGTAAAGAATTTGTCAGGGTCAGATTTCAACAAAATATTTCTTAAAATACTTTGGTTCTTAGAAAATCTTATTCCAAACTGAGGTTGAAAATGACATTATATGCGAGGTAGACTATATGCGTTTGTCGTATTAAACAAGATAGGAAAGCATATGTCTTATGGGGAATTAGTGGGACCACAGAATATTTGACGTTATAGGCGAGGTGTCGCACAAAACGAGGTCGCTATAACCAAGTTCTACTGTAATATAATTTAAAAATCGTTTTGAACTCGCGGAACCCATCGTGGCACTGTGAGAAACGTTGGTCTAGTATCATTATGTCACTGCGGGCATCTCCTTGTTCGCATGCTGTCCTGCAAGACGCGGCTAAAGCGATTGGGCTGGAATCGGTAGCGGGTCGGTGCTGTCAGGGAGAATAGACCTGGGAGCAACGGCCTGGCCCCGGCACCCAGCGCTGTTGCTAAGCTGCGCTCGGCTGTGACGGGGCAACTTTTTCAACGTCAGACTCTGCCTATGCTAATGCTATGCGTCCTGTGAGGGACAGGGCTAGAGTACACGCACCTCCACACGCTACGAATTTACCACACTGGCGCCTGCAGCTCTCGACGTGCCGTGAATTGTACAGAGTGATTCTTATAAAACCGAATTCGATAAATCAGTTAAAAATGGAAATTGTAACGCGGTAATTCGATTCAGACCACTTTTAAAACCAAGTACAGTATATATAGGCCCTAATGTCATCATACGATCATCAACAGATAACAATAGCAGTCCACCAACAAATGAAAAATCAAAATAATAAACATGGCACATTCCAGCGAAGAACGTGCCAACAAATTGAAAAAATCAGACAAGAATGTCATATTTCATTGAAGAACGTCTACCAACAAATTGAAAAACCAAAGACAAGAAGATGGTATATTTTATCGAAGAACGTGTGCCAAAAAATTGAAAAATCAAAGACAATAAAGATGTCATATTCTACTGAAGAACAGAAAAATCGATGGCAATAAAGATGGTATATTCCATCGAAAAACGTGTGCAAACAAATTGAAAAATCAAAACCAATAAAGTCCTCATATTCTATTGAAGAACGTGTGCCAACAACGGACAACTTAAAGCCAATAAAGATCTCAAGAACGTTCGCAAACAACTGGAAAATCAAAAACAGGATAGGTTACATAACCTATTCCATTGAAGAGCGTGTGTCAACAAACTGAAAAATCAAAGACAATAATGATTGCATATTCCGTCGAAGAAAGTGTGCCAACAAATTAAGAAATCAAACACAATAAAGATGGCATATTCCATCGAAGAACGTGTACTAACGATTGATAAATCAAAGACAGTAGAGTAGGAGTATTCGTAATCCATCAAATAACGTGTATTAAGAATTGAAAAATAAAAGATAATAGAGTAGGCGTATTCGTATTCCATCAAAGAACGTGACATTTTCCACTGAAGAAAAAGTGCTAACAAGGGGAAAATCAAAGAAAATAGATGTATTCCATTGAGGAATTGAAGAACAACAATTTGACATATCAGGAACAATAAAGATGGCATATTCCATTGAAAAATCGAGGGCAGTAAAAGAACATACTTCATTGAAGAACATGTGCCAATTTGAAAGATGGCGTATTCCACTGAAGAATGTGTGCCAAAAATTGAAAAATTAAATACAAATAATTATGGTGTATTCGAATTCCATTGAAGAACGTATACCAACAATTGAAAAATCGAAGACAAAGATGTTGTATTGATATTCCATTGAAGAACGTGTTCCAATAATTGAAAAATCAAAGACAAAAAAAAAAAAAAAAAACAGGAAACAGTGGGAACAAGGCCGCGCCCAAAAGGGGGGTTGGGAATTTCATCCCAACATTTGGGAAGAAATCAACGAGTTATAATGTGAATAGCAAAATATTTTGATGTGATATACAATACCGGAGGTATACTCACCAATTGAAATCGTTATATTACAATAATTAATAAACATTTATTAAAAAGTTTATTATAAACTACTTTATGAAAAAAAAATCCCCCCCCCTCTTCAAACCTTATTATTTTAAAAATTCTGCGCATGGCCTTGAGAAGGAGTATGAAGTGTTATATCTGGTTTAAGAACTATAGGGCTATTTTTTTCCGGGAAACCGTTGACACTGTTGCACACAAGAAGATATTCACAGAGTTCGTGGAGCAACTTGTTGACTTGGAGTTAACGCAAGGATATTTTCAGATGAGGCGACCTGTGATGCATCATAAGAGTCAATGAAAATAATATATACTGTAGTTACTCTCACAACCAATTATCTCTGCTGGTCTGTAGCCATCACGTTCACCCGATCTCACAACCTCTGATTTCTTCTTAAAATCCTAAAGACAGGATTTTTCACGACACGCCCCAAACCCTGGAGAACCAACATCCTGGCCTGCTCATTCCCCTGATCTCAATCCATCGGGTTTTCACTTATGAGGACATTTAAAAACAATTTGTGTATTCAATACCTGTTGAGAACTTTGAAATTCTTCCCCAGGGTGTTGAAGAAGTATGTCAACAGATACAACATACACCTGGAATATGAGAGAGATTTTGATGAGAGAGCTTTAGCACTTTCAAATAACTAAAAGAAGGAAAGGAAATATTGGATTTGTAACATATTTTTAACTAGACATACATATAGGTAATTTGTTATTTTATTTTAATCTAAAATTAAGCAATGAGTAACCGTTAAAATTCAAGCTGCTTATCTTTGCTATCTCTCTTCCCCACATCGCACACTGTGACGTTGCACAGAGGCAGAGATATAATACAAAATCTACTACCTAACTGTAAGCAGAATTTCTGTTATGTTTCGTTAACAATTTCCATTTTAGAGATTTCAATTCTTACTTGTTGTGTTTCTCTCAAACTGTTTATTTAATATCAAACATTTTTGACGCATTATTATTATTATTATTATTATTATTATTATTATTATTATTATTATTATTATTATTATACAATTTACTCAACTTGTCATTGAGGAAAGGATAATTTTGAACAAGGCTGATTACTTTTTCTTCATCCATATTATTTAAGCTATTTCTATCCAGATATCAAAATATAACAATAACCCAATTCATTGAAAACAATATTGCCGCCAGAATTAGACAGAATCTTCTTATTACAGCATTTGTTTATTCCTGCCCAAGAATTCTTTTCGATTCCATCCCATTTCATTCGATTCCACACGTCAGCTGCTGCTATCTTTCATTTAAATACATAATTATAAATACGTCTTGGAGAACCCGGAGGTTCATTGCCGCCCTCACATAAGCCCGCCATCGGTCCCTATCCTGAGTAAGATTAATTCAGTTCTTAGGAACATACCCCCAACTCCCTAAAATCTATTTTAATATTATCCTCCTATCTACTTGAATAAGCTGTCGCAGACAGCCGATAAGGGGTCGTTCTCCAGCTTGGGGGTTGTGTGAAGGAATAAGAACCCGTCGCCGTAAAAAAAAAACAGCTTGTTACGAAACCCCAACATAAGCCTCGGAATGAGACTGATTCTATGGCACGACCACATCAAAGGACCTTGTAAACAAAGATATAAAAATAAAGTTGCAAATATTCATTCATAGTTTTCTGCTCAAGGGCAGATTTTCACTGCAAACCCACCATTCTCCAATCTCTCCTATTTTCTGCCTTCCTCTTAGTCTCTGTATATGATCCATATATCTTAATGTCGTCTATCATCTGATATCTTCTTCTGCCCCGAATTCTCCTACCGTTCACCATTCCTTCCAGTGCATCCTTCAGTAAGCAGTTTCTTCTCAGTCAGTGACCTGACCAATTCCGTTTTCTCTTTCTGATCAGCTTCAACATCATTCTTTCTTCACTCACTCTTTCCAACACAACTTAATTTATTAATCTGTCTGTCCATTTCACACGAGCCATTCTTCTCCATATCCACATTTGAAATGCTTCCAGTCGTTTCTCTTCATTTCGTCGTAATTTCGTAATTTCTACATTTCCGGCCCATACAATGTCACACTCCACACAAAGCACTTCACTAGTCTCTTCCTTAGTTCTTTTTCCAGAAGTCCACATAAGATGCTCCTTTTTCTATTAAAGGCTTCCTTTGCCATTGCTATCCTCCTTTTGACTTCCTGGCTGCAGTTCATGATATTGCTTATAGTACACACCAAGTATTTTAAGCTGCCCACTTGCTCTACTGCCTCATTTAGAATTCACACGTTTACATTCTTTATTTTCCTTCCGATAACCATGATTTTATCTTATTTGCACCTATGTTCATCCCATACTGCTCACAGCTGTCATTTAACTCCAGTAGCATATACCTCACTATCGTCTCCTCTTTTGCTAACAACGCCATATCATCAGCTAATATTATGTATGAACTAAAAGTAAGAGTACCTGCAAATTAAAAAAAGGTTAAGTGGCTATATATTTACATGGATTTTTTCCCTTATTTTTAGGTTTTACATCACATCCGGGAAGACCTAGGAAGCGTTGGACGGATACACTATGAAGCCGGAACAGGCATAAGCCTATCCCTTGAATTGAAGAAGAAGATGAAGAAGAAAAAAAGAAGAAGAAATTTATTTTCCAAAGGTCTCCCACATATTAATTAACGCCCTGTATCTTGTGTAACTTATATGAACTATCGGAATATTAAAGGTCGCAAAGCGCAGTCTGTAACACAAAAAAGTTTCATTCAGTGCATTTCCAAAGCACAACAGATGACTACGCTAAGGTTGACCGTGCATCGGTTTTGAAGCAGGTAACCCCTCCCTAGACCAGATCCTTCAGCGCGTTGCCATAAACGATCGGGAATCTTTTATCTTATATACAGACATGAAAACAGACTGATAGAATGCATGACAAAAAATCTTTTCTATTATCGGAAAATATGCTGATGTCGTGCATTTCCTTCAAAATCTGGACATTAGACTATACGTATTTACGGCGCCATTACACGTTTAACGTAGGAATTTCTTGTCTTATCCATGAATCCAATCGGTGTTATCTCATTTGTGGTTACTATTTATACCTACTGTAACGTCATCTCAGATAATTCACTGTCGTAAACACACATCTAACACCTCGATGAGTAAAAACAAATACTTTCATCACAGCACTTGTTTGTGCATAGTATAAAGACGCCATATATTTTTTTTTCTGAGTATTTCGTTCTCCTAACAACTTGTATAATTATGTGCTATTTGTACAATTGACGGACTAGATATTCGTCATTGCAATAAAAGGTGCAGTGTAAATAGCACCTTCTTACATTACGCATTTACGTACGTTACCATTAAATTTGCCCGGCTTCAATGACAGCATTCGACGCAGCAGTATTGCTGCATGCCATGGACGAATTCAGTGGTAGCGCTATTTCAGAACGATGATGTATTACGAATCTTCCATTTACTATAATCGTAACATAGCAAAAACTCCATTGCATAAACATCGTTTTCTTACACATGTAAACAATTGACTTCTCTTACTTCTAGCAACATGTAACTAAATGTTGACTAAATAATGGAGCTATAATATGAAACTCACTTATTATTAGCACCAGTCAGTGTAGAGTACCTCATTCTTTTGGTCTGACAAATGCCGGAATTATCACGCGATGGTTCCATGAATTTTACTTCCAAGCAGAACAACCTTTTTGACTTTTGGTAGTGGTCATATACCCAAAATTGGCAAAAATTCTATTAGCCTGTTACGTCCCTTCTACACTATATATTTGTTCTAAGATAATTTTGCTAGCTTTGCGTATATGAAAAACAAATGAAGACTGGGGATAAAAAAAGGCTATAAGTGCCAAAGAGACAAACCGTAGAAAAAAAAACTTTCTTATGCGAGCAGTACATCTATGGGAGAAGTTAGGGCCTATATAAAATTACAAAGGGACTTAACATTTTTCTTAGTAGATTAAGTCAGGGACATAGAATTTTTTTTTTAACTAATTTTCAACGATATTGGTACTTACAGCCTTTTTATATCCAGTCTTCAAATGTCGAAATCGGTTGAATCACGAACCAGATTTACATATACATGTTTGCAACAGTGAACTAGATAGGGGTAAAGGTTAATCATATTGTGATAGTTCTTTTTGAGAATTTATTACACTTTTACTGAGCGAGATAAAGACCGGTTTTGCGAAGAAACTTGTCCACGAACATTCCCTTAATACGTTGACGCAAAAAACCGATCTTCCTCTCGCTCAGAAAAATTGTAATAAATTCTCAAAACGAACTATCACAATATTACTCTTATCACAATATTACTAACCTTTATCCTATTGCCTATCTAGTTGCAAAGAAACATCACCATTTATTCATTTTAACATGATCATAATTTGCATAACATTATTTGATAAATATGTATTATAATGTAACATGAGTTATAAGTACACACAATTCCAATTTAATCATATTTGAATTTACACTACATTGAAATTTATCATTTTATCTTATTTCTTGTTACAATTAGTATACATATAACTCATGAAATTTTATCACCATGCATTACACACTGTTCGTATTTGCTTTTTATAAATCTAATTTAATCTAAGTTCAGATCACATAATTTTAATATATCTGATGATGCCCCACAAGGCGAAAACATTTATATACCTTATATTCATGTAGCAAATAAACATTTGCAGATAGTTGTGTCTTTGATTGAAAAGTATAACATTATTTTATGATATTACTAGACACATCTGAAATATAAAATAAACTGCAAATCACCATCCTTCCCATACCAAACAATAAACATATTTTAATTTTCATTAAATATATTGTAATTATAATTTTGCTATTAAGGGAGCTAATTTTTGCAAACATTCTAAACTAAACTTCAATTTACAACAATTTTCACAGTATAAAATAAATAACTTGTATACATGAAAATATATTAAGTTGTTTTTTTCTTTTTTTTAGTAGCTTATTTTACGACGCTTTATCAGCATCTTAGGTTATTTAGCGTCTGAATGAGATGAAGGTGATAATGCCAGTGAAATGAGTTCGGGGTCCAGCACCTCTAGTTACCCAGCATTTGCTCATATTGGGTTGGGGGAAACCCCCGGAAAAAGCCTCAACCAGGTAACTTGCCCCGACCGGGAATCGAACCCGGGGCACCTGGTTTCGGGACCAGACGCGCTGACCGTTACTCCACAGGTGTGGACTTCTTAAGTTGTACCAAAACTAAGCAAAATTACAGGTTAATGTGTTAAGGATCCGGCAAAATGCAGATCATTATGGAAGAGGTCCTCGAACTCGTGAAGTTAGGGAGTCGAATTTCGAATTTACGTGAGATTTCGAATTTACGTGGTTAAAGTTGTGATTAACCAGGGCAGTGCGCCGTGCCCAGGGATGAAGTCGGTCGTATCATTATGGTAAACCCTTTCTATTTTCGAGTTTTGAACCCTTCACCTGACTGACCTCCACACGCATTTTAGCGTGCAGTACGGAACATAGCCTGGTTTAATCGTTAATTGCTATCTTTAGACTTACATTAACACCATGGAACTACCGTCATGAGGATGGGTTTAATACTGTTGAAGTGGCAGATTTAAACCACCATCACCGTGAGGTAAAAGAGGACAGACACCAAACAAACAGATAAACAAAAACATTTACATGAAACAGGCGGGATCAGTGTTAAACGCACAGTACTGGAATAACACCAAGTGTTTAAAATATAATTATCCTGAGTGGAAACAGTCATTACTCGAAACACTTCCGGGGTGAATACTTGGATCTGATTACGTAAAAGTGATCATGTCTTTGTTCATCGCGTTTTCCACTTTGTGGCTATGAAAACACACAAACAGGTTGTGTTACAGTATCACACTTCATCTCCAATGCCTGTAAAAATATCTAGAACGCATATAGAAAAATTGATATCGACAGACCTCTTTGGTAAGTCTTTGAAGATCTAATGGTTGGATTCGAAGTCCGTGGGTTCAAACCACGTATAGGAAAACTGTTAAGGGAGAGGAAATACTTCGGAAGGAACGTAAAGCTTGGAGGCCAGCGTCGAATATTTACTACACGTAAATGAACTCTTTTCGCGGATGCGAGAGCTTAAAGCAAAATTTACAGGTTCCTCCTCCTCCCCACCTTAAAACTGTAGGCCAGTAGTAGCACAATAGGCACCTTTCTGTAGTTCATCCTCCACCTCTAGGACACACAATCATACTAAAGAACATCTCTTTTAATTTTATCATCATCACCATCATCATCATCATCACCATCATCATCATCATCATTATCATTCCAGAAATTCATGTGAAGTATTAGTTGGAAGACCTGAGGGAAGGCCAAGACGTAGATAGGAGGATAATATTAAAATGGATTTGACAGAGGTGGGATATGATGCTAGGGACTGGATTAATCTTGCTCAGAATAGGGACCGATAGCGGATTTATGTGAGAGCGACAATGGTTCTCTAAAAGCTATTTGTAACAACTGCTGCTACTGCTACTGCTACTGCTACTGCTACTGCTACTGCTACTGCTACTGCTACTACTACTACTACTACTAAAAATATCCTCCCGTCCTACTTTAGCATTGAAATCTCCCAATAAAATTTTCATGTGATATCTAGGTAACTGATCAAAAGTCTGTTCCAATTCCTCATAGAAGCTATCCTTTATATGGTCGTCTTTCACTTCTGTAGGGGCGTAAGCATTTATAACTACGATATAGCACCATCTACCCTTAAGTACTAAATACGATAATCTATCACTGATAAATTCGACCATTTTTACTGCTGATTTTATTCTTTTATGGACAAAGAATCCTGTTCCTAATTGGTGATTATCGTTTCCTTCCCCATAATACAACAAGTAATCTCTTATTTGTGTTATGCCGTTAACATCTAACCTAACCTCCTATTCTATATCTAGTCTATTCTATATTCAGCTAGTTCTTTCGCTACTAATGTTACCCCTCCTGTTATATATAGACTTGTTACATTCCAAGTACCAAATCTCATAAACTTATTCCTTTGCTGTGGTCGTGCCAGAGAATCAGTCCCATTCCGAGGCTTATTTTGAGGTTTCGTAATAAGCTGTTTTTTACGGTGATGGGTTGTTAGCCCTTCGCCCAACTCCCAAGCTGGAGGACCACCCCTAATCGGCTGTCCGCGACTACTTATTCAATATATTCACAGCTACCCTCCATATCTGGA
Source organism: Periplaneta americana (assembly GCF_040183065.1). Taxonomy (NCBI): domain Eukaryota; kingdom Metazoa; phylum Arthropoda; class Insecta; order Blattodea; family Blattidae; genus Periplaneta; species Periplaneta americana. The sequence goes on from NC_091128.1 coordinate 91,944,898, forward strand.
GACCGTCTCCTCGATCCGCAACCTGAGGACGCGCCATGCCGTGGTGATAGGGACCCACAATACATGGCGGATTAAGTTACTTCAGATTTAATTAAAGGTTGGAATTAACAAATTAAAAAACATAAATGTCAGCACAAATTTGAAATAAACTGATTATGAGTGCGTGCTTTACGAGTCTCTATATATTACAATCAATGACTGTAAACATTTTAACTGTTTAAAATGAAAAATGTCTCTTTTTATATAAAATACATGTTGTTCTTTCCCAATGAAGTACTCGCTATCAAATTCTTCTATTCGAGCGCAGATACTGATCTTTAAGTGTCCAGTTTGTTTTGTTTTCTCATGTTCACTGAACAGCAGACCCGAGCTGTGTAGTAGGATCGGGTGAGCGCCGATCTATAATGCATACATACCTACACTGTTGCGGGTCGTTCGTAGGCAACTAAACTTAGGACTCTAGTTATAACTAAACTATAACAAAATTTAAAGGGACATCATTTTATTTTTACTTAAATTTCTATTGTACCTGAGTTTTTTAATGTACTTCACTCCCACTCCCTCTACTAGTAAACTTCCAACCGTCCTCAAGACAGAACGAAGGCCGAGTATGCTGTCAAAGTCGCCTTACGGTCATAGTAAACAGTACTGAGTGAGTATAGTACGTTCCGGAAATATTTTCACGTTTTCCAGTGACGAAAGAGCTTTCAATATTGAATCATATTTTTGCACAGGTACTGTCGTCCGTTTGCCTACTCGCATTCCTATTTCCCCTGCCCGCTTCTGCTCGCTCCTTTGTACAGGCTACTGGCTGGGCTGTCTTAGATCTTTTCTGAAAACATTAATGTCTGTTAGGAATTGGACGTCTACGTAATATTATACAGCTGTTTAAAATAACTTAAATAAAAGGGCCTCGTTAAGTAATTAACTGTCACGTGATTTCCCTCCTTTCTACGATCCTGCGACATAACCACTTTGACGGACAGTAGATAACATGTCTGAGTAATTTTATCTTTTCGAATCTGGCAGAAGTGAAAGTGAAGACTGAATTTACAGTACGTAAGGTACTCTTTTATAGAGTAGGTACAGAACTATTTCAACATGAGTTACTGGTACGAAGGACGAAATTGCTAATTGGAATTAAGTAGGCTACAATAGTCTATAGTGCGATAATATGCACAAAAGAACTGAAGCCTGTATCGAAATGAACGGCCACCATTTTCAAAAATGTGTTTAAATATTCATATTATGATTATTTTTTAATTTACCTTCATTCTCTAAATTGTACGCTAATGTGCTGTAGACAGTATAATAGGCTAAACATTGGTAATTTCGTGATAATTTCATGAAAATTAATTTAAAATGCAAACCTGTAAATATATCCTTATTCCGATTTTTTCACCTAAAAGACGATAATTTGGAGTACAAATCTGGAGACATAAAAGATTGGACTCGTTCTTGAACAAGTGCCAAAAACCACTTTTACAACTTAAGCTAAAAGGTTGGTTATTTCGTGATAACCTTGGTAATTCTGTGATATTACATTGATAAATTCGTGACAGGTAGAAGAATTGTGGAAAAATTCATTGAAGTCAAATGAAATTCTCATTTATTGTTACAAGACTTCAAACATAGTATTCCGCCTAATAGTCATAGCAAGAAAACAAAGAAATACATATCAACACATAATAACAATGAAATAAAAGTAAAAATTGAAATTGAAAAGGGATCTTCTTTGCCCTGAAAGGATGAACACTTTTATTACGGACTTTACTATAGCCTATTTTACTAGGGTAACTCCAAAGGTAATGCATAATATATTTTGTTTAAAAATTATATTTTTATCCTACAGCTTTGCTTTTTTAACAGAATGTAGATACATCCTTTAGGAACAAAATGTCACTTTTCCACATAATCCCCCGTCCCTTTCAACTGCCTTACATAACTTAGGGACGAGGGCCTGTAGACCAGCACGGTAAAAGTCTGGACCAACACGTCTGAACCACTCTTTAGCAGCGTGCACAAGGGAGTCATCTTCTAACCTCGTTCCGCGAAGGGATCCTTCAGTTTACCAAAGAGATGGTAATCGCACGGTGCCAGTTCAGGACTGTAAGGCGGATGTTTCAGTGTTGTCTATCCGAATTTTCTGATCTGGTCTGTGGTCTTGTGACTGACATATGGCTGTGCGTTGTCGTGCAATAGCAGAACATCCTGCTTCTCCCGATGTAGTCGAACACGACTCAGTCAAGTTTGAAGTTTCTTGAAAGTTGCTACATACGCGTCAGAATTAATCGTGGTTCCGTGTGGCATGATGTCCACAAGCAAGAGTCCTTCTGAATCGAAAAACACAGTAGCCATAACTTTTCCTGCCAAAGGTGAACTTTTGAATTTCTATTTCTTTGGTGAATTTTCATGATGCTATTCCATTGTCTGCCTCTGTCTCCGGTCCAAAATGGTGAAGCCATGTTTCATCTTCTGGAATAATTCTTGCAAGTAAGTCATCTAGCACTTATCATTGGCATTTAGCATGATAACAAATCAAACAGAAGCTACACTGAACCCATTGCGTCCCCTTTTCTTTTTTTTTTATCACATCTTATTTTCAGATTTCTAAAATTCGTATTGTAATGCAATTTTTAAAATAGTATAAAATGTAACGCTTAATGCTCAACAAAATTTCGCCTCAAACAGCTAAGATTTCTATGAGTAAAGCTAAGCCTATATGACGACTACAGCTGTATCTAAAATTCCAAAAACATTTCCTAAAATTTCTTTAAGATATAATAAATCATTGTACCAAATATCATATGCTTACCTTTAATAATAAGCCTGTAATGTAATTACAAACATCCACAAAATTTGTACGCCTGAGAAGTCGACGCTAACTTGCTCTCTCCAAACATAAACGCTCACTGAAGCAGCTACAATAGTCACACAAAGCGCAGCTGTATGTTTCTGGAAACCGAACAACATATGCAATCCCTTGGTGGATATTTGAATCTCGTAACACCATTGGTTAGTTCACGAAAAAGCAAAGAAAAAGTATCACGAAATAACCACTGCCACGAAATTACCAATGTTTACCCTATACACTGCATAATGGATACGTTTGATTGGATAGCTCAGTTCCTGAGTAAAAACACTTAATGTTAATACAGTACTGTATTTTGATTAAACAAAAACCTAATGAAAATTATCAAACTCAAAATCGTGATGTTTCCTAGTTTACGTAAATGGATGAACTACTTTTCTTCCCTCCTACATCTAGTAAAGTGATTTGTTTGTATTTTACTCCAGTATCAAAGAACTCCAGTAGTGGAATGGGGTAGCAAACGGTGTTTCCGGGTCTCAACCGTTAATCCAAAGGTATAGCCAGGTTAATATTAGGAATGTTAGTAAAAATAAAATGATGTCCCTGTATATTCAAGAGGTAATATCTAGTCGTGTGAACCAGGCGCTACTCGAAGAGGACTTTGACAAATTCACGCTGCAGGAGATCGGTCTAAGGCTGGACTGTCTCAGAACTCTCACTTTTCTCGGAAGAGCTATAGTAATTAAATTTATTACATTAATGGTATGAGAGATGAAAAGAATTCTTACGCAAGCAATGTGACATCACTGAGTCCCGACATATGTTCGCTTAAAACGAGTGGCGTCTCTGGGAAGTCAATTTACAGATTTAGGACAAAACACTTGGAGGACTGTAATAAGAAGAGGAAGTATCAGAAATTATTCGCAGCTTCAGGAAATTATTCAAGTGTATGAATTTTGTGCTGGGAAGTCCACTGACCCATACCAAGAATTTGACGAAGGTTTTCCCCGTATACTGACCGATTGGGATTACGTAACCATGACGAATAAGGATGTGGTCAAGCCCAGACGGCGGTCATAAACACTTCTTTGCGTACGCGAAATGTGAAGCTCTTTTATGTCAAGGTTACAAGATACGACCTGCTATTACTACGACTACGTTTGCCACCGGTGTAGCTCGGGCGGTAGCATGTTTGCCTCCTGATCTGCAGTTTCGCTTAAGCGTGTGTTCGATTCCCACTTGTTCTGATTACTTAACTGTTTTTATTTAATCTTCCCCAATTGTAAGAAGAATGTTAGGTAAATCGTAGACTTATCTCTCCAAATACTGTCTTGCTACCACCAATTTCATCGATGCTAAATAATGCAGTAGTTGACACAGCGCCGTAAAATAAAAGACTAAAATGATATACTTACTTACTTACAAATGGCTTTTAAGGAACCCGGATGTTGATTGCCGCCCTCACATAAGCCCGTCATCAGTTCCTATCTTGTGCAATCCCTCTACCAGAGGATTACAACTAATATATTAAGAATAGAATTACAATTAATATTAAATTTTACTAATACTAATAAATTTTACTAATACTAATTTTAGACTGAAAATGTAATTGGAGGTGCAGTGTAATTATTTAAGTTGTGTCATGTAACTAATTGAGTTGGTATATAATTAAGTTGATATGTAATTAATTAAGATATGTAATTTAGTTGATATGTAAATAAATTAAGGTGATATGTAATTAATTAAGATGATATGTAATTAAGTTGGTATGTAATTAATTAAGGTGATATGTAATTATTTAAATTGGTAATAGTTGAGTGAAATAGAAGTACTTATAAGTTAGATTTACTTTTGCTTATCGTAGGCGTTATTATAGAATAGTTTTTATTTATAGTCCTAGGTTTATTGCATTTACTATTTAAAAATTTACATTTATTTTATTTCATTTACGTTTATTTATTTTATTTCATGTAATTGTAATTATTGTATATTATATATCACTGCCACCGGGTGTATACCCAATTGTAGTGTTAATAAGTACATACATACATACATACATACATACATACATACATACATACATACATACATACATACATACATACATACATACATACATACATACACAATAATATAAATGAAAAGAAGAATCATACTATAAAATTTAGTGATTAGTAGAACTGAATTAAATTTTAAAGTAATCAATTTAAATATACTGGGAGGGCTCAAACATTTGAGGTATAAGTTAAATAAATGTCATAATCATAAGTATAATAATAACACGATAAATTATTGGGTGGGCTCGGATTCCACGAGCTCAGAAGTTGGCGCCACTGTTTGAAAACAGAATTGGGAATCATTTCGTCGCCTAAAGTGAAAGATAAATAGTAAATATATGAAGAGCCTCTTTAAAAAATGTACACATTATCTTGAAACTAATGTTACTGAGTATAGGATTCTATCAAATAATCATTAGCATAATGCCTGTATTAGAGTATATAACTACATTGTGAATTTTATCAAGGGAGACGAAAATATATAGGTTATGTTTTATTTACAAATATTTTACAATTTTAGTTTCATTACAAATTCTTGAAATTAAACTAAATTCTGTTGAAACATGACTATTGTCAAAGTGAAAATACAACGGTAAATTTTCATATTTGATTACAATGAGATTATTACTCTTCATGACGGTATTAAAATGAATTTTAGCACTGCCGAAATGATTATAGCTTTTATTTACTAATTTTTGGAGAAATTGAACACTATTGTAAACTTGAGTTGAGCAGAAGAGAAAGAATAGGTTAGGTTTTATTTACAATTGGGATCCACTTCGAATTCGTGACCAATAAAATTTACAAATAATTTAAAATTGCATTACATTTCCTGCTTCGAACAAACCTGATCTACGAATTCAATTTGGCATTAGAAAACATTTATTTTCCACGAATTCACATCTCTGCTCATTATGACATCATACTGCATCACATGGCATACAGGGAAGTATTTGATCATTTAGCTTCCTAAATACCACTGTTATATCACATACTAGCCGTACGTGCATGTTCCAAAATACCACTGTTACATTACATACTAGTAGTACGTACCTGTTCCGAAATACTAGTCAACCGTGCGGTTCCAAGATACCACTGTGCACCTTGTAGTTACACACAAGTTACATATAGTACTGTTATTTCGGAACTGTTATTTAGAACATAGTATTTTCAAGGAACTGGAACAGTTGGAACCGTTACGAGAAAATAACAACTTTTCCCATCTCTAGTCCGAAGATAGGTCTCAACCTCATAAGTGATACCAATAACAGACTGAACAAAAGTGACTGGCGTGACTCAACGTCTATCGGTGTCTATTTCACTCTCTAATTACACATGAACTTTACAGTATGGAGCCGCGCTCTGACGACCCAGAACACTACCACTATTTCCAAAAAATGAGTATCACGAAGATAACACATAGATCTAATATGTATTACAAGTTTTGTAACCTTTTATTGCCTCTATCATCTTCCGAATGATATTGCTGTATAGTAATAAATTTTCTTGCTCTATCATTTTAGTCAAACACAAAGTATATTATTATGTCTCGTGACCAGAATATTGTACGAAATGGAAATATAAAAATTGGAGATTTATTCTTCGAAGAGGTGGAAAAATTCAAATATCTTGGAGCAACAGTAACAAATATAAATGACACTCGGAAGGAAATTAAACGCAGAATAAATATGGGAAATGCCTATTATTATTCGGTTGAAAAGCTTTTATCATCTAGTCTTTTGTCAAAAAATCTGAAAGTTAGAATTTATAAAACAGTTATATTACCGGTTGTTCTATATGGTTGTGAACCTTGGACTCTTACTTTGAGAGACGAACAGAGATTAAGGGTGTTTGAGAATAAGGTTCTTAGGAAAATATTTGGGACTAAGAGGGATGAAGTTACAGGAGAATAGAAAACTGCACGCATTGTATTCTTCACCTGACATAATTAGGAATCTTAAATCCAGACGTTTGAGATGGGCAGGGCATGTAGCACGTATGGGCGAATCCAGAAATGCATATAGAGTGTTAGTTGGGAGGCCCGAGGGAAAAAGACCTTTGGGGAGGCCGAGACGTAGATGGAAGGATAATATTAAAATGGATTTGAGGGAAAGAGAAGACCTGATGACCTCATCTCTACCAGGTTAAATAAATATATTATTATATAACACGCAGAGCAAGTCCCCTGCAATCGGTAAGCGGTATAGCTCGCGGAAGGAACGATTACCGAAAAGCAATGGTGGCGTTGCTGTCTGTTTTGACGTGTGTATGTAGGCACGCCGAGGGGGCGAGAGGTGCGAGCCAATGGAAGTACTGTCTCCTCCAAGAAGGTGAACAAATGAGGACATCGCTGTGGAAATGAAGAACGTAGCAAGAGAAAAATTCGAAGCTAATTGAACGGGCAACATATGTTTACGAATGAAATAATAATACCGTGCAATACAGGGCACATATTCACATGCAATAGAACAAACTAAAGTCGTAATGTAACTATCACAATGGAAGACTGATTCTATCGATGCTGCTATGTTTTATTTAACGACGCTCGCAACTGCAGAGGTTATATCAGCGTCTCCGGATGTGCCGGAATTTTGTCCCGCAGGAGTTCTTTTACATGCCAGTAAATCTACTGACATAAGCCTGTCGCATTTAAGCACACTTAAATGCCATCGACCTGGCCCGGGATCGAACCCGCAACCTTGGGCATAGAAGGCCAGCGATTCTATCGATGTCGTTTCTCTTCCGCCTGTACTCCTGAATATCATTCAAGCTATCTCGTGACCTTTCCTGTCGCCCTCTCTTCCTTATCGCATTGTTCCATTCGCATTCCTTCTGTCGGTATTCCCTGCTTGCGAGACCTACCTATATAGCGTGAAAGTCGAGGAATGCTATGGACAGGAAAACATCCATCATATGGGAATTGGTTTTAAGAGTGTTAATTCACTATAAAAAGTGAATCTTATACAACGTTAATACAAATAAATAAATACATCATCATCATCATCATCATCATCATCATCATCATCATCATCATCATCCTGGCAAGTATTAGATCGAGTGGCCTGTTACGGTCTTGTTTTCTGTCTACCTCTTTTGAGGTCTCCCAATGGATTTTTTCCTCTCGTTTGATATAAATAAATAAATAAATAAATAAATAATTAAATGAATAAATAATTAAATAAATAAACAAACAATTAATTGAATAATGAAATAAATAATTAAACAAATATTTAAATAAATAAATAAACAATTAAATTATAAAGAAATAGATAAATAAATAAATAAATAATTAATCAATAAAATAAATAAATACATAAAATATATAATAAATAAATAAATATATAAATACCTAAGTGAGTGAGTAAATGAATAAATAAATAGATAAATAGATAGACGGCAAATAAATAAATATATATAAACAAATTAAGAAATAGACAAACAAATAAATATTACCTTAAACTCTCCTTTAATATCCTTAATATATGCGTCGTTTTGTAGGCATTGAATAATATTTACATTATCAAAAATACTTCGTCATGAACATTATGTGATATGATGCCTTACCGGTATGCGGGGGCTTGGATTCTCGTCACAACAGACCACGTTGTACTGTTTTCTGCTTTCTTTAGACTCTAACGCTTTCTACTAAATCGGCGGAGCAGTGTATAACGAGGAAGTGAAAAGAGAAGGAGATATTTCATTTGGGGACCCACTGTGAAGTTGCTAGAGACGACGAGCCTATTTCGTGAATGTAGAAAAAGAAAAAAGTAATTCGCAAATTACTCGTGATTTAAGTCTAATAAATACATTACAACAAATTAGTTCTTTTCTTATATATGTGCAGACACAATTCGGATATTGCGTCACTTGTTGACGAGCCTGATTCACAGCTGGACGTGTTGCTCCATAATTTCTGAGAAACGCTCTATAATTAATAACGAAGCACGTTGAACAAGACTCAGCATTAATTAAAGTGATTGAACGATTCTGAACTCTACTTGAATAACATTACCTCGTTAAGTAAACACGATCAGTTGTCTTTAACTCACGATGCCAGTCAACCGGAACGTAACATGATTACTGATCACATAACTGACATTAATTGAAAACCGCAACAACTTTTACATAAGTCTGCTATATCAGAATTCAGAAATAATATGTGCAAAATCTCAATTATTCATTGCAAGGATGACAACCAAAAACTAGTCTCAATAATGTTGTCTCAAATATTGGTACTATTGTTGAGAAATATTAGCCGCAAACAGTATTTTTTTTATTTTAGTAGGTTATTTTACGACGCTTTATCATCTTAGGTTATTTAGCGTCTGAATGAGATGAAGGTGATAAAGCAGGTGAAATGAGTCCGGGGTCCAGCACCGACAGTTACCCGGTATTTTCTTATAGTGGGTTGAGGGAAAACCCCGGAAAAAACCTCAACTAGGTAACTTGTCCCGACCGGAAATCGAACCCGGGCCACCTGGTTTCGCGGCCAGACGCGCTAATAGTTACTCCACAGGTGTGGACCAACAGTAATGGTTATAATAATTTTTTCTACGATAGTGCGTGCAGTGAGCCTTTTCAACATCAATGTGTGAAGTCCCTCAGTTAAATTCCATTCCACTCCAAGCATAGTGTGTGTGAAGTAATAACATCAGTGCGTGAAGTAATAATTTGGTGCTATCGAAGAAAAAACATTGTATGGTACACATTCGTGAAGTTTTATTTTGACATTCGTGCATTTGAGAAACTCGGCAAGCCTCGTTTCTCAAACCTACACTCCTGTCAAAATACTACCCACTTCACGAACTTGTATAATAGATACCTATTTTCTACGACAGCGTGCAAAGTTGCATTTTACCTATTTTTATCATTGCGTAAAGTGTGCCTTTAAAACACTAGTGCGTAAAAAAGTCAGTGATCACCTTACACAATGGTATTGATTTTACGCACTGCCAAAGAAAATGTAATATTCAATGTACAAACTTTATTCAGTAAGAAATTAAAGCATTACCTCGATCTGCCATTACTTAAATATTACACGTAACACAAATAAGTAACAAATTTAACATTCATATCTACATTTTAGCCCTTATTATTCTGAAGTTTCATGTAGTAGCCTACTAATTGCAACAAAAAGTAACGTTCAACTTTTTCTAACCGCTTTGTTGATTATATGGCCGGTTTAGATCGCCATGAAATCGTGATAATGAATAAAACAGACTATCATTCCATGGATACTTATTTCTTAATGATTCTGAGTTTTGACGACTATGACATCGTGGTTTTGCAACTTCAACTTGAAATATTTATTTAAAGAAATTTTGTGTTATACAAAAAACATTGTATGATATAATTTGTAAAGTTATCTTTTTGGCCCTCGTGTGTTTGTGAAACTCGTGTCAAAAAAGAGAATCTTTACGAACATGTCTCAAATAACTGTTATACATTACTGGCATTTAAACTACCGATACGCTTTATTTAATCGTCCTTCGCTACCTAAAAAAGGTAGGTTAGTAGCGGAATAAAAGTTTGAATTAAATATTATCAATTTTTAACCACTCTGTGCTTGAAACCAACACATTACAAACAATAAATTTATATATTCGTTCACTCATCACTCCTTCAGAACCAACAATTACCAAGAATAGATCTACAATTTAAACTTATAAATTTCTCATATGCTCTGTTTTACATACAAGTGACGCATGAAATATTGTTTACAACGCGAGAGTGAATCTGTTATTCTCTCGTGAAAATTATGTTAGCTAGACTTTCTGCCAATAGATAAAATCCTACTTTATTCTTTTAGTAGAGCTTCAAATACTTGGGGTGTACTATAAGCAGGAACATGAGCTACAGCCAAGAAGTCAAAAGGAGGATAGCATTGGCCAAGGAAGCTTTTAATAAGAAAAGGAGCATCTTCTGCGAACCTCTGGAAAAAGAACTAAGGAAGAGACCAGTGAAGTGCTTTGTATGGAGTGTGGTATTGTATGGGGCAGAAACATGGACATTACGACGAAGTGAAGAGAAGCGAATACAAGCATTAGAAATATGGATTTGGAGAAGAATGGAACATGTGAAGTGGACACACAGAATAGGAAATAGTGGGTGAAGAAATAATATGCTGAAAATGATCAGGAAGAGGAAAAGGAATTGGTTGGGTCAGTGGCTAAGAAGATACTGTCTAGTGAAGGATGTACTGGAAGGAATGGTGAACGGGAGAAGGTTCCGGGTAGAAGAAGATATCAGTTGATAGACGACATTAAGATACATGGATCATAAGAGGAAACAAAGAGGAAGGCAGAAAATATGAAAGATTGGAGGAAGCTGGGTTTGCAGAACACTGAATGAATTACACTGAAATTGGTTTAATATCATGCTGGTCTCTCAAGAAGTTTAATTATGACCTTTGAGTGGCCAAATACAGGAGCGGTGCAAGTTTCATCTTTGAGCCGTTACTGTGCTTTATTAACAACTGATATTTATACCTGAATAACTGAACAGGAATATCGTACGTTTGGATTGTTGTACTTGTTTGTACTTTTCGATGTAGTTGAGATAAACAACAAATACTCAGACAACAATGTATTAATTTCCTTTTATGAAAACAGCAGGATCCATCTGTACAGATATTTAATGGCTTTACATTTATCCCTGTAGAACTCATTACCTTTGTCATGTTACCATTTTCCTCAGAGATCGCTATATCTTTTATCCCCACTAAACTAAACTAAATTATGCAAATCTGACTTTCAGGTAGTAGCTCCCTGTAAAGCAGGTTTGAATAATTTCAAGGAAAAATTGTTCCGGAGCCGGGTATCGAACCCGGGACCCTTCGCTTAGCGTACGAACGCTCTACCGACTGAGCTACCCCAGGAACTATACACGACACCGTCACAATTTTTCCTTATATCCACACAACTCACATGAGCTGACAAGACGCCAGAACTCAGCTACGAGTGCACATAAATGCTGTGTGATTTAAATTGTGGCTTTCTCTTAACGTACCTCCAGTAACGAATGTATTATGCAAATCTAAGCTAAACCTAAGTGAGATTGTTTTAAGTATGCTCCTGTGGTATGAGTAGAAGTGGAAAGGAGGTCTTCAAGGTATTTAAATATTTTTTGGCTGAGAACGGAAAATCATTTTCATTTGAAAATATGCTCAAGGTATTCATCGTTCATTGCAACTTCGGTATGTTGTATAGTATTCTGGATAATTTTATAGAGAAAAGAAATTAATAGCAATATCTTATTTAATTTTATAATATAGTCTCGGAGAAAATTTATGAGAAGTACACGTTCTGTAATAATGGGAACATTTCTAGAAAAATTTAAAGGAACATACCTGTTGATTATCATTATCATTCAAGAATTATTATGCTTAATGGAAGCATGTTCCGGTATAAAAAAGTTAAGATAATAGTTAATCTACATATTAAGAACCTTTCTTGGCTTCTATGACATCTCCGTTTGTAACGGTATTCTTTCTTAGTTCATTCTATGGATATGATTCTTTGTCGTAAAATTCACAATTAAAAAAAATGAGAAATATTCAATTCTTCGCAAATTATTGTATTCCACTTTATCAACCATTCTACTGTAGGCTATATCCAGCAACGGCTCTTCAAAAACTTCCTTTTAACAACTTCTATCCTCCTAGCCTTATCTTTAGTCAGTGTGGGAGGCTCTGCTCTATACAGAGTAGCATGATTTTTACAGCAAATTATTAATTTAAACATTTCTGTATTTATAAAAATTAAGATATCTGAATTTACTGTTGCAGGAAATTTCGGTCTTGTGAAATGACTTGTCTATGGCATTATCCCCTAACATTATCCTTAAAAAGTAAATAACATAATTTATTTAATTTCCGTGTAATTCTTTAGTTTATTTAGATACAATAGAACTCCAGTTATCCGGACTAATAGGGGGTAGTATGATCCGGATATGCAGGAATCCTGATAATTGGTTCGGAAATGAAAAGAGTCTAGAAACAACAGTAGTAAGCTACTGCATGTATTAAAAGTGGAAAAGGAGTATAGGCCTGCAGTTTATAATGAACAAAGTTACATATATCCAAACAAAATAGTGTTTTAAAATGGATTAAAATTATAAGAACTCTTCAAATTCCATACAAAACAGGACTTTACTTATGTATGGTAGTACAGTACACGAAATAAAAAAAAACCTAAACATATGCAACTTTTTTTGAATAAACAATTTCAAACTGTCCTGACACGTGATTCGGATAATTAGCGATTCGGATATTTGGAGTTCGGATAATTGGAGTTCTACTGTAATAATAATTTCTTTTATATGTTTTGGTCTTTTTTATTGTTAGAATTTTAACTTTAATTTTTCTAATTACACATTCAACGAGATTTATTACGAAACTACAGCAATGACGCTTTTTGTTATCAGCTCATGTTATTTTGACAGTTTCAAGACAAGGCTACTTTGTAATACTCATTAAGAAAGATGCAGTGTTTCTTGGAAATGGCACAGTCAACATATCAAGCTTGTTTTGCACACCACTGTCTATAGTGACAATGGTTGCAGTTTATGCCAGGGTTAAGAGTAACGTTTCGTTAAAACCATTGTCATTGATTTCCAATCACATCTAGGATACTGAACGTTGTTAAATTATTGATGTCCTTTGTTGTCTCAGATGGAGGTTTGATGTCGAGTTGATCACAGGTCATGAGAGTACCATCATATTTTTGTCTTATGTCAGATTTAGAAATGTTCCCAAAAACTCTCAAGCATATGCATTCACATTTGCATTCAAAGCGAATGATGCAATGTCATGGGTACTTCCATGATCTATCATGCTACAGCTGCTGCTGTCACTGCTGCTACTGCTACTACCACCACCACCACCACCACCACCACCACCACCACCACCACCACCACCACCACTACTACTGTACCACTGCCATTACCACTACTACAATACAGCTATTATTACCATAATAATACTACTGCAACCACACTACTAACTTACATACTCGGTTAAAAAAGTTTCTGGAATATATTTTTTTCGCTGAAAAAAAAATGTTATGTGGTATATTTGTGTTTCTGGTATTGGCATCATTCATTACGTCACTTCTTTAGACGTTTTACGATCATAGTCGTCGTCGTTGTTGTTGTTGTGTGGCAACTGGCTGTTGTTGTTTGTGTGATATTGGTTCGTCGCTTTTCAGGATGTGAAATACAGAGCAAAGCGCAAATATAAGATTTTGCACATATCTCCATAAGATACATTAAGAATTCTTGAAGAAGTTCTTAGGCGGAGTTATGGGGGGGGGGCATGGGGGCACTGCCCCCCCCAAACTTGTCTGACCTCTTTTTTTTTCTATTATTTTATTGAATTCAAAATATCTTTTTTGTGTTTGTTTATGATTAAGTTTCTGTGCTTAAATTGATGAATTAATGTTTTCAGATCATGTGTCTGGACTATAATACTGTATTTATTTTAAATTTCTGAATGTATGAAAATTCCTATACCGGTACCTCATTTGAGGAATGGAAGCACTGTAATTTTTCTTTTGTAACAGCCTGTACTCACGTGTTAGAAGTCTGCAGGTGTTTAGGCCGCCACATGGAAATGTATGAATAACATACTGCACAACAATGCAGAAAAAAGAAAAGTGATCCTGGTGTAATATTATGTAAACTTAAAGATGAGATTAAATGAAATCATTAGAATTTACATTTCATATGATATCTTCGGAAGGTAAGCTTCATATAAAAAAGTTTCTGTTAGCACATCTGTTGATGTATGCATGTGTTTCTGCACGAGAGAGAAAAAAGGGGAGATTGTCTTAAGTTATGCCCTATTATAATTTGTAGTAGACCTACAGATCAAGCTCTATACGACTCTGTTCGAAACATCGCGGTTATGGATATAACACTGTAAGAAACATACCCCCCAAAAATACCTTTATTAAATGATCATATTCCGATATACTGTATCACGGTCAAGCTGTAACGGGGGAGGAGGTAAATGACGTTCCCCATAACCCCGTTATATGGGGATTCTATGGTTTTGCTTTGCCCCCCAAAGGAAATAGTTCTCTCTTCGCCTATGAAGAAGCTTATGGTGAGACAGCAATGAAAAAACGCAGGGTCTATGGCTGGCATAAACGTTTTTCTGAAGGTCAATAAGAGCGCTGGTCGTCTTTGATAATGCGACTAACGAATATCACAGAAACAGTTGCCACACATCAACAGTGACCATGATTATGAAACTTCTATGGAAGTGACGCCATGAATGATGTCAACACCAGAAACAGAAATATACCACATAACATTATTCATTTCGGCGACAAAAGTATATTCCTGAAACTTTTTGAGCCGATATTACTTCTATATTAAGCAACTTACTATTACATTACTATTAATATATTATTATTGTATCACTACATATTATACTAACATACTACACTGTTGTTATAATACTACTACAATAAAATTACACACAAAATAAACACTTTCGATGTTGTATAAAATGAAAACTATCATTGATTTCGACACGCATTTTGCGATGTTAGGTTGAGAACTGTCTCAACTGCATGAGAACGGGCTGGACTTCATCTTGCAACAGGATGGAGCACCGCCCCACAGGCACCGGGGTATTAGAAATTATCTGTACGAAACACTTCTACAGCTCTGAATTGGTCTTCAACAGACGACAACCGTTCTCTCGCATAATGACCACTGAGGAGCCCCGATCTCATACAGTGTGAATTTTGTCTTTGGGTATCTGCAGAAGATAAGGTTTCCGTTTCCCCCACTTTCTAATGAATTATCGTTGAAACAAAGCATCACGACAGCTGTGGTAAGTATCGATGCAAGTATGTTACACACGGTTTGAGATGGATTACACTAACGCCTTGATGTCTGTCGTGTGACATAAAGAGCACAGTACGTATTGAACACTTGTGAGGTATCAAAGCAACTTTGAGTAATTATTTTATAAAACAAATTCCTGATAACATTAATAGTCCTGGATTTATAAAACAGCGAAAGTGTCTATTTCTTTTATTGTAACCCTCTACTATTATTAGACTACTAATGTAATACATTTATATATGCCACTACTACAAAGCTTTGTTTATTATACTACTACAAACACCACCACCACTACCAGTAATATCACTGCTACTTTTGCTGTGACTCAGACGGCTACACTTTTAACAAAACTCCAAGTGGACCCAGGTTCGATTTCTTATTAAGAATTCGAGGATTACCAGACACAAAGTCCATACATAATTATAATGTCCATGAAAATTGATCCATGTCACAATGTAATAATCATTCGCAAAAATATCCATGCTAGAAACGTCCATAGAACATAAAATTCCATATATAGTACCTGATTTATCCATTAAGATGTGCACATCTTGTAGTTGAAATTTTTGACAGTGGCTTAACAATGATGGTGAATTTCGAATAATTAGCCTTTTATGAATTCAGTAGGAACTGCATTTCCAAACGCAATCATTAAAGATCGTCTCTTCCACTTTGTACAAATGATTTGGAGGCATACGACTTATCTTGGACTCCGTGGGGAATACGAAAACAATAAAAGCAATATTTGTCGCGATGTAATTGCACTTATGGTCCTTCGATTCATCCCATTTCAAGATATTGAAGGAGTATTCGCTGTTATTGCAGATAATATAAATAGACGTCTTGATGGTTAATTGATTAGTACACATTTAGATGTTCTTTAGACTTTATGTGACCAAGAAGTGAGGCTATTTATGAATGTTTCAATGTTGGTGAATAATACTCATAGCGTGAGGGCAAGATGGAATAAGGAACCCAATCCTTGAAATTATATGGTAGTAATGGTGACTTTTCATTACAGTCTTGAGAAATCAAATATGATTTGTGATTAGGCAATGGTGTACATACTTATTGGACATTTGTTTACTACCTGACGTTGAACTATCAACTTCTAACTTGCTGTGGAATCAGAGAAGAGCTCTCTATGCACTTCTCTATCATTTTGATTTAGGTTTCATTTGCATAATTTTACCTATTAAAAAAAAAGTAACAATCATTTGAACGAAGATAAACAAAACATCGGGAATGTCTTTTCTACAAATAACAAAATAATAATCTTTCTCTTCTTTCGGACTTTCAGCGATTGCCTACCTTTCATTATTGGGACTGGGCTTTAACAAATTCACAGAATAATAAATTGAAAATATTTAAAATAGGACTGTGTGGTTTTTATTGACATATTTCTTTACTCCCAAAATTAAATTGTCTGTATAATTTTGAGACATTCTGTATCAATGCACTTAAACGGATTTCATTTGATTATGCCCGTAAAGTCTAACAGAAATTCGTCTTCGAATTCTTCAGCATTATTCATCTCGTCTTAAATTCCACAACGATCCCTTCAACCTCCTACAGAAACTGAGTGCCAAGTCCTTCCAAAGAGTCTGATTGGAGAGTGGTACTGACTACATCACCTGCTGTTTTCGAAGCCCACAAAGAATGGAATTCTAACTCCTTTTGTCTTTGTGCCGTGTACAGAAATTGTCTTT
Organism: Periplaneta americana; assembly: GCF_040183065.1. Classification (NCBI taxonomy): domain Eukaryota; kingdom Metazoa; phylum Arthropoda; class Insecta; order Blattodea; family Blattidae; genus Periplaneta; species Periplaneta americana. The sequence continues at coordinate 91,962,333 of NC_091128.1, forward strand.
ACTTGTTAGGGCTAAAGCTTTCACCTAAAAAAAAAGTTTACTGCAAAATGGAATTTCTTTGAATTACAGTCTTACATATCTGTAACCTTGACTTCTATTCGTCAAGTATCCATAACTTCCTGTTCCATTAAGAAAAAAGACACCCCAGTATATTTCATGTGCCACACGTGTTCATATTTCTCTCAACAGACATCCTCCATCCATTAATCTTAGTCCGTTTCGTTCTGAATCGTGTTACGTCATCTAACTTCTACACATGAACAGGAGAAAGAAATATTTATACGGGGAAAACTTTGATATCGCATGTTAACGCACAAACAAAAGCGAATGCGTCAAATCCCTTTCACGTGGGCCTTTCACATCATTTCTAAAAAAAAAAGCACCTTTACTTAGCGCCTCTTAGAGCCATAACGGGAAGTTAGGTAGATATAAAATATAAATATTTGTTTCATTGGTTCTCTTTTAAACTACAGACACTTTTCAAAGCCAATGAGATAAGTGTAAATGTAATTATTTAATGGTCCCATAAAATACAATAACATTTTTCAGGGGTAATGTAATTAATACGGTAAATGTAATTGCAATTATTTGTTTAACGTCAGTTTTAAACCGCAAAACGTTTGGTAGCGGCAACAGAGTGATGAATGTAATTGTATTTTTTTTTATTTGACATACCTTTTGAAACCACAAAACTGTATTTCAGCGGCCATGACATGTCAAAAGTAATTTTATTGTAAAACTTTAAACTCCTTTTTAAACTACAAACTTTCTTCAGAGCCAATAAGATGATAAAATTATATCTGTTGTCTCTAAAGTCCTTCTTGAAACAACAATTTTTCAGAGGTAATGAGATGATAAATGTAATCATAATTATTTAAGGTCCTTCTTATAGTACAAAAATTTTTCCAAAGTGAATGATATGATAAATGTAAACGTAATTCTTTTTCGTCCGTCTCAAACTACAAAACACTTCAGAGACAATGAAATGATAATTGTAATTGTGATTTCTTAATCCCTTTTAAACCAAAAACATTTCCCAGAGATAGTGAGATGATAAAAATGTAATTGTAATTACTTAAGAACCTTTTTTAAAATAAAAACATTTTCTCAAGGTAATGAGATGATAAATTTAATGCAATTATTTAAGAGCATTCTTCAACTACAAAACATTTGCCTGACATAATGAGGTGGTAAATATGATGTAATTATTTAAGAACATTTTTAAACTACAAAATATTTTCACGAGGTAATGAGATGATAAATGTAATGCAATTATTTAAGAGCATATTTGAACTCCAAAATATTTTCCCGAGAAAGTGAGATGATAAATATAATTCAATTATTTAAGAGGCTTTTTAAACTACAAAACATTTTCCCGAGATAATGAGATGATAAATGTAATGTAATTATTTAAGAGCCTTTTTAAACTACAAAACATTTTTCCGAGGTAATGAGATGATATAAATGTAATGCCTTTATTTAAGAGCATTTTCAACTACAAAATATTTTCCCGAGATAATAAGATGATAAATGTAATGTCCTTATTTAAGGGCATTCTTCAACTACAAAACATTTTCCCGAGATAATGAGATGATAAATGTAGTGTAATTATTTAAGAGGCTTTAACTACAAAACCATTTTCCCCGAGATAATGAGATGATAAATGTAATATAATTGTTTAAGAGCATTTTTGAACTACAAAACTTTTTCCCGAGATAATGAGATGATTATTGTAATGTAATTAGGCTTATTTAAGATCATTTTTGAACTACAAAACACTTTCCAGTGATACGAAGATGATAAAATGTAATTGAAGAGTGTGATTCCAAAATATATTAAGTCCATTTTTATTAAAGGCCTGGGCTAGTTTTTATTTTTTTAACCATCAGTATACAGACTGAGCGAGTTTTCAAGTGACATGCACAATAACACAAACTTTTAGATAAGGATTGGCGTTATTTTGGAAGAAAACATGCAGTTCACTCGTCAATGCATGGATCAGAAATATGATTTAAATTATGATGGTTGGAAGATGTACAGGGTGATCTTGCTAATGCAGAATGAAGAGGTGATGAAAGAGAGCATTGGGAAGGAATATGTGTTAGCTGTTCTAATGAATGTTAAGGCTAAACTCAAATGGCTGTATGAAGCAGTGTCATAGACAACGATAACGACGACGACGACGACGACGACGACGACGACGACGACGACGACGATGATGATGATGATGATGATGATGACGACGACGATGACGATGAAACCAATAAATTATATCTGTAATGTAGCGTGTTAAGTCGCAAGGTTTTGTTGCTTGAAACTAACACGTTGAAACATTGCTAAGCGGGTTGTTACTCGCCCATGTAACTTTTTTTGTGGATCACAATTTCAAATCCTTGTCGCTTGGGATTGTCGGTTGGCTGATTTCTTGGAAAATTTGTGCTTGTTAATACAATATGAAACGTAACTGGCCGTATACAGGGTGTTTCCGACCTGGTGTTACAAACTTTCAGAGATGATGGGTAAGGGCACATGTATCAATTTGAGATAAGGAACCATGGTCCGTAAATGACTGAGTCGAAAGTTATAAGCAAAAATAGTTGTGTGGTAATGGAATTTCGCACCACGCCCCATCCTTCCCTTATCCTTTGGAACAGTCGTGGAAAGATGGTATGGGCCGGATGTCTCCTACATGGTTACTTGGCCCGATACAATCTGTGAGCTTGTCTACTATTCCCATTGGCTGATCCGTTTTTTTTTATTTTTAGTAGGTTATTTTATGACGCTCTATCAACACTTTTAAGTTATTTAGCGTCTGAATGAGATGAAGGTGATAATGCTGGTGAAATGAGTCCGAGATCATATTGGGTTGAGGGAAAACCCCGGAAGAAACCTCAACCAGGCACTTTCCCCGACCGGGAATCGAACCCGGGCCACCTGGTTTCGCGGCCAGACGCGCTGACCGTTACAGGTGTGGACTTGGCTGATCCGTATTCGAAAATCAGGTCTGCTTATTCTGCTCTCGTGTACTCCTCAATTTCACTAGGACTGATCGACTGGTCACTGGACACTGCAACTTGTACACATACACTGCTGTCTACAAACGTGCATATCAGGACCGACCATGTCCGTTACACATTACGCCATCTGCATTGCTTTAGTGTAGTTTCCAGTCTCCACCCCTCAGACAGCGTACTGAATGGAATACTATAAGTAGACAACGTAAACAACGCCAGATGAATACAATATGTGTAAGATATACAGATAAATACACATAAATAAGATGTACAGAGGAATAAAATTATTTCATTTCCACACAACTATTTTTGCTTGTAACTTTCGACTTACTCATTTCCGGACCAGGGTTCCTTATCTCAAATTGATACATGTGCTCTTCGCCATTATCCCTGAAAGTTTGTAACACTAGCCCGGAAACACCCTGTATATCGATTGTAACAATAACAGCATCCATGGATAATAAGGAAGGCTGTGGAATCCCATACCTATAAACTGGAGTTTCATTATTTTCATGTAGTATTCTTATTAATGTCTTAAAATAAAATATATGAATAATAATAAAATCAATTCATCTTAAATAATAACTTGAACATGCTGTAAAAGTCGTATTTAGGCCTACATGTTTAAAAAAAAAACTCATCTCAGGAAAATAGCTCTCCACATCACCATATTTGCTTTGTCCTCAGGAAACGACATCATTTCGTATCGGCATTTCTTTCGCAGCCCAGTGTACCTCCTCTGTCGGTTGTCGGTCTGAATACAGCACTCTTAAGTTGCGTGATTTCCGCATGGACAGACAATTACTAGTGTCATCCCAACAGTGACGAAAATATTTGAATTGAGCTTCCCAATAAAAACAATAAAAAATTTCCTGCGCGTTTGATGTTCATTTCATAGACAATCAAAATCAGGATAGTTCGAGAGAGCCATCCTGTATATAAAGACATCTTACAGTCATAATTTTTCTTTAATAAAAAGAGGCTTGCAGTCTTCTAAAGACAACGAGTTTGTTAAGATTCTGTAATTTTTCGTGTAACAAAAAAGTCATCAATATGTCTACTGTTTCTGCAAAGAATTAATTTAAATTTATTACTAGACTGAAAGTAATCAAAATATGCCACTTTCACATAATAATTATTCTTCGGTGAGATACCGCCGACATACTGAACTGCAGCTGAGCCTGGATTTGTAACCGAACCGTACTATGTGATGATGCATTTTGTAAACTGATACTGGGATGTTGTTTCCATTACATTCCAATTGTAAGCATCAAACGAATTCCAACCTGAAGTCCGAAAAAGAACGTGACTGGATGCTCTGCCTCGCTATAACAATCTCTGCGCCGCTAACAATACGTCGATATGTAACTATTGCTAATGAAGGTACCGGAAATTACATGTCGGAAACCACACAGCCGTGTTACAGCAAGAAAGAGATAAGTCTCAACGGCCGAGGATTTCATTTTCGAACGTGGCAACGTCACTGAAGTAACTCGCACTTTTTTGAGCTTGTGTTTTAGAATTACTTACCAAAGAGACGAGCAAATAAGTCATAGGCCTACATTCTAGTGTAATATTTACATTTTAAACTCAAAAGTCATACATCTAGAACAGTAGGCCTAGTTGTGTCCACACCCGTGGAGTAACGGTTAGCACGTCTGGCCGCGAAACCAGGTGGTCCTGATTCGATTCCCGGTCAGGGCAAGTTACCTGGTTGAGGTTTTTTCCAAGGTTTTTCCTCAACTCAATATCAGCAAATGCAGAGTAACTTTCGGTGCTGGATCCCGGACTCATTTCATCGGCATTATCACCTTCATATCATTCAGACGCTAAATAACCTGAGATGTCTTAAAATAACCTACTAAAAACACAGTAGTTGTTTATATATAACATTTTTTAATTACTCTACAGAGCTGCATTATTATTTCAATGATAAATCATTTTTAAGGATATACAGTTTTATTAACAAAAAGAAAAGTACGCTGAAGCTCAAATGCCTGTACTTTCACGAAGCATGTTGTTGCCCTTGAAGGTACCCAACTGTAATACTTAGACTGGATGAAGATATCAATCAAGTAATGAATCAATGAATTAATCAATCAATCAGTGAATCAATGAATGAATCCATATATGAATGAATCGACGTATGAATGAATCAATGAGTTGATGGATAGATGGATGGATGGATGGATGGATGAATGAATGAATGAATGAATGAATGAATGAATGAATGAATGAATGAATGAATGAATGAATGAATGAATGAATAAATAAATAAATAAATAAACGTACTGAGAGAGGAAGAATTTATCAATTAAATGGTAGGCCTACACGATGATAAACGGGTCTTAAAAGGGCTCTTGTAACTCCTGCATGACTCATTGTGGTCTGCCTTTGCCGTCCACCCACAAAGAATGAGAAACAACTCGAATATTCGATCAACCGATTCTGAGACACTCCGCGAGATGGGAGAGCTTTGCATACAGACTATAGCGCCAGGCGTTGAACAGCAATATATAATTTCTATTTTTCGTAACCGGTTGTGCACTACTCTATTCCAGATACAATAATAAACAAGAGCGCCTGTATGTATGCTACTTGTGGACAGTCTTGCGAAGTTTATTGCCTACATAGAGGAAGACTGCTACTAAGACTCGGCCTATTTTTAATTCCGTATCTTTGCAATTATTGCAAACACATGAACGTAATAATGCGTAATGCTAGAAACAGTTGAAATCAAAGTCGCATCTCTACCCACGGCCTGCTACTATACAGAATTACCCGTATTACATTATTGTTAACGTCGTGTAGTACCAGGTCTTGCAACGACATAATATGAATTGCAGTATTTTTCTATTTACATCATTCGATGATGATAGTTCGTGGCCCACAGTAGGCTAAGAAATAAAATCAATCCTTTTCCCAGGGTAGTTCCTCAAAATGGAAAGTTTTTGGTCTTTAGAGTCTTTCTCTACAACACACCATTTTCGAAAAACAGGATAGAACAGATGGACAGACAGACAAATGTCGTTTATATAGGTACTGTATATAGATACGACCACTTCTCGTAGAATGAAGATTAAGTTTAACTGATATTGTTGTTATTGCTATTTTAATTGTTATTATAATAATATGGGTATCATCATCGTCATCGTCATTATCATTCAAATCCCAGTAGCAGAGAGAACGCAGGAATTGACTATAATGAAATTTCCAAGTTCCATATTTTTAAGGACTCACAGTAATGAAATTAAGAACTACCATACTTATGAAGCTATATCAATCAAAATTTGATCACTAGTATATCTGGATAATAACGACAAATGTACAAAATTTCATCCGCCTATTGTAAGTGGTTTGCTTTTTATATTATTTTATTAAAATATTGAATCGCTTTATATAAAAAGTCCCTTGCGCTACAATTTATATTTTTCTTAACTGGTATTGACTTATATGGATTCGTATATGCATGGGATCAAAATTTACTATAGGGTCTTAGTGTAAAATTAATTAGTAAATTATTAGAATATTTTATTATAAAAGAATAAAAAATAAAAATATTAATTTTCATAAAAAAAATCCCTAGTAATTTACAAATAATAATGTTTGTTCCAATGAATATCAAGAATCATGTACCGTATGTGAATATCAGTTACAAATAATGCAAATTGTGGCGCAAGAGACTTCTTATAGTATAAACCGATACAATGTTTTATCAAGATATTAATAAAATGCAAACCACTTACCATAGAGGGATGAAATTTTCTACACGTGTTATTATTAACCAGACACACCAGTGATAAAAAGCTTGAAAAACATGGAAGTTAGTAATTTCAGTACAGTGTCCCCTAACATTTTCATCCCTGCTCCGCGCCACTAACAGACCAAGAAGTTAGTCTGTTTTTGCAGTCCTGCCTCCACCGATGTATTCCCTGTTAACTGGTACCCACCCTCACACCCTCTTATCGATGTTTATTAGCGTGTGTGCCGGTCGGCCGGCTGCAGACTATCTGGGTCAAACCTAATATGCTGTCCATGCTGACAGACTGCGTTCAGCCTATGTTATGAGGGTGAAATGTAAATTTGTGTCCGTGAATGAAATAACTCCGGGTAAGGGCCCTCCCTGACGGGTCGGAGGAGCTGCGGTGCAACATTTGTTTGAACGATGTGTACCGCACTGGACTCCTTCACGGTACGGCATGTCTGCGGCATACATGTGTTTTTCTGTGCATCACTCCACTGCACATTTTCTAAATTCTCAGTAGTTATTGAACCTTCTAAAGGCTATGTCGTCTAGTGATGAAGACATTGCGTTCTATGTGTATTTAAGGTTACGAAGGAAAAAGAAACAATACTGGGTGCATCCGTACATTGAAAGGAATAGCCTATCAACTGTAGGTTGTTTGTAGCAACACGAGAATTGACACTAGATGATGAAAAATTCCTGTCAATGTACAGAATGACAAGAAGGACATTTCAAGAGTTTGGCAAACTTCTTCCCACGCCTTTTCTGTTGTGTCTTTTCGTGAATATTCCGCCAATTTGAAATTGTAAAGACATGGATATTTCTCTACCTCAATAACTAACTGTATTTCCACTGACACAATGGTAAAAATGTTCCTTATTACAAATACACTATCTACTAAAAAGTAATTGGGCACTGGTTTTGCCCCTTCATAACCTCTTGGTACCACCTCTTGTTGCTATAACAGCAGCCACTCTGTCAGGCATGCTCTCCACTAGTTTGTGTAGGATATCCACTGGAATGCGTCGCCATTCCTCTTGCAACACGGCACTCAGTTGGACAATGGAAGTTGGCCGCATCTCCCGAGACCTCAATCGCCGGTCCAATTCACCCCATAGGTGCTCAATACGATTGAGATCAGGACTCTGTGCAGGCCAGACGAACAGTGAACATTATTGTCTGCATACCACTGCATAGTAGCCGCCGAAACATGGAGTCAACTTCCATTGTCCAACGGAGTGCCATGTTGCAAGAGGAATGGCGACGCATTCCAGTGGATATTCTATGCCAGTGGATGCCTGACAGGGTGCCTGCTGTTAAGGTGCGTACACACTTAGCAAACGAACAACGAACGAATGATGAAGCAAAACTTCGTTGTTCGTTCGCTGTTTGGAGTAACGTACAAATCATCAGCAAATTATCAGAAAACATTCACATTCGCTGATTATCCGCAATAAAGGCAGACGAAAATATAATTATAGCAAGTGCAGCCGTTGTTATTATAGGCAGTTTAACAAAAAGAAAGTTAAAAAAACAAAAGGCGATGGTGGCAGACGCCACTCTATGAAAGTCTCAATCAGCATAGAGGCGTTGACTTGCTTCATGATTTACTTCGAATGGAATCGGGACAGTTTCACAACTTCTGTCACATTTCAGAAACAGACTTCGAAATATTACTGTGAAAAATAGAGCCAAAAATTTCCAAGAAAGACACAGGCTGGCGAGAAGCAATACCTATTCAGGAAAGACTAGCATTAACACTTCGATATCTCGCTACAAGAAATTCGTATACAAGTTTAATGTATTTATTCAAAGTGTCGAAACAGTTAATTACCAGGATTGTTCCAGAAGTATGTACAGCTATAATTGAGGAACTGGAAGATTTTATTAAGGTACGACTGCAAGACAGGGGAAAGTTTCAGTACACGGATACCTCACTGACAATAATTATCTTAAAATACTAAAAAGAGAGTTTTGTCTGTGTTTGTCGAATGTGCATCATGCTTACGAAAATACACTTTTCAGTGCCAATAATTTATTTTGTGTGCACAAGTTGGAATTTTGTTTTTTTCTGGGCTTGAATTTGTCCAAAAGGAACGATATATGTTTATACGCGAACCAAGTTGATTCGTACACTTCATCACTCCCCATTCCAGATCTTTTTGTGGACTTCTGTCTTTCCCTCTGGAATGATTCAGTAGGGATTCAATTTTCAATCTTCTTTTTAACTTCTGCTCCCTACAATAAAAAAAAAACATGTATCCACTGAAAATAAATAAACAAAAATAATTTTCAAATTTTGCACGTGTTTGACTCGCCTATCTTGCAGCTGAACATCTTTCCAATAGGTTCCCAAACATCATGTTTTCTTACTTTATTGTGGTAAGTAGGATGCTTTGGATTTCATGAAGTTTCCTGCTCCCTATATGCATTAATAAGATTTATAACAGCGTCTTCCGTCCACTCCAGTTTCGACATCCTGTTAGTGAAATTGAACTAAGAACTGGGTTCTGCTACGAACTACAAGCTAGTGGCGAATGCCGTCCACAACGAATACCAACTTCCTTTGATGTACCGACAAGCGACGGATCAATTCCGAAAGCAAACCAAACGATCGGTTTGCCTTTGTTGCGACGTACACACGTACGTTGATTTCAATCAACGAATGCAATCGTTTGTCGTTCGTTCGTTATTCGTTCGCTAAGTGTGTACGCACCTTTATAGCAACAAGAGGCGGTACCACGAAGTTCTAAAGCGGCAAAAACAGTGCCCAATTAATTTTTGGTAGAGGGTGTATAAACACTCACAACTTCACACTGTAAATGCTGCTTGCTAGTGAAAATGTGCAGCAAGGCTGCATGCCGAAAACATGTTGTATCGGTACAGCGCCGCGCCGACACTTGTGTGGCTGCCAATTCAAATATATGGCTGCGATATTGACTCGGCACGCAGAGCGCTTACCGAGTTGATGTCGTACCGATGCTCTACCGATCCGTCAGGGAGCGGCCTTAAAGTCACTGAAGAGCGTCAAATATTTCTGTGTTTGCGTACAAGTTTCTGCGTGCCTACCTCTGGATTAAAACCGGACGCAAACGGAGCCACTAGCCACCGCCAATGGTGGCTGCCACAAGCTGCAGTCTGTATTTTGTATGCAGTTTTGATAGACTCAGCGCAGACATGGCATTTTTAATTGCTCGTCCGGACCACACGCTATAGTAGTGGCCGTATCTCGCTGCTAGTGGTTGCATTCGATCACCTTTTATCTCGCGCAAACGCAGTGGCTCTTTTCCGACACGCCATTCCTCCCCATTCACTTACTGATAAATGGCTTTTAGAGAACCCGGAGGTTCATTGCCGCTCTCACATAAACCCGCTATCGGTCCCTATCCTGAGCAAGATTAATCCAATCCCTACAATTATATCCCACTTTCCTCAAATTCACTTTAATATTATCCTCCATCTACGTCTCGGCCTCCCCAAAGGTCTTTTTCCCCTCAGGTATCCCAACTAATACTCTATACGCATTTCTGGATTCACTCAAACATGCTACATGCCCTGCCCATCCACTACCTCACATAATAATTCATTGAAGTTGTCAAACTCATACGAAAATACTCCAAAAAATGTATCTTCGTGTTTATTTAGCTCCTCGAAAAGCATGGTAAAATAGCTGTGTTCGCTGTGAGTTCTCAATACTGGATGTACCAAAAAGGCGCTGTTTTTGTCTGCGATGTTCTAAGTAATACTAAAGAAAGGCCATCTCATAACTTGTGTGTTTAATGCTATGTTTTCGTTCCAATAACTCATACTTGTACAAGATGGACAATACAAAACTATATATAAATTAAATAGTAAATAAACAACTTTCTGTCTATCTAATTGACTTCATTACATAATTAATATTTTATACATTTTATTTATACTTAATGTGGATGAAATACATAAATGAACACGAGTTTTCCAAGTCTGTATGGAGATTTTAGCTAGATTTTATGGTTTAAGACTTTTGGCAAGATTTCCTAATGAAGTGCAAGAGTTTTATTTATGCTTAATGTGGGTGAAATACATAAATGAACACGAGGTTTCCAAGTCTGTATGGAGATTTTAGCTAGATTTTAATTTTGGCAAGATTTGCTAATGAAGTGCAAGAGTTTTATTTATAGGTTTACTTAATGTGGGTGAAATACATAAATGAACTCTAATTATTATTGTCATCACCATCATTAATAATAATAATAATAATAATAATAATAATAGGAATAATAATAATAATGATAACAATAGTAGTACTAATAATAATAATAATAATAATAATAATAATAATAATAATAATAATAATAAAGAAATAAATAAAGAAAGAGAGAGAAAAAAAGAAAGAAAGGATGAGAGAAAGAAAGAAAGAAAGAAAGAACGAAAGAAAGACAGGATGGAAGAAAGAAAGAATGAAAGGATGAAAGAAAGAAAGAAAGAAAGACAGGATGGAAGAAAGAAAGAATGAAAGGATGAAAGAATTAAAGAAAGAGAGAAAGAAAGAAAGAAAGAAAGAAAGAAAGAAAGAAAGATGAGTTTTCCTTGACTCATGCCTGTGTTGACTTCGCCCTTACTACTTCTTTATGTATATTATAATGTAAATTCAAGAAAATTACAACAAACAAAACTATCACTGGTAACAAACTGAATTGCCTGAAGTCGCATAAAGATGTGCAATAAGGAAGAAGGCCTACGTGTCATCTACATTATTATGTAGTATTATGTTTACTACCCATGGATACAGCACAAAGAAGAAGGCAGCAATCGTTATTCATGGATATACAGCAAAGCTCTTTTTTTAATCTGGATCAAAATTCCGAAACTCGACATCACAAAAGAAAACAGTCTTGAAAGCCCCCAAAGAAGTGCTTCCTTACATTCTTCTTTTCTCGCAACGTTGATTACACCCTGTCATCATTTTTCTCTGCTTTCATTTTTAGATTTTTTAAAAGAAAAAAAAACTCATTCAAGACCAACTCTGGTATCTCCATCTCTCAAAAGATGAAAGATAGTCTACAACGAAACAAGATACAACAACCAGAAACATCCTTAAATCAGGTTTGAAGAAGGAAATAAGAAAACAAAGGTTCATTTTTCTCTTACAGATGAAGTAACGTCAGTCTCCGCCATCTATTGTGTGGAATATGGACTACAATAACAAGTCACGATACCTCACTTGTTGCCACAGCGACGATTGTTCCTGCGAGTGTAACAGGCATACAAAACATGAGTGGAGGCGGGCGACTTGCAGTCCAGACAGATGAACGAGGAGGTCTGATCTTGAAATCAATGCAGTACAGAATTTCTTTACATTTAATGATTCCTTAGTTACATAAGCCCATCTCTAACTCCAATGTAATTTAAAGAACCGACAGTGGAAAGTTGGTTCCGAAGAATTTCACATAAATATATAATTTATTACATTCACATTTTAGGCAATGAAATATGTAAAGGATTTATAAATTACCGTACTCTTTGTGTTGCTTTAATTCCCAACATTTATTTTCAATCATGATATACCCTTTATATTCAATTTGAATTAGTTATACAGTATATTAAAATTTTGAAACTTTTTTTTTTCTGTTGTGCCAATTTTAACGAAATATTTACAGCATAGTTATGTTAACCAGCATTCTACGAGGTTTCAAAAGAATTGGGCAATTCCTCCAAGAGATGTGTATCATATATTTGTCTATGTAATCTTTTAATACCTTTTTAAACCTTAACTACCATTGAATTTTGCATAATTTTTATAGTTGTCTCCATATGTGCATAAGATTTATATAATATGAATAATAATAATAATAATAATAATAATAATAATAATAATAATAATAATAATAATAATAAACTGCCCCCCATTGAGGGTAGTCCTTACGGACTCAGTATATCCTCAAAAAATTATTATACATATGTAAACATAGGTATTAAATTAAAAAAAAGAGAAACAAAGAAAAGGGCGTGAAACATTACAATTGCTATTAATGTGGCACCATGTGATTAATTAGGATTTGGCAGGATTTTTTTAACACAATTATCACAATGTCATCCCTCAAAGATGTTGGCAGAACAAATTTCCGTCGAAATTCTTCGAAAAAAGCTGGTATAGTCCCTCGAGCACCTATGAGCAAGCCGAATACCTCAACGTGAATTAAGGCATATTTCAGCTTGAAATAGTTGACTGTAGGCTCATAGATCGACTTCTTCTCAAGGTGGATCTCAGCTGACTGATGACATTCTACTTCAAAACGTATCGTGGGGTCCACAATGATGCCCTGTTTAGTGTCAGCATTGTACGCTAAAATATCTACTCGTCTCGTTGACCCATTTTCAGCTAGACAGGAGATTTCTTCTTCTACTATCCAGCCCTTAGTTCTTAATGCGGCGCAATTTTGGATCTTACAAGATGATGTCTAGAGTTCCTCAAGAGCAATCCCTGTTCACAGAATCGCAAGACGTGTGCTAAAGTTTCAATCTCCGGGCAGAGATATGACTTTTTGCAAATTTAAAATTCACAAAATTTTAATAATAAAAATTAATAACACCAGTTTTTATTAATTATTCCAAATTTCAATGCTTAGATATGTTTCCTATCAATTCTCTGCGTACTGTACAAATTTAATTAGAATTGGATAATATTTACTATAGGCTAAAGAAAGAGTGTTCAAAAGCAGAAAAAATGTAAGTTACAGGAAATTGAACTTCAATTATTTTTCAACAGCTTTCAAATGCGATTCGCCCACACAGACATTAGGAAAACATTTTTTTTAATCAATTTAGAAGCGAAATTGGACAAATTCCTTTGGCAAGATATAAGTACACATTGTAATGGTGTTTTAAATGAGAGATAAATTCCTAAAATTTTCACATTTTTACCAAGAGTCTCCCCATAATAAAGAAAAATTGTTAATGCATTGAGAAAGGCAAAATCCAAATTACGTACTCACTTACTTCTTACAAATGGCTTTTAAGGAACGTAGAGGTTCTAAACAATATAAGCCCATCATCGGTCCCTATCCTGAGCAAGATTAATCCAGTCTCTCTACCATCATATCCCACCTCCCTCAAATCCATTTTTATATTATCTTCCCATCTACGTCTCGGCCTCCCTAAAGGTCTTTTTCCCTCCGGCCTTCGAACTAACACCCTATATGCATTTATGGATTCACCCATACGTGCTACATGCCCTCCCCATTTCAAACTACTGGATTTAATATTCTTAATTATGTCAGATGAAGAATACAATGCGTGCAGTTCTGCGTTGTGCAACTTTCTCTATTCTCCTATAACATTATCCCTCTTAGCTCCAAATATTGAGGGAATAAAAATACATCGAAATTCACTAAAAACTGATCTCTTTGCTTAATAGGTTCAGATGAACTAATTAATAGTTTAATTAAGTAATTAATTTTTTTGGTGATTATGCAAAGGTCCCAATAAACTGGATGTGTGAAACGCGATGTTAAATGCAACAGAAATACAAACAATTGACTGCAGAAGAAAAAATATTTTCTTATTCTTACTTTAAAATCTAGAAAAAAATCATGTTCAACCCAATATACTTTCAAAAGCCGGTTGTCAAATAGACTGCTCAGACTATGATTGATACATTGAAAATAAAAATCATTTATTACAATAATAAATTGTGTTTTAAGAAAAATCGTCATTTCACAGCTCTTGAGACCAGAAGAGCTCTCCAGAAAATAACAATAAAATATACAATTTGGTCAATTTTCAACAGTGTTAATTAAAGTTCATAAAATGCAATAAAATGTAATAAACAATACAACAGTTGTATGAATACGTGTGCTCGTCGAGCTTCTTCAGTTAAAAACAGACATGTTTCCAGTGGCGTATACTGGTTTAAGGGTCTGGGCTACCACTGACCCTATTATTACGCAAAATATATTTTAAAATCCCTATAATAAAATCCCTTACCTATTTATATGTGAATTCCAGACGTCTTGATTGGGACGAAAATACTTTGATGACTTCGTCATTGAAATTACAGTTGGGCCGCTTGCGAAGTTTCTGTAGAAATGACTTTTCAATGGACATCAGTGCCAAGCCGGATAAACGTTCTTGTGTATGAGTTGATCTACAGTAGGATTTTATTCTCTTCAACGCAGAAAATGTTCTTTCTACCGTTGCTGACGTAGCTGGTATTGTCACAATTAATGTTGCCAATTTAAGGACTTCAGGAATAACTTGGTTCAGCTGGTTTTCATATATGGCAGATAATATTTCATGGATAGGTATGTTCGAAAAATCAAAGATTTCTGCTGAATATATTACACTTAATTCATTTTTCAAACGCACTTGATCAAAGTGACTGTTATAGGACTGAAGTAATTTGTTTAGTGCCTCATTCGGGAAGTTTTCTCTATAAGCAGAAAATTTTTGAGAATTTAGAAGATGTGTGAACTGAAGCTTTCCATAATCAGAAAATCTGTCAGTAATTTCCATGTGCATACGATCTAGTATGCTGTAGTACAGCTGCCTGTATTTCAATTCATCATCTCTTTTTCTTCGCTTTAATGGTGGTTCCATTGTATTGCCTGAAGAATTTTCATTTTCCATATTACTCCATATGGACGGAACCCCACTACGTCTGAACTCGGATATAGTATTTTTTAACTTCGATACCTCTTGCAAGCAGTATGCTATGTCTAGACTTTTTGTCTGAAGAATATTGTAGAGCACATCTGTATGTGCGAACACTCTAGCATAGACTTCAAGAAGAAATATATTCTGAAACTGTGTGCCTTGAGCCTGCACAATTACATCATCAACCCAGTTTTCTTCAGAGTCATTACAAATGATATTTTCAAAAAAGCAGTCAGTTGTTCTCTGTATTCCTTCACTGTA
Source organism: Periplaneta americana (assembly GCF_040183065.1). Classification (NCBI taxonomy): domain Eukaryota; kingdom Metazoa; phylum Arthropoda; class Insecta; order Blattodea; family Blattidae; genus Periplaneta; species Periplaneta americana. The sequence continues at coordinate 91,977,990 of NC_091128.1, forward strand.
TTTACAAGCCGAGATGTAAAATCCCATCTAGTTGGTGCTACTTTGGGAGTTTCTGTTTCATAAATTCCTTGAGTTTTTCTGATCTTTTAGGAGATGATGAGAAAAATGCAGCTAAACCCGACAGTGTTTTGAAAAAAATGCGGCATTCTGGAATGGATGAAGTAGTTTGTTGCAAAACTAAATTGAGAACATGGCTGTAACAATGGACAAATAATGCTTGAGGATACTTTTCTTGAACTTTTGTTTTTAAGCCATTAATATTTCCCGCCATAACTGAAGCACCATCGTATGTCTGTGCAATTAAGTTATTGCCGACATTGTATTCTGCTATAACACCTTCCAAATGCTGAAACAAAGCAGCAGCAATTTTGTCCGAACTGACATTTGTGGATCCTATAAACCGTTCTTGAACATTGGCAGTACTGTCGACGTATCTTAAAACAGTGGACAATTGACTCTGATTAGAGCAGTCACTTGTTTCATCAACAACAATGGCCACAAAAGGCGTTTCTTGTATTTCAGATTTTATGTTCTTTATCATAACCCCACTTATAGCAAATATTAAGTCATTCTGAATTGCAGGAGAAGTACCACGAAATACTGTTGAACTCTCAAGATGATTGGCCAGTAAATGGTCAAATTCACTTAAGGAACTTAAATATTCAATATAATTTCCTCTATTGTCTGATTCCACACTCTCATTATGGCCCCGAAAAGCCAATTCTTGTTTTCCTAGAAAGCAGACTGCGTTAATAAGACGCAGTAAAATCTCCCGATTTTTTTTCACAAGATCATTGTGTTGATTGATGTGTAGAGCTTTTTGCTTATCTAGCTGTAAATCAATTCTTGTCTTCCCAAAGTTTGCAAAGTTCATGCTACTACAAATATGAGCTTTTGATTTGTCGTGTTTTAGGACTGCCGTTCGAAGGGAGTTCATATTAGAAAATCCCTCTTTTGACCACACATTAGTTTCGCGGGCTAAATAACAAACATGGCCAGCAAAATAGTTTAGACAGTTTAGAACTACCACACAACCAATTCCACTTACCATATTATGTTGAAATGAAATGGCGTGTGTATTCACGCTGTTTTTCTTTTACGTCCATGGACAAATTTAACCTAGGAGTTGGTCTTTCCATTTTCACAATTTCAACTTTCTCGTTGTATGTACGACGGTTAAAAGGCACTTTTAATAAACCTTCTATTACACAGTCATTTTCAACACAAACCTCTCCAGAAACTTGTTCTGCCATATTTTTCACAATATCTGTTAATTGGGAAATTAAAAACTTAATAATTAACAATTAATATAACTCTTAGACACTCGAACAAATCACAAATTTAAAATACTGCACTGCAAGAACGCAATCGCATTGATGAGCTAGCGTACTAAGCGTATTGCTGCTTCGCGCCTACGAAGAAACCGATCACGAGAGCGACAACTCGCCCAGCCTACATTGCACGATGGAAACAGAAGGCAGAGGGGGACGGGCAGTCAGAACAGCGTTAGCGGAACGGTCACAGGCTACCCCTCGTAGCATCGGTTTCTCCAGCGATGCCGCCTTGACAACTTGTTTCTTTTCGAGAGCAGAGAGCGCATATAAATCTAACGATTACCTTAATTTTAATTACTGTGGTAAAACTAATAATACAAAATTATTACATTATGTTATATTATAAACTTTTTCTTTTGTAATTTCCTTGGGCTACCGCCGGTAGCCCCGGTAGTCCGCAAAATACGCCCCTGCATGTTTCGGGGATTGCATCTCCATCATCAGTGAAGGTGAAGACAGGGCGATTTCAGGTATGTATCCTCCTGTGTGACATGATGTGGACTGGCCCGTTCAATTCCAAACCCTGTCTGTTATCCTGAACTTTCCTAATGGCATATTCTAGAGCGAAGTTAAAAAGTAAAGGTGATAGTGCATCTCCTTGCTTTAGCCCGCTATGAAGTGGAAAAGCATCAGATAGAAACTGGCCTATACGAACTCTGCTGTACGTTTCACTGAGACACATTTTAATTAATCGAACTAGTTTCTTGGGAATACCAAATTCATTAAGAATATTACCGTATATAAAACTTCTCTCTTAACCGAGTTATATACTATTGTTGTATATCACGAAATAAATGAATTAATAAAAGAATCGCAGCATACCTAAAATTATTTTCACACAACTAAAATGACAAAAAATTTTAAGAAAATATAGGTGGCCCGATTTTTTGTGCCGGTGAATGTAATATAATAGTTGATATAGGGTCATTAAATAATGTATTAAAGTACATTGAAACTTTGGATTATGAGTAACTTTGTTTGCGATTGTTTTGCAAAACGAGTGAACAATGAGCAAATATTTTTGTTTGATAAACGAGTGATGTGTTGCAATACGTGCAGCATGATTTGTACCACTGACGAGCTGCTGAATCTGCATTGAAAGCAATAAAAAGAGGCAATTGAGGGGATCTCGTCTGAGGAGAAAGAGGAGAAAAGAGCGGACGAATTCCTGGCTTCAAATGAAAATAAAGAGGTGTGTAAAAACTGGGAAGCAGTACAATATTTTGTTCAAATTCACCACCCTGACAAGGTTGTAGCAGTGCATGCGATAAATCTGTTTAACGACAACGCAATGTCACATTCCTGCAAAATCCTCAAAAAGAGACAAAAGCAGGTATCATTGGATAGGTTCTTAGTCAAAGCAGAAGACTCCAGTCAGTCAAGCAATCAGAAGTGAAAATATTTCCTTTAAATGTTCAAGAAGTTTACTAAGCAGTAAAACAGATGAAAGACACTCAAAAACAAAATACAGTGAAGTAATATGTGTTGCACTATTGTATTGAATTTTACCTAAATTATACTATATTTTATATGAATAAAAGATTGTGAAACGAATTAAGCTGAGTTTGTATATAAGAAATAAATATCAAAGGTCGCGTAGTGGTCACCACCACGTAACCGGCCAGGCAACATCACCGCCTCCTACTACTTCAAACATCCCATTTCACTACGCGATGCCATATTACACGTCGTGATGACTGATGCAGATAATATTTTAATTTGTTACTTTCTTAACTGTCATTGTCTCATTTTATAAGCTGCACATATGTTTCGCAGAATTTTATTTCTAGACATACTTTTTATGATCTTTTTAGACCTTTCAGTGGTTTAAATGATTACAAATATTCAATTGTTTTCAAGCCAAATATTGTTTACTTTGCCTTTTTAGCATTGTCATTTTAATATGTAACTCTCACGTCATGTATCTTATTATATTTCGCTGTTACTTTTCCATCTATGTCTTTATGTATAAAGCTCAATAACACGCAAGTCAGACCTGAAGATGCTATTTTAATAGCGAAAGCGCTAGTCGTAGATATGTTTTATGTAACCTAATGTAAACTTTGTATTATACATTAGGTTTAAAGAATAGGCAGTTATTGAAGGACCTTTGATATTTATTTCTTATCTACTTGTTAACTTGTCAGATCAATATGCCTTTCAAAAATTGAGTTTGTATAGTTTTATTTTGGAGAAAGTCGCTTTGATATGCGAGTTTTTTGGATTAAAAACACGTTTTCGAAACGAATTATGCTCGAAATCCAAGGTTTTACTGTATCTGTTAAATATTACGTCCCATATGAATTGCATTTTTAATCGTCAGGATTTGTACAGTGAAATGGATGACCTGGGAATTCGACTAACTATACGTCTTTATAACTGTTTTAAGTACTGAAATATTTTATTGGTCTGCAAATTCGCTTATATCAGATAGAGTCTTGCATATCACGCCATGTATTTAGCGCATTCTTTCATGTTTACGCGCAGTAAGCTAGGTTTAACACGATGTTTATCTTAAGATACATCTCCTTTCATGCGGATTTATTACATACAGTTTTATGACGCCGAGATGGAAAGCCAGTCATAAATTATTCAGGGCCAGAAAGACTTCAGGCATTGCAGGGCCTCCTACAGAACTAAATAGTGGAAGAGGCTATGGCTATAGCACGGGAACGCTTGACTCGAAAAAAAAAAAAAAACGGGTTGTGCATGACAATGCGAGACTTTAAAAAGGGACGAAGTAATAGTGGTTTTCATCCGGAATGGTCTTTCGTTTTGTTCGTATTTACACGAGTATTATAGTGAAAATAAACCAAGGCACACTTACGAAAATGCGAAAAGTGCTGCCAACTCTTTGGTATGAGAGATGAGAATACTGGGAAAGTGGAGAGTCACAGATTCAAATTTTGCTAGTCACAAAACACATTCATCTTGTATAATTAATTGTAACAATGAAATTTATTGTATTTGTTCGATTCTTACTGTCCTTTGTTTCCTTCAGTGCCTCAAACTTACGGACGAAAAAACTTTGAGAGTTTTATTTTCATCTGGCATCAATATTACATGTCTACCTATATTCGGCAAAGATAACTGCGTATTTTTACATTAAATAGCAGTACATACCTCTGGCTTCACTATCCATATTGAAATTACCACAGTTTGACACAATATACAGCTCAGGATTCTTTTGTATCAGCTACAAGGGTCGGTCCGGTTTTTTTTTTTGCCACTACTGTATTGTCATAATAATGTTCACTCTGTAGAAGTCCAGGAAGTTAATATTATTTTTAAAATCGTTCTGGCAGTTAAATTATGCCAGGGTTGGTCCCTATGTTGTAGCTCTGACCCACTTGGAGTTGGAAAAAAAATCTTACTTCATTTTTCCATATATTTCCCTAGTAGATTGATACACTTCTCCGAGCTATGTTCCAACATTTCCACAGCTTCCTGAAAGAATTGTCTAACCTATGCAAACTACCAGTTTACGAACTGCATGGCTTCATTATTGGATGACAATTTCTTCTCACGCAGGTGTTCTTCGAGTTTTGGGAATGGCCTGAAGTCGTTGAGTGCCAGATCTGGTGAATAGAGTGGATGGTCCAGCAATTCAAATCCCTGCTGTTGAAATTGCAGCCATTGGAACTAAGGACTTGTGACTTGGAGAATTGTCTTCATGGAAAAGTACTTTTCGCCTCAACTTGCCACGACGTTTTTCCTTGATAGCATCCCGAAATTTTTCAATTAAATTTAAATGATAAAGGCCTGTTATAGTGGCACCTTTCTGCAAATAGTCTTTCAAAATAACACCTTAGGCATCCCAAAAAAACAAAGAGCAAAAACCTTGGCTGCTGATGGCTGCAACTTGAAAATTAATAGGAGTCAGTGCGTCCTTATGTTTCCACTCCATGCTTCGAATTTTGGTTTCAAGATCATAGTAGCCAACTCATATCTCATCCACAGCCACATACCATTCAAGAACTTTTTTTTGTTTGCTCTAAATTAATTAATTGTTCGCAGAATACTGCTCTTTGTCGTTTTTGCGTCTGCATTAGAGGCACCCAAATTACAGTTATTTTTTTCTATTCCCAATTCGTTTACTATAATATTCTGCACACTATGGTATGAGAAGCCTGTTTCCACTACTACAAATCTGATGGTGATTCGTCGATCTTGCAGAACTAAATCATGTACTTTATTGATGTTTTCTGGTATTGTGACAGTTTTCGAAGGGCCGCCACCATGTTCATCTTCACACAATGTTCTCCCACATTTGAACATTCGAGATTTACTTTTTACTATACCAAAACATGCAGTAGATTCTCCCAAGGTACCTATCATATTTTGGTGAATTTAAGACGAGACAGTTTGTTCTTTTGCAGGTATTTAATCACAACTCTTTTCTCGACAGGCTCCATTTCTCCACTGACATAGCATCTCAGGTCACTCGAACACCTGCTACGAGCCAACGCGGACATGTACAGACTTTCAACTTGGCTTATAGTCATAACACATTTCAGTCATTTATGTGCCAGAAAATAGAAAATTTAGTTTAACTAGAAAAGGTCAGGGCTACAGCACAGCGATCAACTCTCGTATATTCGAATTTGGAGCTATGATGGATTTATACAGAATGTAAATACTCCGTTAAGCATAAACATTTTCTCCAAAATGTAGATATATTTTAAGTTCAGTTCTTTTTTTAACTTCGGTACATTTAAGAAATCACCCTTTTGGAAATGAGGCTAGGTCTTAAATGCAGATTTTTTTAAATTAAGATTTTTTAAAAATTCGAAAATGTTTTAAAAATTAGTCACTTTTTAAAATTCAGACGCATTTATTTTTAAATTCAGACATCTTTTTTTAATCACACATCTCTGTAAATCACATATTTTTTTTTTAATTCAGACATATTTTCGAAATCGAAATGCTTTCTGAAAATATAAATTTATTTTAATACGAGTTCTTTTTAAAATTATATGCCATTTTTAAACTCGATAAAAATCTTTTAAATTCAGATACAGATTTAAAAACTATTAACTTCTTTTTTTCTTTTTCAAATATTGGTATATTTTTTAAATCTGGATACTTCGTAATTTAGATATAGTTTTCAAGTGTTAAGTAGATTTTCATAATGTAGTTAAATTCAAAGAAACTGGAGTATTTTATCGGAATGTATTACATCAGTTGCTTCTAGGTTTCATAAAATGATACAGGACTTTATTCCTAATAAAACGAAATATTAGAAACTCGTTAAAATTGTTGCATAATACCAAGAGATATGGGAACAAACAAAAAAATATTCTTTTTTAAAGTTGGACGTACAGTGTATGTAGGTAAACATAAGTACATTTTATGCCAGCTATCACCAATTTATTAGGCATACCTTTCATTATTTCTTTGGTAAAGCTTTCAGTTTCGTGGTTCAGTATTTTCAAGGATGTTTGCACCTATATATTTTGCATAATACTTTTTAATTTTTCTGATTTTTTTTTACTCATAAACTCATAATTCAAAGTTACACTGAATGCTCAGTACAATTCTCACTAGGCAAAGCTTCTCTTCTGCCTAAATAAAAGTGTGCCTCAAATTAGTAACAATATGTACGGGATTGTAGATCTGGAAAAGGCTTTTGACAGAGTGGATTGAAATAAATTGATGGGGATCCTAAAGAAAAATTGGTGTGGATTGGAAAGACAGAAGACTGTTCAGTAATCTTTATATGAAACGAGTGAAAGTCAGGATAGGAGAAGAAATGTCAGAAAGAAGTAAAATTGGGAGAGGAGTACGTCAAGGATATCTTTTATCACCTATCCTGTTCAACATCTACTGGAGGATTCAGTAAAGAACTGTTTTCAGAACATGGGAGGAGTGATAGTAGGAGGAAGAAGAATAAAGTACACAAGATTTGCTGCTGATATGGCGTTGTTAGCAGAAGAGGAATTGATAAGCTACTGGAGCTAAATGACAGCTGTAAGCAGTATGGGATGAAGATAAATGAAAATAAGACGAAGAGCATGGTCATAGGAAGGAAAATAAAGAAGATAAAGTTGCGAATTCTAAATGAGGCAATAGAGCAAATGGACAGCTTCAATACTGTACTATATGCAGTAACATGAGTTGCAGCCAGGAAGTCAAAAGGAGGACAGCAATGGCAAAGGAAGCTTTTAATAGAAAAAGAAGCATCTTCTGCGGATCTCTGGAAAAATAACTAAGGAAGAGACTAGTGAAGTGCTTTATATGGAGTGTGACACTGTATGGTGCAGAAACGTGGACATTACGACGAAATGAAGAGAAGCGAATAGAAGTATTTGAAATGTGAATACGCCTATGGAGAACAATGGAACATGTGAAGTGGACAGAGAGAATAAGAGACGAAGCTGTGTTGAAAAGAGTGAAGAAAGAATGATGCTGAAACTGATAAGGAAGAGAAAAAGTTACTGGTTGGGTCACTGACTGAGAAGAAACTGCCTACTGAATGATGCACTGAAAGGAATGGTGAACGGGAAAAGAGTTCGGGGCATATGAAGATATCAGATGATAGACGACATTAAGATATATGGATCATATGAGGAAACAAAGAGGAAGACAGAAAATAGGAAAGACTGAAGAAAGCTGGGTTTGCAGTTAAAGACCTGCCCTTGGGTAGAACACTAAATGAAATGATGTACGGAATAAAGAAATAACAGAATAAAGAGAAAACTGAATTTACAAAAACTTGTGAGCTACTAATTTTAACACCGGTGCCCCTTTAAGCAGAGCACTGTTTGTGAAAACAATATGTCTTTTCCCATTTGGACATGTCGTCAACACGAGGCAAACCAAGTGGAACGCTGATACGCTGTCAGTCCAAGGCGATCGTGCATAACATGTCTACACTTATCAGGGATAAAAATGGAGTCTGTATAAAGAAAAGAGTTGAGAAATAACAACCACCGAGGTCAGTTTTCCCCTAGTTACGAGAATTGAGCGCTTTTTAAAGAGAGTTGGTTGCTAAACAATGAGAAACGTATGAAAATACGACTACTACATTTGATTTTGTCATAGCTCTAGTTATAATGCTCACAACTGGATGGTTTTTTGCTTATTACATCCTCTTTTTACTCTTTAAATATGTAGTAGACGTTCTGATATATTTCTTTAGTTCTGAGGAAAAAATTAATAAACCTGATTAAGTTTTCATTAATAATTACAGCACATGCAAATACATTGGTACAATTTTCTCTTTCCCTACATTTCATATTTCAAAGAAATGTTAATGTCATAGTCTTAGAAGAAACAGAAGGAACTTTTGCCAGAAAGATTAGTGTTTCATTAAATACTATGATCTTGGAGCATATTTTAATTTGTTTAATAATTTAAAAATTCATTTTTTCTCTCATAAAATGAAATTTAGGTCAGAATAATTTGACATATTTCAATAAATCTGCTAAGGTAATAATCTTATGCATCTAATAAGAGAGCCTAATAATTTCGAAGTCTGGCTCGAATAGTCTCTTCTACAAAGTGTAACTTACTAATAACATGGAAAATGTAAGTTTCGGAAAACAGCGTTTAGAGTTAACTACAGCATGGAAGTGAAATAACCTTGCAGCTCATGTTGTATATAACTAAAAACTGTAATATAATTCTGTTGGAAAGCTCATAGTTTTTTCTTCAAATGTTTAACACCCTCTTATTCGGTAGCTATTGTGAGTAGGATCGTGATATTTGTCCGCATCGATAGGAAATCTAATAAAGAATCATTTATCCCTCCGGCTTATTTCAATAGTGTAGACGGTTTTCATATAAATTTAATTTTAAAACCACTAATTTCAAGTCACTGCACGATACGAGCAGATTTCAACATCGTAGTCAGAGAATAGTTGATATATGGCGAGATAAACCTGAGTCCGTTGACCTCTTATATCTGTATTACGAGAAGAGTGTGTTAGCGGCGATGTTGTTAGACTGCTGTAACTTCCAACTTAATTTTCTAATTAACCGTGCATTTAATCATAAAACGTAATATAGGTTTTCTAAACATTTAAGTGTACCATATCGTCCCTTTTAATCTGTAAGGTTATTTAACTTCCACCCTGTATCTGATATTGGTCATTATGGCATCACATTTGATTAAGAATGTTTACTGAATACAAATGTACCTGGAATATACATAATCATATACGGTATATAACTCTTCAAAAAAAAAAAAAAAAAAAAAAAAAAAAAAAAAAAAAAAAAAGAACGCGTTTTAATATAAACACAAAATTTCACATTTTTAACCTTGTTAACTGACCTTAAATATCAGATAGAAAAAAAAAAGAGGATTGAATGTGGTTGATTGTACTATAAGTAAGTGATTTATAGAAGTCATATCTTTTATATAAGGAGTATTCTTGACTAATCAGTGAAAGCTTCGCTATAAATTTAAATTTCTGACCCAGTATCTACAGTAGTTTCTACTTTCTCCTTTTTACGACATATAAAGACAAAGCATTATTTGTTATAACGCTGCAAAATATCGACTTCGATATTGAAATACACATTTTCATGATCCCTGATACCGAAAAGTGGTTTTTGATAATGTCATTCATTTTTTTGTCCATTTATAGCGGTTTCACTTATCGGGCGATAATATGTTATATGCATTAAAATGAGTCGATGTATTGGGAAATGATGTATGCACATGGAATAGAGCTACGTTCACATGTCAATACGTGACATGTCGGAAGATACGCTACTGTGTAGGACGAGACGGCATATAGACATTAGTCCAGTGGTGATCAACTCGTGCTCTTTGTGCAAGAGCACTCTTTGCTGCTGTACACGAGCAATATACGAGAGCAGATCGTATCAATATTTTTTTGCTCGTGAGTGATTGGTAAGAACAAATGCCTCCACTGCTCTAACTCAGTATGTTTCAGGCTACATTTTGACATCAAAAAGAAATATTAGACCGTCTCACCATAAACAATGTCGGTTTTTTAAGTTTGGTGTTTTGTGAGATTTTAATAACTTTATTCAACTGAGCAATGCAATTTACAAGATGCTATGGTTATTACTCAGTATTTTGAACATGTGGCAATCGTCGATTGTTGATACAAAGAATATAAAGTGGAGATGATGAAGTTTGCGTTTAGAGTCTTTCTAAAACACTACTGGAAACGAGATTATAAAGCTGCTGGCGTGGCTCGAAAAATATGTGAAGTCGAGAGTATGGTGTCGTTAGTGAGCGTGTAGTACAACGTTGGTTCTAGCGTTTCAATAATAGAGAGGGAGAGACATGAAAGATTTACAACGTCCTGAAAGACCTAAGGCAGGGCCGGGCATGAGAGCGGCTCCATTTAGTCGGCCAGAGCAGCTCTCGCTCCGCAAGGCACTTCAATTCCAAGCCAGAGCAGAACGCTCACGCAGTGGCGGACTCGCATTACAGCTACCTTCCCTATATTAATATAACAAGAGCCACGGTTGTTCTAGTCATTCAGTCTGTCAGTACATAATTGTTTATAAGGATATTACATCAATCCATTGTACATTACAGAATTTATAACACTCTTATTCATTTAGTGAAATAAACTTCGCTCTATGCACACATACAAATCATTAGGCTTATTTACATAACCTATACGCACATACTGCAATCTCCTCACCACGGTTCTATGTGACTGACGTATGGCTTCCACTTCCCCTGCTTGCTGTAGACAGAGTTCGTCTGCCAATATAATTAAACATCGCTTGATGAATTCACCTTCGTTGAATGTTTTCAATTCCTTTGCAATTTCGTGGCAAATTTTGTAGCTAATTCTCATGGCCGATTCACTAAGTGCATTATTGTCATCCTGTTAATATATAATATAATATAATATAATATAATATAATATAATATAACATAATATAATATAATATAATATATGACCATAAATTAATACAACTTAAAGAAAATGTTTCTCAGGTACATTATATTAGAGTATCTACTAATTTATTATAGTACATTTAGTAATATATAATTAAAAGTTATACAAATATTATGATATATCATACAGTATATCATATTATATATCATGAACTGTAATATACTATACTATGATACATCATAATATTTGTATAATTTAAAATTACATATTACTAAATGTATAATTACTTATAATGCAATGTAAATATCAAATAGATACTCTAATATAATGTACCTGTGAAACATTTTCTTTAAGTTGTATTAATTTATGGCTTTCATTACCAACATATTTGTCATATTCAGTAGCATGTTGTAAAGAATAATGCCGTTGTATATTGAACTTCTTAATCAGTTGGAGTGTTTTATGCCAAATTAAACACTTTGCTAATCCACTACTCTCTACCAAAAATAACTCATCCTCCCATGATACATTAAAAGCATTGGGAATACCGGGACGCTTTAGTGTATGAGCGGAAGCTCCGTCTTCAAAGTTCGCCATCATACTGCAGAGTCACCACTGCACCGACACTGAATGACGTACAGTATGCATACGTCACAGCGCCCGCAAGACCCGCTCTTTAAAGCACACAGCGCTCATTTCTCAGAATCACGTAATGTGCTCAGCCCTGACCTAAGATATGGAATATTGCGAATACACGCAGAGCTTTGAAATGAAATCCACAAAAGAAGAGCTTATAGGTTGGCAAAAGGTTTTGGTGCTTCGAGAGCTACAATACATCGCCTATTAAGCCACTTAGAAATTCATACAGAAGTCACAGACTCATGAACTGACAACGGAACAGATTCAGCTCAGAATGGATGGAAATCTGTCATGTTCTCGTTAATCCTATGAATGATAGATTTATCAGGAAAATTGTCAAATGTGATGAAAAATAGGTATATTACCACAACCTTGGAACCTCGAAACAGTGACGTCCAATACAGCTCACTTGAGTGACATTATCTACAAAAAGTGACCTTGTGGCATAATGTTTTCTTATGTACTTTGGTTTAGTTTAACTGTGGGGTGTCCAACTCGCGGGTCACATAAGGCTCTCGATCAGATCACTCGCAGCCAATTGCCATTTTTTATGCTATTAAAAAAAAGTAATGCTTTTAAATAAAGCAATATCTCGATCAGATCACCCGCGGTCTGTAGCCAAATTTGTAGGTTATTAAAAAGAACATGATTTTCCCCATCGATGGATTGGTAGAGGGGGACCGATCTCTTGGCCCCCATCCACTAATTTCATTCCCTTAGATTTATTTCTTTGGTGTTATGCGTAAGAGAAGGTTGAGGATCTTCATGAGCGTATCATCACAGTTATCGCCAGTGTGATTAAGACATGTTGCAACGTACAGTCTTAGAAAAAAGTTTTGTCGCACAGATATTTTATAAGTTCCAGAAAGGAGGCAGTGCTCATGATCAGTCAAACAACGAAACAAAATTAATTTTATTACCTCAACTAGTCGTTCTCTTGTGAACCAGGTAGCTCGTCCTCTGATCATGCACACTGCCTCTTTTTTGGGACTTATAAAGTATCTGTGCGACAAAACTTTTTTTAAGATTGTACATGGCAGAAGATTGTCCACCGCCCTGAAGATGTCGCTGAAATTGCTAGAGCATACACAGAAATGAGATGATGTGATGATTTGTTTAAAGAATATTTGGCGAGATTTCCTTTTAGACGAAACCGGTTATGCCATTACTTCTTCGTCTTATTGTAGGAATTAAACTTGACGAGTTTTCTTTTAATATGTGGCTGATTTTAAATACATACGTTAAACCATTAATTGAAATTAGGTGTACTCGAGCGGAACACACTGTATTCAATGGCCGTTTTTGGAAACTCTTAAGAAGTGAGCTTCTAAATCATATATTGATGCTGCCAGTTCTAAACCTACAGAAATGTGTAAGAAACTTTTCACTGCTCTCTAGGCGTCTTTTATCCTGAGTCTGAAACAACTAGTTCCTGAAACCAGTGTGAAGAACTATAGTTTCATAAAACTTGCGTGATGGACTCAACAACAAAATAAGAAAGATCGTACAGAGTTTCACGAAACTGAAGTTCTAAGTGGAAAGAAAACTAGTATTTGATAAAACGAAATAGTGGTTTAATAAGAAACCACGAGCGCTGTCCATTCGGTCCTCAAATTCTGTTAATATTATTGTATCCTCTTTTTCATATTGATGTATTAATTTATTTCTATTTCTATTGTTGTAATTATATTCTGTAGTCTGATGTATTATTGTGCATTATATTGTCATGGATTTCATTTAAGTGCTAACGATACTGTTACAAGAGGTCTTCAATGAAATCGGAAAATTCTTTAATCTGCAGGCTGTGTTGCAGTTTGTCCATTTCACTGTTTGGGAGTTAACAGTAAGTTAAAGTAATAATAAATTATTGTTTTATTTTATTACATCTTTCCATCCATAATGTCCTTCAAATAAATAATATCAAATCCTATCTTACATTTTCATAGAATAATAATAATAATAATAATAATAATAATAATAATAATAATAATAATAATAATAATAATAATAATAATAATAATAACGTATACAAATATAAGTTATAATTCGTGAGTTATACATTTATGTAATGTGTTTAAATTGATTTTCGATTTCCAAACAAATTTGGTAGAGGAGATGGGACTGATTAGTACACGATGTTGATGGTAAGCATATGGTGTTAATTTGGTATTTTACAAACTGTTAAATATTCACTAAAACTAATTACATTCAGTGCTATTTTAGGCGATCGTATCGGCACCTTTTTCATAGAGAGTAATGAACATTTCCATTAGAATATACCCTGCGGTTGCGAGATTCATGTGACTCATCCCAAGCGGATTACATACCGCAAATCAGTACGAGGTCATGGAGTAAATTTCACACTCTAACACGATTAATATTACAATCTACATAGGTACGCTTATATTACGAATGCACCAGCACTTCAATTTATAGAGAAAGTAGGTATACACTGATTACAGCATCATTTATTTAGGGGGCAGAATCATAGGCACTAAAAAGTGATAAAATATGCATGCGCATAACTAGGATATAGCTTATGCACTAAAATAACGAAATATATACACTATTAAAATGAAACGCTGATTTTCTGTTAAACATTTTACTTTCACATACTTCATTAATACCTACAACATTTTAAATTTATATTATTAGACAGTAAAGATAATTTTCTGGCCCACAAGAATGTTTTTAGGCGCCAGTAAGTAGAAAGCTGAAACATATTTGTTTCATTTTGCAACGGCAGGCCCTTAACTTGCCGTTATTCATATATATTATTTTAATATACCGAAGTATATGATATTTCCATGCAGATATTCTGCGTCATCATACGATGAAATAGTAATGGAACAGAGAAAAATTCTCTCCGTCACCGGGATTTGAACCCGGGTTTTCAGCTCTACGTGCTGATGCTTTAGCCACTAAGCCACACCGGATACCCATCCCGGTGTCGGACAGAATCGTCTCAGTTTAAGTTCCAACTCTTGGGTTCCTTCTAGTGGTCGCCCTCTGCACTACGTCATAGATGTCTATGAACGTAGGACTGAAGTCCACATATGTGCTGAGGTGCACTCATTATGAGTGACTAGTTGGAGAATTGTTGGAATGTCACATCCTTATACTTGTACAGACCAATGATCTGAATGAAGGGGGGGGGACAACGGTGAATTGTTCAATGGTTGAGTTGTTTGGACTTTTTCCATTGCTAATTTTCAAAACTTGTAACACAACGTTTCGAAGAGTGGATCTCTCTTCGTCGTCGATGAAAACCTACTGTGGGGATCGTTATAAACAGCTAGCCTGACAATCCCAAGTACGTTCAATGCAAGTGTTCCTGTTATACTATGTTGAAAATTGATGAAGTGTTTGTAGTCTTATTGTACAGTAGTGGCAAAAAAACCGGACCGACTCTTGTAGCTGATTTCAGAGCCTTGTTCACTCCAGAGCACGATAGACTGGTAACTAAGACTTTCGTGGTTCAAATCCTGCCTGGGAAGGAAACTTTTTTTTGTTCCTTATTCAAAATTATTCCAAATACTTTTCGATTGCAGCGATATTTTACTACCTAATTAACATATTATTCCCAGAACATGAATTTTACCAGCTATCGAAAAGTATGGGGAATAAATTTGAATAAGGATAAAAAAAAGTTTCCTTCCCAGGCAGGGTTCGAACCACGAAAGTCTTAGTTACCAGTCTATCGTGCTCTGGAGTGAACAAGGCTCTGAAATCAGCTGCAAGGGTCGGTCCGGTTTTTTTGCCACTACTGTACGTATTCAATTAATAAAACAATAATTAAGATTACTTTTTGACTCTCACTCGTATATTAATTAATATTAAATATCGATCTTGTACTCAATGCTTGAATGTGTAAAGTTGAAAGAAAAGTTGAACCGTGTAGATGCACCTTTAGAGCTCTGATCTTCAAGCGCCTAGCTTTATGTTGTTTTTAGCAGTCCTATACTCTGTGCAGTAAGCAGTGTTGGATGACGCCGAGCTATGCTGTAACATGACCTACTACACTGTTGCGGCTTGCTTGGGAACTCTAGGTGTCAAAGCGCGGACTATAGTGTTATATTACTATGAATTTTTGTTTTTAGTTGTCCAGTTATAAATGTACAGTATGTGGCCACAATAATACAATCACCTACAACTTTTCAAATACTTTATTTTAATTCTACGTTAACTGCAAATTTATATTTGAAAATACAATTATATTATCTCCACTACACTTTCAGAACAGTTTTGAACAATACCTAGTTACATTTTCATATTAAAAATGACAGAAGATAGCTAATTTATTTAAGCCTTTGTGAAGTCCTTATATTTTATGGGTCTCCCTCTTGCTTTAGTAACATTCTCAACTTTGCGTTGCATAATGTCAATCATTTTGGTTGTAATAACCTGTTAAGGAGTAATATTATTTTCACCAGTCGCCACATTTTCTCGATTGGATTAAAATCCGAAGAATTTGCAGGCCAAGGCGAAAGAGGAAATGTTTTTCTGACAGAAAGATTTTCACTCTTTTAACAGTGTGACAAGGTGCCTCATTATTTTGTAATCTGAAAATGTAAATATTTTTCAAAATTTGTTCTGAAAATGTAGTAGAGATAATATAGTTGTGTGTATATATATATATATATATATATATATATATATATACACACACACACACACACACAAACTATATAACGATTTCTTTGTGGAAGTGACCAAGTCACATTGAAGGCTTCCAGGCATTATGAAAATTTAAGACATAATTTTATATTAAAAACTAATAATATAGCACATTTATCTTCAAAATAACTAATTACTAACATCTAAAGAAGTACAGTTATCTTTGGATGGATCATTAAATCTATAAATGGCATTTCCCAACAATTTTGTATTTTGGACTTTATCACTTTTACCAAAGAAACCGACGCTATATAGAATTGGAGTAAATGTAGAATTAAATACAGTATTTGAAAAATTGTAGGTGATTCTATAGATGTGGCCAGTTACTGCAGAATAACGCTAACAGTTTAGTCTATTCTGATTTTATTTCACTACACAGCTGCAACAGAAAGTTTCCCGGTTACGATTACAACGGAAAGTTTCCCGGCTACGGCTACAACGGAAGGTTTCCCGACTACGCGTAGCTACGGCGGAAACTCTCCCCGGCTCCGATCACAGCAAAAATTCTTCCCGACCCCGGCCACAGCGGAAACTTCACCCGACTCTGATCACCGCTAAACTCTCCCTGGTCCTGGCTACAGCAGAAACTCTTTCCGGACCCTGTGACCACAGAACAAACGTCCCGGCTCCTGCTGCACCAGAAATTCTTCGGATTACACCCGAAATGTTCTATACCTCCGATTCCACTGAAAATATACCGTGTCCCGCTTAGAGGGATCGAGAAATAAGTGCTAATTTAAAGTATAAATAATGGTTTTATAACATAACTTGTTGTATAATTTGATGCAAAAATTCTCTGAGTTTCGGAGAATGGCCAGTGCAACTCGATGTGTGCGCCTCGACCTACCCCGAAGACATCTAAAATTACTCAATCTTCTGCCAAGTGTTCCATAACATTCGTGAAGTGATTAGTGCAGCTGCATTTATAATGTGTTGTCTCAATTTTTCCAAAGTGTCAACTGTATCACGTTGGTACGCAACACTTGTCACAAAGCCCCAGAGGAAGGTCAACGAGCGTCAAGTCGGTTAATCTAGGTGGCCAGGCAAGGGTTCTCCTCTTCCGATCAACCTATTGGGAAAGTTTGCATTCAAAAAGCCAAGCACTGCTCCATAGTAATGTGGTTGCTGAAAAACCGATTCTGGGAGGAGTTGATCGACAACAAAAGTTCTGCAACATGTCCAGATACACATTCCCTGTGACTGTCGCCTCGATGAAGAAGAATGGTCCAATGACGGAATATTCTACTGAATGGCGCCAGGCTTGTATCCACGATAAACGTTAATGCGCATGCGCATGAACATGCAATTGTTTTTAAACCATTGGTGCATAAACTTGGACAGTTTCTGGATCTTATCAGATGTAAATCAAAACAATATCTTCATCTGGCTTTTAAATGGTGAGCATTTATTTCTCGATCCCTCTAAGCGGGACACGGTGTATTTTCGGCTTCAACTTCAATCTTAAATTGTATTGGTTTCTTTCTCTACCCAAAATTTCTTCGGCTTCTACCCCATCCAAAATTATTTATGACTAATTCCATGTCTTTGTTCGATACAACTACTCAATCGAGTTCATTTACCGTAATTGGCCACTGAACTTCAAATAATATAGCTGAAATACTTCATAATAAATTTAAGTTAGTATGCCTAGCTATATAAAGAATATTATTATTATCTGATATGAAGCATAAAACTGACATGTAATAAATGTTGAAATACAGGACTACTCTCGAACGGCGGACAGTGAAAGGTGTAGTACCTTCATGATAAAACAGAACTCAACATGACGCCTAATTAATTATTTTGATATGGCAGAGTGATGCTGCATCTCAGGTCCTCTCCAGTGTTTCCATAGGAGGCGATCAGACGTTGTAGAATGAAAGAGGCTGTCAAACTTGAGATGCTTTCAGCTCTTATATTGTTCTCGGATCACAATTTCTGGTAAGCCTCTCAAGTAAGGCTCACCCCCATGATTGCCATATGTCAGTACAAGTGATGAAAGCATCATTGCGTTCCCGCGCGAGGAGACATCTTGGGCTCCATCACCTGTTCATTTAAATCATCCTCTTGTCTCCTGCACGGATTTCCTCTACTGCGTCATCAATAATTGAGAGCACTTAGCAACCCGAGTAAGCGTCACTTTCACCCTACAATCATTAATAACTTCTAACATTCCAATCACCTTGATAAGCACTCCCGTCTTTGCTTATGTTTTTGGATTCCTCTAAACTTGTCCACTGTACGGAAATATGTTAAATCAGAATTTGTTAAATGTAGGCATGACTAGAAATGTTCGATTCCCGATGGGGCATAGATTTTCCCCATTGCTCTAATCCTTCCGGCTTCAATATGACACGGGGGTGTACTCAACCACTAACAGGAATTATTACCAGAAGTATTTCCTTTGTGGTAAATACAGCGGGCACGTAGGACTGACATCCCTACTGCAATTAATGTAAATTTTCTGCACATGTGGGAGCCTTAACTTCCCGCTACTCTCTGGACCGATTTGGACTGCAATGGAGTTGGCTGTACTTATAACTGTACTGTGACTAGTCTGCGGCACAAGATGAGGGATGGTATGTCGAAGCGCAATAATTAACGGGTAAGGATTACGCAGGAAGCGGGTGATGGTCCTTTTGTAATTGGCACTATTCCGAAATTTGCATGGAGAAATTTGAGAAACCACAAAACTCAAATAGGATAGCCGGCCCATCTCATTGAACCTGGACCTCTGAAATATAAATCAGGCGTGCTAAATGCGGCACTACCATGCTTGGTGGTGGTAGTACCACTAGTAGTAGAACTGCAGTAATAGTAGTACAGTAGTATTAATACTTATAGCTTTTAAGGAACCCGGAGGTTTATTGCCGCCCTCACATAAGCCCGCCGTCGGTTCCTATCCTGAGCAAGATTAATCCAGTCTCTACCATCATATCCCACCTCTCTCAAATCCATTTTAATATTATTCTCCCATCTACGTCTCGGCCTCCCCAAAGGTCTTTTTCTCTCGGGTTTCCCAACTAACACTCTATATGCATTTCTGGATTCGTCCATACGTGCTACATGCCCTGCCCATCTCAAACGTCTGGATTTAATGTTCCTAATTATGTCAGGTGAAGATTACAATGCATGCAGTTCTACGTTGTGACATTAGTAATAACAGTAGTAGTAACAGTAGTGGTTCTTCTTTATTGGTTATTTAACGACGCGAATCAACTACTGGCTTATTTAGCGTCGAAGGAATTCGTGGTTTCGAGATGGTATTTGGCGAGATAAGGCCGAAAACTGTCCATAGATTACCTGACATTCGCCTTACGGTTGGGGAAAACCACGGAAAAAACCGAACCAGGTAATAAATCCAAGTGGGGATCGAAACCAAGCCAGAACGTAAATCTGATCAGCAGACAAATGCACTATTGCCTGAGATGCCAGTATTAATAGTATTAGTAGTAGTAATAGTAGTAGTAATAGCAGTTGCAGTAGTAGTTGTTGCAGTAGTAGTAGTAATAGTAGTAGGTGTAGTATTAATAGTAGTAGTAGTAGTAGTAGTAATAGTAGTAGTAGTAGTAGTAGTAGTAGTTTTATTGCTACTGACGTATTATTACAATGCTTAGCAACGAAAATTAATTAAAAGACATACAATTTTAATTTACGAAATAAGCTTAATATTACATTCTTGAACGTTATAAAGAGGTCTCGGTAGTGAAAATGTAGGCCAAACGCAAATTTCTAATACTATATGGTAGACAATTAAAGTTGTTCAAAGATACATATTCATAGCTATTTTGAGTCGTACTATACTTATTTGATTAATATACAATTATTTCTTCTTGGAATTGAATTACGACGAACTGAAAAGAACACGCAATAAAGAGGAATATTTTTCAAATCTAGTCTTTCAGGTGAAGCTCCCTGTAAAGCAGATTTGAATAATTTCAAGGGAAAAATTGTTCCGGGATCGATACCCGGCCCCGGAACAATTTTTCCCTTGAAATTATTCAGGAATATATTTGTTACATAGAGAAGACTACAGTACTTAAAATAAATACTGATGGCAAAGGAAGAACCCCAGGTTTAATTAACACTAGTTTATAGTGAGTTTTGAATGAAACTCACAAATAATTCTCATTGATAAATTTTTCGTAACAAATTTCTTTCTAGCAGAAGAATGATTTTCCCATGAAAGTATCCCATAATAGTATATTAATGTGGCTATGTATATAAACATAATAGGCCTATTGTAATTTAACGTAAGGAACTATCGATCAATATTATTTCTAACTAGGCCTATGCCTTTACTTAATAATTTATTCTTGGGAGACTTCTTCAGTTCTTCCTCCCATCTGTTGTTGGTCATAACATAACCAATAACTTTTTATTCCTACAATGTATCTATGTATATCAGCGATATTTTACTGTTTAATTAACTTATTATTCCCAGAACATGAATTTTACCAGCAATCGAAAAGTATTGAGAATAAATTTGATTAAGGAACAAAAAAAGTTTCCATCCTACGCAGGATTTGAATCACGAAAGTTTTAGGTACCAGTCTATCGTGCTCTGGAGTGAACAAGGCTCTGAAATCAGCTACAAGGGTCAGTCCGGTTTTTTTTGCCACTACTATACATTAACTTTCTTTTGTGCGAGATCGCGCGTATTTGCTTGCTTTCCGCACAAAACCAATACGCGGTAAGTGTGAAATACCATATTCAGTATTCCCAACCTAACACACATAACAATTTCCCTCTTCTTACCGCTCAAGCGCCATATTCATTTTACTGCTTTAGGCTTTTAACATATTATTTTTAGAGACGTTTAACATAGTAATAATTACAAATTGGAAACTTACCACTGCAATTTCACTTAAATTGCACTGTTAATTATTGTTTTTAAATATTTGCAAAAATTAAGTAAACTCTACAACACCACAAAAGTTACTGCATTTGTAATGCAAGTAACATTAAGGAAGCCGTGAAAAAATCAACAAGATTCCAGATGCCGATGTTATTACTGCAATATGTTATATAATTAATATTGTTAAAATATTAAAATGAAAAATAAGTCATTAAATAACCTTACCGTTTGTTTTAAGTTCGCATTTATAGACTGGGGGGGAAAAAAAGACAGACGTATATCACGGCCTGCTGGAATATAGTAAACACAGAAAACATTTTATAGCCACAATGTTGAAGATAGATATTTTAGTTTTTAAAAGTTGCCGTCATTGAACAGAAACCAAGATGGAGATTTCATTGCAACTAATTAGAAATTCCTCTTTCAGGTATGTAATAAACGATCTTCGCACAAAATAATGTACGATACACGAGCGGTATGTTTGTTTTCATGTTCTCGGAAATTAAAAAAGCTCAACTACGTTTCGCTTTTTCAATCTTTTCCTCGAACATGAAAACATCAACATACCGGTCTTGTAACGCATATTACTATTTTGTTTCATCGATGAAAGGAGTTGTAAGATATGTTAAACAATTATATTAGTCAGGGAAGAAGGCTTTTAAGTCGAACTGGATAGCACTTCCGGCACAATTTGAGAGACGTCACACTCACAGAATTGTCGCCGCCATCTCTTGACAGCTTGCCGTAACTATGGCATCAATTATTAACACGCGGATGTGTTTGTTCTCACATTTCCTTGGCTCCAGAGAAATAACAAATGTGCAGAGGCGGCTGGTGGAGTGCCGCTCAGTTTTTTAATATTGTTTGCCGTTGCGCTTCTGTTCTTCTGTATTAATAATAATAATAATAATAATAATAATAATAATAATAATAATAATAATATTGAATACATTGAAGGGGAGAAGATGGACAACGTGTATGTGAACTTTAAAATAAGATCAAATAAATAAAATAAAACAATATTAAGGAAACAGAAAATTTTGCAAATAAAAAATTCCTTTAAAATAATTGATATATGGAAAATACATTACATGAAATTTAATGCGCATTTATGACCTTTTCAAAGTAATGCTGTATCGCCATTTTAAAAACTCTGCTGTACAGGGCTTTAATTAACACTCAACGTTGTTTACAGTTTCCCGTAACTTTTTTCGCTTTATTCCACACAAAAAGTTATGTAACTACGGAACTATTAATGCAAAATGCATGGTATTTGGTATACATATTTTTAGGCTATTAGGAAACTTTACTCTGGAATCTGAATTTATTTTATTGCATTTGAAAAATATGCCTCCATATTACTATAAAAGTATCTCTAAAATTTATTCTTGAAATGTAATGATCTTAAAATTATGAATGACAATGTCATAATTGTGCTTAAGACATTTTAAGAAACACGCTTTTAGGAGTAAATTGTAATAACAATTTTGTGGTTATCTTTAAGAAAATGACAGATGTATCCATTTTAGTGAATTACTGTAACTTATCCTTGAATTTTCTCAAAATTTGGGTCCTAAATTATTTTTTAAAAACTAATCTCAATTTTAAATTGTTATAGGAATGATAGTTTTACATACTTATGGCTTTTAAGGAACCTGGAGGTTCAATGCCGCCCTCACATAAGCCCGTCATCGGTCCCTATCCTGAGCAAGATTATCCAGTCTCTACAATCATATCATACCTCCCATCCATCTTAATATTATCCTTCCATCTACGTTTCGGCCTCCACAAAGATCTTTTTTCCTCCAACCTTTTAAATAACATTCTATATGCATTTCTGGATTCGCCCATACGTGCTACATGCCCTGCTTATCTCAAACGTCTGGATTTAAAAAACGAAAATTGTGCACAAATGTGGAAAAAAATATTCAAATTTCACTATATTCTCTCCTTAAATTAATGTTGCGATTTATGGCAGTTTCGTAATTCTTTTACTTTCTCGGTACACTAACTTTATGGCAAAAGTACGGATTTTGAGATTCTTACAGAAGAATACATTTTCAGCATCATTGACCTCAAAAAATATATATTTTGCGCATGCTATCTATGTACAGCAAGTTATTAGAATTATTGGTTGAATTTTTTTCATACTCAGCATTTATGAACCAATTTGTATTGGTTTATGTGTATGAAGTGATTAAGAAACATTGTCCCACCAAATAGTCACAGTATTTTGTAAGTTCATTATTATGTTTATCGATTAGGTCATCACCGTGATTTGATCTTTCCTAGAGTAGCTGCATGGTTTAACTGCAATTCGTTTCTACTACATAGATATATGTATATTGACTACAGCAGTCAGGGCAGTCAACTACGGTACTTTGTCTCCAGACCAACTCTTTCGAGTAGTGCAAATAACATACACACAAACCGAAGGGGGGGGGGGAAAAAACCAATACACTAGGCCGATCTACTGGACTTGTATACTGCTACGAACATAATATGAGCGGTGGAGTGTTTTGTTTTAATCTTCTAACTAGTGGCTGGATGTGAAATTTCTTTCTTATCTGCAATTACTTTCAAAATTATAGGTCAAAATTCATTTATTGCAATTTCCGCTCAGAACACTTGAGTTTTGTGATAATATTTTCCAAGTTTTTCGTTGTATTCCTTCTCTTCTGGGTTTTTTAACTTACTTATTGACGCTGTATTAACTACTACGTTATTTAGCGCCGACAGGATTGGTGATAATGAAATTGTATTTGCGAGAAGGCCGAGAATTCGCCATAGATTACCTGACATTCGCCTTACGATTTGAAAACCTCGGAAAAATTCCAACCAGGTAATCAGCACAAGCGTGAATGCGATGTATTAAGCTTGTCTAATGACCTCAGATAGCTCACGATTCGGTCGTGATTTTCAGTCGTGAGCTACCTGGCTTTGGTGAAGCAAGATGTCTTGTAATCTTGCGTTTAGATTTGGTGACAATAATACAATACGATTTTTGGAACTGTACGGACTGGAAGATCCGGGGTTCGATCCCAGGTGGTGACAGGATTTTTTCTCGTTGCCAAACTTTCAGAACGGCCCCGAGGTTCACTCAGCCTCCAATAAAATTGAGTACCGGGTCTTTCCCCGGGGGTAAAAGACGGTGAGAGCGTGGTGCCGACCACACCATTTCATTCTAGTGCCGAGGTAATGGAAAGCATGGGGCTCTACCTCCATGCCCCCCAAGTGCCTTCATGGCATGTCACGGGGATACCTTTACCTTTTACCAAATGGAACATGTTGTTTACAATGCAACATTGGATGAGTACTGGGATCGTGATGAGTGGGCAGCAACGGCTAAAAGAATACGAACAACTGATATCTTAAATATACCAGCATCTGGACCGAAAGGGGTAATAATGAAATTTAAAACTTGATAAGTTCTTTTTGTCTGAAACTGAAGAAAATTTCTGAGAATGAGAGATCAGTAAAGTTTACCGATGGGAATGAAATAATAAAATGTCAGAAATATATTGTAATATTGTAGTTTGGTGACGTAATGTTGGCAAACCGTGTTTAGTGTGATGAAAGTGTGTTTAGGAGAACTTGGATACAGAGATCAGTTAGGAAGTTATGGAATTGAAATGGATATCGGGAAATTTAAAACATTGTCTAGTTAATTAATATAGCTAGATATCAGTAGAAGTTTATGGTAAAGAAGTAAATCTAAGAAATTATAATATTATAATTGTTCAGCTGCTGTGAAATGTCGGAAAAAAGAAGTCGTACAGAAGATAATTAATATAGTGAGAATCCTTCGTGTAAATAGTCAGGGATTAGAATTGGTACGAAGGACTCGTCAATTTTACGAGCAGAGAAGGAATTATTCCGTCTATAAGGGCTTACCTCCTTTCCTGTAGATAATATAATACTGCGGACATAAAAAAAGTTTAGGCCTGTCTAAGAAGACAGCAGCAAAGAACAGATTTACATAATAATTACCATTCGAATTAACGAAGCAGAATAGTAAACTCCGCGTAATTAAGTCAGCTACTGTGTGGTGATCAGTGTGGCAACGTCGCATCTCTAGCTACTAACATTACGCAAAGCTGTCAGGTGCAAGGTTACAACGGCCTGGGTATACATATAGCGTAACTTACTTTACACTACTTGCCGCCACTGCGTACCTCCCTTAGGTACCTTCATTTTTACGTTGCCTGAATGTGTATCACGTGACATACATCGGAGACATCTAGACGCTAAGTCGGATGGCGCGTGCGGAAGAGGTCACGAAAATAAAACAATATCGCATCGATTATTTACCCATTTTGAAGCGTGCCTCATGCTATTCTTTCTTTGGTATGAACGTCTCATTTGTGAATTCAAACAATCGTGAGTGTCCGGGCCGTGACCTGCGGCAAAGAAATCCTTGATAACATATTTCGAAAGTACACAGTTCACCTGCTTCGCAACAGTAAAACTAACGGTACACAATATATTGTAGCTCTTATTTGGTACTCAACGTAGCGTTGATCCCACATCACGTGCATTCCACATGAGTCTGCCTGAAGACTAAGACAATATTTTCTGAATTTAACATCAGCAAAATACTGACAATGATGTTGTAGGCTAAAAAAGGGTATTATTATTATTATTATTATTATTATTATTATTATTATTATTATTATTATTATTTTGTCAACTGTCCGAAGACAGGTTTGAACCTCATAAGTAGGGAGCGGATGTTGATGACCTAAAAATCAACTTAAAATGATCATTAAAATACCTTTAAACTAATGGAAAAATGACATGAAATTAAAAGAAAATGGCATTTAAATATTATTCACCGTACTCGCACCACAACTGCTTAAAAATTAGTCAACCTTGTCTCAATGACTGCCCTGCAAATGCCGGAGAGAGGAGGTACTTCCTGGAATTTGGCTAAGATAAAGGAAAAGAACATGCAACAAAATTAATATTTAAGGGAAAGCTATAGATTTTAATGAGGGTTTACAATGTATTTCAATCAGGGGTGGTCCATATCAGTGCATTCTCCGTCTCCTCCTCCTTCCGTGCTTCGCGTTTGTTACCAGATCTTTCAGATGAGGGAGTGTGAATGACAAAACAAATTGTGGACGCAGCAATCTTTGTGTTAAAAATACTGTCTACTACAGTAGACATCCTTTCCGAACCATGCTGAGGACACAACGTCCTGTCCAGGACATAGTGAAAGTTTCCCCACTTCCAAACAAATTCTAAAGATACCTTCGTATCGACAAAAGAACAGTAGCGGTCAAAGTCCTCACTTAAACTAAGCTGCTGCCAAGCATTTTATATTACTTCCATTGTGTGAAGTGAAGTCTTCAGTGGAATCAGGGCTGGACTTTAGAGTCTATAAAACTCAAACTTCACTGTTATTCACTTATTCAGTAGGTAATTACTATTGACCTATTTGGTTAGAAAATGATTTAACAGACCTTTCGGTGAAGAAGAAAGTAAAATGCATTCCAAATTATCTAAAAGTTCCTTAAAGTACTAAAAATGACCAAAAAATGCGGAAAATATATAAAAATTACCCATTAGTTAAAAAAACGTCAAAAAATGCAAAACATGCAATATAAGGAATTACTTTTTTACGTTGATATTAACATAGAAAGGATTACTATATTAATAGGCATTGTGCTAATGTGAAAAATAAGAAGATGACTTTTCATCAACATCCAACCCCTACTCATAAGTAACACCAATAAGGCATCACTCATGAGCAGGGCCGGGTATTTACAGTATGTAGAAAATCACGACATAATAGATATACAATAGATTTTTACTAATCTTAACGAATTAAGTGATTCTGATTAATAATATGCGGATAAAACAATCTCGACAAACCGCGAAATAGAGTTTCAATAGCGAAATATGAACACATTCGCGAATTATTACTATTGCGTCGTTTTATATCGAATTTCATATTCTGAGTTTTTTTCCGGTTTTTTATTTACTTGAATTTGTTACATATCCAAGTAGGCTACATTACATGGTATTCCAGGTGTTCTGATTGCATTAGTGAACTTAAAAGACAGATAATTCAACATTTCACTAATAATTTGAAAGTGTTAATTTGAGGGCTGCAAGTTTTTTTTGTCCGTTTTTTAATGAATGTGTGTTAAATATACAGTCTCAATCCAACAAATATTATCTATTGGCCATACCGCACCTTCACCAGAATCCAACGAACATTTAATGTTATTTATTTGGAAAGTAACATTCATACTGAGTTAATACTCCAATTCCAAAATAATTGTATTTTCCAAAATTTCCATTAATCTCCGCCAAGAGTTCAAATCAATCTTCAACAATCTTCATCGACATCAACATTAAAAAACACTAATGATAAAATTAATCTACATAAATACCTGCCCCTGCTCATGAGGCAACTAGGCCAGGAGATAATGAGGTAGGGTGGCCAGTTCCTTTCCCCCTCCAATGCATACATCGTCGATTAGCTACATATTCCACTAATCAGACTTCAGATGTATACAAACAAATGTTCTTCCTCTGACACATATCAAGAGAGATGTACTGCCTGATAATAGATTTATTATTATTATTATTATTATTATTATTATTATTATTATTATTTTTATTATTATTATTATTACTATTACTACTTTAGAGACCGGCACAACACAATATGAAGAAAATTTTGCCACAATATGAAATTTATTTAGAGAAAATATGAAAATAGGAAATGAATATTTCAATCCTAAAATATCCTCTTTCCTAAATCATTTGAAACAGATTTACATAATTATTACAAAATAAGCCTTTAGAGATTTATAATTTTGCTTATATTACTTAATATGCTTTCAAATAAAATACAATAAATATGCATAATTAAATGCAAGAACTAGGTAACTCAGAGAGAGAGAGAGAGAGAGAGAGAGAAAATGTTACATTGGCTCGACTCAATACTGGTTACAATGTAACAGTACAGCTCATGCATTTTGTCAAGACACTCGCGATGTGCAGTACGGGAACAATGTTAGGTGGAGGGGGTAGGAGTAGAAGAGAAGGTCGGGCGTGTGTCTACAGAATTCAAGGCAAAAACTAACCCATTCCCCTATAATTCGTAAATAGACTCATCTGATCTTGTGCACAGCTTTGTAGGAAGAGTGAGGGAGTGTCTTGACAAAATACATGACCTGTAGTAATTATGATATATTTACTGCTATTAGTCAATAATGTTTTGTATTGTACCAAAAAAAAAGTAATGGATTGAGTCTTAATGATGATCCTCCTGTATGTAGGCAACAATTTTCGCAAGACTGTCCACAAGTAGCGTAGGCTATATACAAACGTTCTTGATTACTACACATGTGCAGTGCGTTGTATCTGGAACTTAAGAAAAAAAATAGGCGGCCTATTTCTTCTTTCTGGAACTGTACGATGAAAAAGATCGCTCCACATCACATGATGTAATGGGATCATATCTGTGTCGTGCTAAGTCTGGCAAGTTAATATTTGCTGGTATTTCACTGCTCTTAACTTCAAGCACCTTACTAACTGTATACAGTAGAATGGGTGGGTTGGATT
Organism: Periplaneta americana; assembly: GCF_040183065.1. Taxonomy (NCBI): domain Eukaryota; kingdom Metazoa; phylum Arthropoda; class Insecta; order Blattodea; family Blattidae; genus Periplaneta; species Periplaneta americana. Next base: position 92,006,912 of record NC_091128.1, read on the forward strand.
TTTCAAGTGTTTCCTTGGAAACATCTCTACTGTCTCCTTATAATATCTGGTAAGCCTCGTTCAGTGAAAGTTAAATAAATATTAACGAAGGGGAAAAAATCATACAGAATATGAAAAAAATATGAAGTTTTTTTAATGAAAAAAGATCAATTTACCAAAACATCATGGTATATGAAATAATTTTTGCGTTAATTGCATTCTACACTCATATCACTAACAGCCTCTTCCGCTGCTGAAAATTTGAGTGGAATAGTTTGCTATGCTTAACCTCAAAATACATACGTCTTTTGGATCATCATCCACTGTGACTCAAATGACCGTAGCTTTGTATGGCTATAAACCAAGCGGAAGAAGAGATGGAGAATCAGATGATTCTGTTTTAATCTTCCGTTAGGGTAGAACAATGCCTGTAACTCAGAACATTATGTTACAGGTGTTGATTATCATTTGTGTCTGCGGGATTTACTGTAATTAAATTCCTTCAACTTCTTTTCTACAACGATGTTTGATTTTTTAAAATCACGGGTAACGAAAAATGTTGCTTCTACAGTTGATGTAACACCATTAAATCTAATTCAAGTTTCATTAGACTCTACGACGTAAAACTAGTAGACCCTATACATATTCAATATTCTTCGTCCTGCTGAAATTCATCAATATTTTGTCACTTTTCTATATCCAGGAGCTCTAATACGAGCAATACATCGAAATCTTCTAGTTTCTACTTGCTGTATACAGTCAAAGAATGTTTTATACAAAAGTTATATTCTGCGTCCAGAATGATTATCTCAAGTAACATAAATTCCATCATGTGCCTAGCCCAGACCTCCAGAACTGTAGCTCCTCAGAGCGACTTCTTTTCTCCCCTTTCTTAACCCACCCACCTTTTCTACCTGTGCGGTCATGGCGTTCTAGTTACGCTCGGTTGCATCAACATTCATTCTCGCGGCGGAAGTCGATCATCCCCAATAGAAGTGGAGTGAGGCTGACGTCATATTTCCCCTACTTGCGAGTTCTGAAGGCCTGGCCTAGTCAGTTAAAAAAAATTAAAAAGAATGAATTATAATTAGAAAAGTCTTCGAAAATAAATTTATATTCCAGTTTCTTTTCTTTATTGGTTAATATTGTGACTAAGATCTTATGATATTTAAGGCTCATAAGCGGCAGTGGAACAGAATTTCTTTCCACAACTTTGTTTCTCCTGATAATTTTTTCCATAGGTGGGCAACTCGTGCTCTCGAAGTGCGAACACAACCTCAGTGCAGGTAGAACGGACTCTGTACTGTAGTGTCCGTATACAAGTTTGCTCGCGTCTGCAGTAAGTGGCGGCTCGTTTTAAGTGAAAAACAATATCATCCCCAGATCATTTCCCTTTAGTGAGTAGTCGAAAGAGAAAGATGTTTTATTAAGAAGGCAGGTAAAGCTTGTATTATGTTCTATTACACTTTTTTACGCATGACATTTTTGTAGTGCTCGGGAAAAGTGGCAGAAGTCAAAAATGTTAATTTTACAGGAGAAGGAAAAAAAACTGTCTTCACATTGGTTTATGTCGATTTGATTTTTTTTGTATGAATTATTGTATTGGGAGAAATACTTATGTCTCTTTTTCCAAGCGAGCAGATGTTCCGTAAGTTGTCAATAAATTAATCAAAAATGTTTGTGAAAACTGACTTACGCCACTTTCCCCAAACACTGCAGATTTTACGTTACAAATAAACACAGTGAAGGTTTTAGTAAAGATAGAACTGTTCGTAATGCTCCCTAAGTCATAATTTCCAAATATACTCCTTGGTTCCATATATACTGTATATGCTTGAGTCAAGTTTAATACAATAAAGAAGTGTAAAAGGTCTCAATGTACAGAAAGAGCTTAGAAGTAAGTTTATTTCATCTGCCGTGACATGTGAAAAATACTTCCTTGAATTTGTGATTGTTTGCGAATACAACTATTACCTTTCTGAGAACAGAGGAATACTCTTTAATGTATTAAGACTTGAAAATTCTCGCGTTCTATGTTTCAAATAAGACTTATAATAAGAAATTTTAACAAATAGTGTAATAATAAATAATAAGTGTTGCAGTTATTTTTGTTGAATCTTGAAAAGGTTATATTCAGTTCGTGTTTCCAGTACTAAACTAATTTACAAAGCTAGGAAATAATATTTTGCTACGCGTGTTTAGGTACAGTCTGTCTAAAATTACTATAATTATTGTACCATGTGTCATTCTGAAATTCAAATCATGGAATAGATATCACGACCACCTGCACGAACCGCTGGAGCGCATAGTGGCAATGAACTGCTTTTGCAGCGAAACTACAAACAACTTGTAACTGCTGCGGCTGGCTCCGTCTGTCTTTCTCTCTTTCAAGGTTTTTTTAGCACTTTGTGAGCACGAGTTGCCCATCCATGATTTTTTCCATCGTTGCTCCATTATTGTTACAATACCTTGTATTGCCTTTGTTGGGAAACATTTGTTGTTGCAATGATCCTGAAATCATTAACCCCAGTCATGAACCTAATTAATTACTGTTTGGTGAGAGTCCGCGAACTAATAAAGTGAACGACAAGGTATTATGGTCTAATAATCAGAGGACTACGTAACAGAGGGAAAACAAATAAAGGCAGACGAGCGGTCAGGCAGCCTAGGTTAGGTGTACAGTGTACACCCACTCGCACGAAATGGATGTTCGTGACGGCGTCAGAAATGGGTCGAGCCTTGAATAACGCCGTGAGAACTTGTGGCGCCGGACCACAGGGGTGGAATAGACGAGGTCATGATTTGCTGTCCAGCAGAATGCTTGTCATCTTTCTCAAGGTTTTCGTAACTTTCAGTAAATCCCATACAATCGATTATCCATACCCAAAGTTGCAACTCATGGCTTGCAGCTCAATAGAACAGCGATGAATTCAGAAGTTTGTTTTCCTTTTGAATGACTTGGGCTTCGATGTTTACGTCGGAGAGTTGAAATACAGGCTAATAAAAATTAAATTTAAATTAAATACGTTTTACTTTTCCAGACAGATTTCAGCAGAGATTCTAGTTCCTGCTAATCTCATCCCGCTGTTTATTCATATTCAATTACCTAGTACCAGAGTAGCCAAAAGCAAACTATTGCTTCGCGCTATTGTGCATTCTTAAGAACAAAGATCCACGAAGCAAGTAATCGCTAATATTAATTTATAATATATAGATGACGCTGACAACCGCGTCTTCAGATATGGAAAGCGGAGATGACAAAGCTGACGAAGCTATTGAAACCATAGACAAAGAATAGATAGAATAGCCCAAACTGATGTAGGCTCGAAGATACGATGAAAAAATCAATGTGAAACTAAATACAAAGCTGAAATGAAGTTAATCGTAAGGAGTAGACATGAAGATAAAGACGTGAACATATCATGAAATAAGAAAACATTGATATGAAAATGGAATAGAGAAGCGTTAAGGTGTAGAGTAGATGAAGAAGACGTAGGTAAAGATGTAGATAAAGACGAAAAGGCAAAGATGACTAAGGTGGAGAAGATGGAGACTTGAAATATATGGAAACGTGAAATAGGTGACGTAATATAAGTGAAGAAATATACGTGATATAGATGAAAAAAGAAGTGATACAGGTGAAGAAAGGGTCGTTACTTATTAATGCAGAAAAATTCGTCCCGGCAACGGGAATCGAACCCAGGACCTTCAGCTTGGCGCGCTGAGTGCTCTTACCATTTGAGCTATTCCGAAACCTGGTCCACGTGATGACTACACAAAGTCATTGATTACACAATATTCAATAGAGGACGACGAGGTCCTCTCTTAAGAATATATAATATATAGGGTCTGAAGACTACGTGATATATGTGAAGAAGACGCGATATAATTGAAGAAGACGTAATGTAAGTGATGAAACAAGCGTAATACAACTGAAGAAGGAGACGTGATAAAAGTGAAGGAGTAGACGTGATAGAAGTGAAGGATATGTTATATAAGTGGAAGAGACGTGATAAAAGTGAAGGAGATGACATGATAAAAGTGAAGAAAGAGACATGTCAGTGAAGGAAGAGACATGTCAATGAAGGAGGAGACATGTCAGTGAAGGAGGAGATATATCAGTGAAGGAGGAGACGTCATGTAAGTGATGGAGATTTTATATTGGTGAAGAAAGAGACGTAATGTAAGTGAAGGAGGCGTGAAACAGTTCATTAAGAGGACACGAATATACAGACTATTAACAAGACCTGAAGATAAAGACAATTCAGACGTGAAGATACAAGCGATTAAGAATATGTGAAGATATAGGCGATTAAGACGACATGAAAATACATGCGATTAAGAAGACGTGAAATGCAAGCGATTAAGAACATGTGAAGATACAGGCGATTAAGATGACGAAGATACATGCAATTAAGACGGCGTAAAGATATAGGCGATTAAGAAGACGCGAATATACAGTCGATTAAGAAAACCTGAAGATGACGATTAATATGTGAAAATAAAAGCGATTAAGAAGATGTGAAGATACAGGCAATAAAGAAATAGTCGATTAAGACGACGTGACAATACAGGCGATTATGAAGACGTGAAAATACAGGCTATTAAAACGACATGAAAATACAGGCGGTTAAAACGAAGATACAGATGATAAAGAACACCTATAGATACAGGTGATTAAGATAACGTAAAGATACAGGCGATTAAGAAAACCTGAAGATGAAGACGATTAATATGTGAAGATACACGCTATTAAGAAGATTTGAAGATACAGGCGATTAAGACGACGTGAAGGAATAGGCAATTAAGTCGACGTGAAGATACAGACAATTATGAAAGAGTGAAAGCACAGGCGATTAAAACGACATAAAAATACAGGCGATTTAGAAGACGTGAAGATACAGGCGATAAAGATGATCTGTAGATATAGGTGATTAGGAGGGTTTCAGATAGTTGACTAAGAGAATGTAAAGATACAGACGACTAAGAATAGAGTGAAGAAACAGATGACTAAAAGAACTTAAAGATACAGGCGACTAAGAAGACGTAAAGACACAGGTGACTAATAAGACTTGAAGATATAAATGATTAAGAGAACGTGAAGATATACGAGACAGAGGAGACGTAAACATACAGGCGATTAAGGAGAGCAAGGATAGAGACAATTAAGAAGAAACGAGAATGCATGGGATTTAAAATATGCGATGATACAATCAATTGCTCGTAAGAAAAGGCGAGGGTACAGGCTATTAAAAGGAGGCAAGAATGCAGGGGATTAAAAGGCTATTAAAAGAGGCGAGGATACAGGCTATTAAAAAGAGGCGAGAATACAGGCTATTAAAAAGAGGCGAGAATGTATGGAATTAAAAGGTGTGAGGATACAGGAATTCAAAGGGGCGATGATACAAGCAATTAAGATGAGGCGAGGATACAGACTATTAAACGGAGGCGAGGATACAGGCTATTAAAAAGAGGCGAGGGCACAGGCTATTAAAAGGAGGCAAGAAAAGGTGCGAGGATACAGGAATTCAAATGGGCGATGATACAAGAGGTAAGAATGTATGGGATTAAAAGGTGTGAGGATACAGGAACTCAAAGGGGAGATGATACAAGCAATTAAGATGAGGCGAGGATACAGGCTATTAAAAAGAGGCGAGGGTACAGGCTATTGAAAGGAGGCAAGAATGCAGGGGATAAAAAGGTGCAAGGATACAGGAATTCAAATGGGCGAGGATACAGGGTATTAAAAAGAGGCGAGGATACAGGCTATTAAAAAGAGGCGAAAATACAGGCTAGTAAAAAGAGGTAAGAATGTATGGGATTAAAAGGTGTGAGGATACAGGAACTCAAAGGGGCGATGATACAAGCAATTAAGATGAGGCGAGGATATAGGCTATTAAACGGAGGCGAGGATACAGGCTATTAAAAAGAGGCGAGGGTACAGGCTATTAAAAGGAGGCAAGAATGCAGGGGTTTAAAAGGTGCGAGGATACAGGAATTCAAATGGGCGATGATACAAGCAATTAAGACGAGGCGAGGATACAAGCTATTAAAAGGACGCGAGGATACAGGTTATTAAAAAGAGGCGAGGATACAGGCTATTAAAAAGAGGCGAGGATACAGGCTATTAAAAAGAGATAAGAAGAATGGTAGAGAAGAAGATAATAGGTGTGAAAATATAACAGAAGTTATGGGTAAGAAAAAGATAAAGATATAATTTAAGATGGGGACGATATGTAATTATAGAGACGTAGACATGTACAAGCTTAACGCTGAATCGAGCTGTAAGTGAGGCGTTTGTTTTTCAGCTATATGTATGTTGCTTCGATAGTAGGTACTGTGAGTATGGCAGAACAGACCGCTGTACTCAGAGAATACCTTTCCCCTAGTTTCCGTCCTCCACTGCTCCGTTATGTTTTGTGACAAGTTGTCAGCTGAGCTGCGTTGCGTTTGTGACATTAATTTCATATCGGATGAAGAGGCTCCCGGAGAAGTAGGGATTCTCTAAGTACTTTTGTTGCTCCTATCATGGCTCAATTAAGTGAATATTAAAGATTTTATTAATTTGTCCTACAAAATAATGTCTGTAATATTGAAAATTAATATTTAAGGAGAAAAGAGAAACATTGAAGAAGGGAAGTTCGGTCCGGCGCTGTGGATTGAATTCGGCGTAGCTCAGTGGTCAGAGCGCTTGGTACGTAGAACCAAGAACCCGGGTTCGATCCCCGGAGGCGGAGCGAATTTTTCTCCTTAAATATTAATCAATTGAGTATATGCTTTACTTCTGTAGCTTTAAATGGCAAATAAATGAACAAATACGTTAATATGCACATGAATGTATTTCCAAACTTTGGTGTCCCTGGACGGCTCGTAGGTGGCGTTTAAATGACAGGAAATGTCTCTTCATTTATTGATTGCATCGAAAACAAGCTTTCCAGTTGGCCGAGCAAAATATTCCATTCGAAGCCGTAAAACTATGACGTGACGTTACAAAAGTGGCAGCTGGAACGTGCAACTGTTCTTCTCCCCCCCCCTTGATGATCCTGTCACATTTCTATCAATAATCTTACACGTCCCATTTCCAATACCCAAACATTTCTCATTCTGTTAGGTTAAGTGTGCGAGCTCTTCATTTTTTTTTCTTTACCCTTCTTCCTCTTACCATCCTTTCCGCGCCTCTCTTATTATGTCATGTAATCATTTGCCGTTTTCAATCCCTTACTTCTCTCATTCTTTCTCTTCGTTCTGTGTCCAGCTTCCTGCAGCCTATATATATTTATTTTTCCCGCTTTCTACCTCTTACACTCTTCTTTTTATTTTTCGCTTTTGACGTACATCACGTCTTTCCCCGCACCAAGTATGAATCCGTGGTAAAACAAAAATGACGGAATTTATAATTCTTAATGCGACAAGACTATGGACCACAGGTGAATGCCAATATTTTTAGTAGATCTCTGATGTTTAGGTCTTCAAAAATAAAATTTATGCTTCTAAATTAGACACAAAGGGTGCTATTCATGGACATTTCGCTAGCCCGGGCTACGAGCGTGCTAAACAGGATTCATATCATATCATATCGCTGACACTGGTTTATGAATACGAAAAACGTTAGTTCGCTGATCATCCACCGAAAGCCCGCGCTAAGAATGTCTATGAATACGGCCCTAAAATTATAAAATAGGCACTATGTAAACAAACTTCCCCTAAAATAGGGGTTGCCCTGAAGGACAAAGTATACCAAATATACAAGTATTAGTATAAGCGTACAATTTTATGAAAATGTTTTCGTGAGAAATATAATTATTAATAGAGCTTAGGCATCTAAAATCACGATTTCTGGCAGCTAAAAACACGATTTTTGACACATGAAGTATGTTTCTATCCACTCAGACTTAGTAGTTTTAGTATTTTTGTTCTATTATACTCGTAATAGCAATTTAAAATTTAATACTAATTGTAATTTTAATTCAATTAAATTCTTGATATTGTAACTTAGTTGTAGACGGGAAGAGCAGGCATTCCATAGAAGTATGGTCTAATACATTACAAGTGTACTGAGTTATAATTAATAGTTATTAGTAAAATTGTGTTCCACAAAGGTTTCTTGTACACTTGTGTTTTATTACTCCATACAAGAGTAGAAGTGATTTTTCATTGTTCTGTACCACGTAAGCAATGGTATTAGTTAGTACGTTTTAATTTGTAGGCCTACAGATTTCCCTACAACTGAAGGAATGTTAACGACTTCAAATACCGGTGAACTTTTTGTATAATTCAAGGAGATAGTTGACTGAAATATAATATAGTGTAATAGTAGTAAAAGAGAGAATATCCGTGTATACAAAGGAAAAATAAATTTCCATTTTGAACCTGTATTTAAGTACAATGAACGTTTTAGGTTAAGTGCACTTGAAGTAGATAGACTTTTCACCAACATTAGACATAGATTACAAATTCCAACGATTGAAGTAAATCATTATCAGCTAAGCATTTCATTGTTTGGATAATGGTTGTCAATATCATGGCATTGCAGTGCATGGAACATGAAATTATTCAGTGTGTAGATGAATTCGCTCTATGATAGCAGCTATAAATGAAATACAATTTCAGTACAGCTCCTTATCGTCTTCTTTTTTCAAACTTTCCCTGAAAGTTTTTAAAATTAATAATTTACGAATTTTCCTCATATGCGAAACGATAACAAATTAACGTGCGCATATGGGAAGATCGATACTTGTCCCATATCTCGACTGAAATTGGTACTGTTACGCACTTAAAATTACGACGGTCATCTTGAAGTGGAAGATTACGTTTAAATATTGGCAAATACAAGATGAAGTATTTAAATTATAATTATTCCTTACTATTACATTTCTGCTTTTTTACGGTCATCTTAAAGTAGGAGATTACGTTTAAATATTATCAAATATACATGATGAAGTATTTAAATTATAATTATTCCTTACTATTACAATACTACTTTTCACCAAAAAACGGTACGAAAGGATGTGTTTCAACAAATCATGGCTGTTTATCACTACAATTTTATCACTTCCTTAGAATTTGTTTTTATCACTTCTCTATCATTTATTTTTATCACTTCCCTAGCAGTTGTTTCTTTGTTTGCCAACATTTCAAACTGCAAATTCTTTACGGTACTATAAAACAAGCTTTGCGATCGTCATTTGTTTCCCGCATAGATAATCAACTGAAAATGGCGTTTCGGTGCAAACGTTTTGGTGAAGCTAACATTAGTGAAATATAAATTTTAGTAAGTCAATTAACACCTACTTTTTGCATTAGAGTACTTTATTTCTTCTAATTTTTATATACTTCCTTCTGTTTTATCACCTCCCTACCATGCAAACGTTTTGGTGAAGCTAACATTAGTGAAATATAATTTTAGTAAGTCAAATAACACCTACTTTTTTGCATTAGAATACTTTATTTCTTCTAAATTTTATATACTTTCTTCTGTTTTATCACCTCCCCCCATTTGTTTCTTTGTTTTCCAACATTTCAAACTGCAAATTCTTCACGGTACTATAAAACATGCTTTGCGACCGTCATTCTTTTACCGCATAGATAGTCAACTGGAAATGGCGGTTCCGTTCAAACGTTTTGGTGAAGCTAACATTAGTGAAATAGAATTTTAGCAAGTCAATTAATATTTTATTGTATTAGAGTACTTTATTTCTTCTAATCTTTATATATTTTCTTCTAATCGTGTAATAGTCAATTAAATCCCACTCGAGTTTTGAACTTCTCTAGATAAATTAAAACCTCTATTGAGATTACTGTTGATAAAATAATTTAGACATATTATATGAATGGAAGAAAAAAGGAACTGGCCATCCTACCTCATTATCTTTTGGCCTAGTTGCCTCATAATTGGTGCCTTCTTGGTATCACTTGTGAGGTTCAGACCTGTCTTCAAACAGTTGACTAAATAACAACATATGAATGATGATAAACATTTTCTTGCATCCTGAAATACGAATTTATTACCAAGGAAGTGGACATAACCTAATTCAAGGTTTACTATACACTCTAATCAAATCAACGCCATCTCCAAATATTTACGCCACATACATCTAAAACTAGTTAGGCAGGCCTGTACGAGTATCTGCTGGCACAGTGAATTTATTACAGCAGTCTACACAATTCTCTCTATTCGAGCAGGTTTACAACGCAGGCTGTAAAAGTACAGCCAATCAACAGTTATTAGTCTGTCTGCTATTCCTAGAGTGTAACAGGCAATTGTAGGGAAACGCGATAACTCTAATCGAAAGAGATTCTACATGTTTCAAGCTGCCAACAACGCACCACGTTAGGACAGAAATTTTACGACTTCACACTCCAGTCTTTATCGCAATGATTTCATTGTGACGTCACCACATTTAAAAGTCATTCCCGTCAGCTTAGAACACATTAAAACCGAGATAAAATATAGAATAAACTTGGCCGTGAACTGAATATCTTGGCGACATGTTTCACATAGCATATCCGCTGCTATGGCTATCGGAGCGACACTTTAGATGTGCTCGCATAAATATATTCATCCATTTATTCACCCTATCCATCCATTCATCCATTCTATCTTTCATTATATCCTTCATTCATTTATTCTTCATTCATTCATCCATTCATTCTATGCTTCATCCATCCATTCATTAATTCAATCATTCATTTATACTATCCTTCATTCATTCTATCATTCATTCATCCACTCTATCATTCATTCATCTATTCTATCCCTCATTCATCCATTAATTCTTTCTATCCTTCATCCATTCATTCATTCTATCCTTCATCCATTCATTCTATCCCTCATCCATTCATTAATTCTATCCATCTATTCATTCATACTATCCTTCATCCATTCTATCCTTGATCCATTCATTCATTCATTCATTCATTCATTCATTCCATTCTTTATTCATTCCTTCATTCATTCCATCATTAATTCATTCCATCCTTCATTAATTCTATCCTTCATCCATCCATTCAATGCTTCATCCATTCATTCAATCCATTCTGTCCTTCACCCATTCATTCATTCCATCCTTTATCCATTCATTCATTTTATCCTTTATCCATCCATTCATTTTATCCTTCATCCATTCTATCTATCATTCATTCATTCATCCATTCATACATACTATCCTTCATCCATTTCATCCTTCATTCATTCATTCATTCATTCATTCATTCTATCCTCCATTCATTCATTCTATCCTCCATTCATTCATTCATTCATTCATTCTATCCTTCATTCATTCATTCACTCATTCTTTTCTCCATCCTTCATCCATTCATTCACTCATTCTGTCCTTCATCCAGTCATTCATTCATTCTATCCTTCATTCATTCATTCATTCATTCAATCCTTCATCCATTTATTCATTCATTCTATCCTTCATCCATTCGTTTATTCTACCATTCAGTCATTTCTTTATTTCTTAATTTTATCCTTCATTCACTCATTCATTCTAACCTTCATCCATCCATGCGTTCATCCATCCATTAATGTATTTATTCTGGTGGGGTTTAAGCCATCAGGCCTTCTCTTCTATACCATCAGAAATGTAATACAATTATAAGAAAAAGTGTACATCATCATCATCATCATCATCATCATCATCATCATCATAATGCACATTCATCTACTGGTAATATAATAACGTGTAACAAAATGAAGATAAGGTAAAAAAAAACTGCAAATAAAAGTATATATGTAACATATATGCGAAATGTGTCGAAAGTATTAGTCACATTTGTCCATCTACAGAAAATCTAGCATCTAGGTGAACAAATTGTCACCGAACTTAATAGGTCTATTTAGCAGTTTTATTAAATTTCAAACTTATTAATAGCTTTTCATGAAGTAAATATGGCGAAAGTGTGCAATACAAAAAGAAGTCCTGTAATACTTACTTACTTACTTACTTACAAATGGCTTTTAAGGAACCCGAAGGTTCATTGCCGCCCTCACATAAGCCCGCCAGCGGTCCCTATCCTGAGCAAGATTAATCCAGTCTCTATCATCATACCCCACCTCCCTCAAATCCATTTTAATATTATCCTCCCATCTACGTCTCGGCCTCCCTAAAGGTCTTTTTCCCTCCGGTCTCCCAACTAACACTCTATATGCATTTCTGGATTCGCCCATACGTGCTACATGCCCTGCCCATCTCAAACGTCTGGATTTAATGTTCCTAATTATGTCAGGTGAAGAATACAATGTGTGCAGTTCTGTGTTGTGTAACTTTCTCCATTCTCCTGTAACTTCATCCCGCTTAGCCCCAAATATTTTCCTAAGCACCTTATTCTCAAACACCCTGAACCTATGTTCCTCTCTCAGAGTGAGAGTCCAAGTTTCACAACCATACAGAAGAACCGGTAATATAACTGTTTTATAAATTCTAACTTTCAGATTTTTGGACAGCAGACTGGATGATAAGAGCTTCTCGAAGTCCTGTAATATCCAACAGAATTAATTTATAATTTATACGAGTATATAGATGTAAAATTGAAATAAAAATATAAACAAACTTAAAATATATACAAAATAAATTAGAATCCAGGAATCTCTTAGCAGAGTTATTCTGAAAGTTAATCCACTTTTGAAATTGGTTAAAATTTGGTTAAAATTGCATTTACAGAATATCTCCGAGCCTGATGTCCGTTACGAAGACGATTTAGTTTCCTGGATGCGGACTTGCGGGAGGAAGGTACGGGTGAGGCGATGTCACTTGCTTAGCTACGGATCAGCGAGAAACGTTTATGCTTCAGTGTCAAATTAATAAAATCTGATATCATTTGCTTAGCAACGACAATAAGTTACGTCATACTATTCTGACATCAATTGTTTAGCAACGGATCAAACTCTTACAACGATATGATGTTTGCTACAGGAATAGGCTTATATCCTGAATTAGACTTTTTTTTTTACTTTTCTTATCATAGACCCATACTAACGGCTATCCAACAAACAATTCAGATGAAACACAGTCATTCCACTGTAAATATGTGAACAGATTTAGAGTAAACTGTAAGGAATAGCATTAATTTCAGTCAGATATTCTTTGAAATATTTCAAACAAATATTTAACTTTTCGTTTCCACTTTGGGAACTTGATTCTTTACAGTTTAATTATGCATCCTAATATACAGCCTTGAAGAATTTACAAGAGTTGCGTGATTTGTAACAATTATTGTGATGAATGAACAAGAAAAAAATTAATTTTGTAGTTAAAAAAAAAAAATCTGTACGAAGTAACTATAGAATTTACAACAAATTTTTAGCTTCAGAATACTAGCTAATTAAATAAATGATATTCCTGAATAGTTCATTCTTTATCTGTAACATTCTTTTATCCTTACAATTAAAGAATAATGGTATTTTACGAACTTCAAATTAGTGTAACTCTCAAAATATTGAGATTAGGACACATGTTTACAGGATATTTTTTGCTAAAAATGTCTTCGAAAATAAGCTCCGAAAATGGAGGTAAATCCTTGTGAATCACCCTGTATAATTTAATTTTTGCCCAAATCTATTCAGTATATTATAATACTCTGCCATTTAATCTTTTAAAGACAATGCTTTCATGAAGTTTTAATTAATCCACTTGACACAATCTCTTTACTACATTCCTGGAAGTTGGCGAGCTTGCAGTTAATTGGCATTTTAATAATTAATTATGAGGGATAAAGATCTAATTACAATAAACTCTTCAATTTAAAACAAATTAGAACTGTTTCATATAAGTAAACACATTGAATTATGAAGACCATCAAGTGATACGACTTCATTCTTGCGGTACACTTCAGCTGTATCTGAAACATATAAATTAGGTCTTCCCGTCCTGGCAGATTCTGTGAAACCTATGATAAGCAGCCTTCGAAGAAATTCCCACAGAGAACTTTGGTTTCTTCTGTCGTTGTACGAGTATGTACAGTACTGTATAATGTTGCTCCCTTACCGCCATATCGCCTTAACACTTATCTGTGAACAGCATTCGTTTTTAGAAATAATAGTTATTTATGAGACAAGTTTGTAAAGGTTCTCTTTTTGGCACGAGATCCAAAAAGATAACTTTAAGAATGTGTGTCATACCAAGTTTTTCTACGGTAGCACAAGTTTACATTAAATACAATTTCAAGTTGGAGAGCTTATAAGATTACAATGTCATGGCCGTCTAAACTCAGAACCATTAAGAAGTATGTAACCATGAAATGGAAATCTGTTTTATTCATGTTCACGATTTTCTGGCCGTTTAAACCGGGCATATAAATAATAAAGCGGTTAGGAATAGTTGAATGATAAATATTGTTACAATGAGTACTACACGTAACTTCAGAATAATAAGGGCTAAAATGTAGATATGAATGTTAAATTCGTTACTTATTTGTGTTACGTGTAATATTTAAGTAAGAAAGATCGAGGTAATGTAATAATTTCTTACTGAATGAAGTTTATACATTGAATATTACATTTTTCTTTGACAGTGCGTAAAATAAATAGCAGTGCCTAAAGTGATTGCTTACTTTTCTTACGCACTAGAATTTAAGGGCTCACTTTAGGCACCATCATATTACGCACTATCATAAAAAAGTTATATAATAACCAATCACTCCTACGAATGATAGAAGTAAACTTCAAGTAGCCTCAGTTGAAAAAATTTAGGAATTTTTCTTGGATCCAGTTTACTTTCCATTTTGGTTTGCTTTTATGATCGGTCAGTCGACATAAGTTCGTCGTTCGGACAGAAGGTACAACGATCACCCTTGTTGGTCTACGATTGCCTAGCTGATTCTTGGATTCAAGGTCCTCGGGTTGGAACCTAACTAAAGTCTTGGTTTTTCTGAAATGACGCATGCGAGGTGCGAGACTAGCCTCGCACAAATCCGGCCTACACGAACGATAGTGAATGGTATCTATAGCTGCGAGGTGCGAGGTGTACGCACTACAGAAACCACTCACTATCTCTCGTGTAATCCGGATTTGTGCGAGGTGGACCTCGCATGCGTCGGTTCAGAAAAAACCAAGGCTTGAGGGCAATTGGTTGTAAAGGAAATAAAAACTTTAGCGTGGTTTCCTCTAGGAGTGAAGTAAAGCAGTGGGTACCATGTAGTAGATTTATGGCACGTAAATTAACTCATATTTATCACAGATGGCTCCCGACAATATTTGTCTGCCATTTTTCGTTCATATTGAATTTCAATGCTCAATAAACTCTATAGTTGAAAGCATCGTTACATAAAACACTATCTACTGTATAAACCTTGGATAGACAGGCATATAGACTGATGAACAGATAGATTAGAACAAGACTAGACAAGAAAAGATCGACTAGACATCAGACGAGACGAGGCAAGTTCAGATTAGACAAGATCAGATGAGACCAGACAACAGCAGACAAGAGCATATTAGACTAGACAAGACCAGATCAAATCAGACAAGACCAGATCAAATCAGACAAGACCAGACCAGATCAAACAAGACAAGACCAGATCAGACCATGGATTACAGATCAAATCAAATCATGGCTTACAGATCAGACCAGACAAGTCAAGATGAGATCAGACAAGAACAGATCAAACCGGCCATGGATGACCAGATCAGATCAGACCCGACCCGACAAGACCACATCAGACCCGACAAGACTACATCAGACCCGACAAGACTACATCAGACCGGACAAGACCAGAATAGACCAGATCAGACCCGATAAGACACATCAGACCCGACAAGACCACATCAGACCCGACAAGACCACATCAGACCCGACAAGACCACATCAGACCCGATAAACCACATCACACCCGACAAGACCACATAGGACCCGACAAGACATCAGACCCAACAAGACCGCATCAGACCCGACAAGACGACATCAGACCTGACAAGACCACATCAGACCCGACAAGACGACATCAGACCCGACAAGACCATACCAGATCCGACAAGACCAGAATAGACCAGACAAGACCAGATCAGGCGAGACAAAACCTAATGATACCAGATAAGAACAGATCTGACCAGACAGGACCAGGTCAGACGAGACGAGATTTGACGAGACTAGACTAGGTAAGGCAAGAAAGGACAAAATGGACAAATTAAGCAAACGACTGGACAAAGAGGAAAACGGATGGAAAGAAATACAAACGAATAGACTGATGAGTGGATAGATAAACAGACGAATGGATACAGACGGATTGTTAGACAAATGGTAAATGAAACGAAGTTAAGTCAGATCAGTGAGGTGAAGAGAGGTGAAGTCAGTGAGACGAATTGAGGTGATAGAGATGAGTTGAGATGAGATGAATGGCTACATGAGTGGATACGGTATATAATGGATATATGTCTGTATGAGTGTAAGGTATAAAGTTATAAAATGGACGGATAAATGGACTTGTCGGATTGGTCAGTTATATTCGTAGCTAATGGGATGCTAACACCACCTAGTATAATCGATGAAGAATTTCCTAGACTGATATCTGAAAGCGTGAAAAATTTCTGATACAAGGCAGAATTCTTCATCCGCAAGCAAACGAATAACATACGAGAAGAACGGCTACCAGTGTTGGATTTTGGCATTGGCGAGAAATATCTCAACATTAAGACTCGACCTTTCTATTCAAGAAAAAAAGTCATGTCACGGGATTTCCAGGTTTTCTTCCTTAAACTGTAAGTTACTTTTATTATTCCTAAAATTTCATCTCCTTGCAAGTCTCGAGCCCATGGTTTTCGAATCTAATATCAAGCACGGTACACACTAGGCTAGGGATCATGTCAGAAAAGTTAAATAATTACTTACTTACAAATGGCTTTTAAGGAACCCGCAGGTTCATTGCCACCCTCACATAAGCCCACCGTATGCCCCTATCCTGTGCAAGATTAATCCAGTCTCTATCATCATATTCCACCTTCCTCAAATCCATTTTAATATTATCCTCTCATTTACGTCTCGGTCTCCGCAAAAGGTCTTTTTCCTTCCGCCCTCCCAACTAACACTCTATATGCATTTCTGGATTCGCCCATACGTGCTACATGCCCTACCCATCTCAAACGTCTGGATTTAATGTTCCTAATTATGTCAGGTGTTAAATAATTAGTCATTATAAATTCTTTAAATCTTATTAAGAATACTTAGTTTTTACATCTCCTATGTTTTTTTTTATTTTAGTCGGCTATTTAATGACGCTGTATGAATTACAAGGTTATTTAGTGTCGATGATATTGGTGATAGAGAGATGGTATTTGGCGAGATGAGGCCGAGGATTCGCCATAGATTACCTGGAATTCACCTTACGGTGGGGAAAACCTCGGAAAAAACCCAATCAGGTAATCAGCTCAAGCGGGGATTGAACCCGCGCCCGAGCGCAACTTCGGACCGGCAGGCAAGCGCCTTAACCGACTGAGCCACGCCGGTGGCCCTCTCCCATGGACCATCAGACCAATGGCCGCATCATGATGACTGTACAAATAATTCAATCTGTTTTCATTATATATAACAGAAATGATAGTATTTTTACACATAAAACTGGAGTACTGTAGTGAGACCTGCTGAAATGTCTCTTCAGTACAATTCCTGCTTTCGAGTTTCAGGGATTCTGACGTGACTCTCCGACGTTTGGAAGTTCTTCAGCATGGTCTATTTCAAAATTTTGGCCTTGAGTTACACCTTTAACAGAATTTATGTATACATCGCGAGACGAAATCCAATAAACTAACAAGAATTGTGCATTCTTTTGTCGAGTTATGTGTGAAGACTTTTTTTTTATATGGAAGCCGTTGGCGCAATGTGCAGAGATTCAACATTTTGCTCTGCTAAACGGTCTTGACTGAAGACTAATAAACAATGTGACAACGCTTCTCAAAGATCAGCTAAAGAAACAAACACAGAACAGAGGATTTCAGTCCTCCTTTGTGACAAATTCTAAACAACTTAAAGCTTGTATACAGCTTTTTTTTTTTACTAGCAATACTTCTTTAAACCTACTAAGTATATTCAGATTCGACAAGACGACAGTGCTGGTCATAATTATTGGATTCTGCAGCCCCAACTGTTGGAGCAAGTTGGGTCTCGAAATATGTCTCCCTGGAAGAAAGGGTGAAAGGCTAAAAGAAAGGTGAAATGCTGAAAAAGGGTGAAAGAAAGAAAGAAAGAAAGAAAGAAAGAAAGAAAGAAAGAAAGAAAGAAAGAAAGAAACGAGCAAACAAACAAAGAATAGGTACAAGGGAGTAATATTAAAATAAGTGTGAATGATAATGCAAGGAGTCTGGACCAGGAGTAAGAAACGACAATATTTAAATTCCAATACTGCTAGCCATTCTGACTCCTTGAACCACTATTCCACTGCAAGAACCGAGAACGTTTTTTGGATATGGGGAAAAAGATGATCGTCACCTATTAAGTTAACACAACGGGTGCTAAGGGAGATTTTCTGTGCACTAAAGGGAGGTTTAACAGCAGTAGGGCGTCTGAAGCTGTTGGCTTTTACGTAGCTAGTGGTGAGCATGGCAAACAGTCCAGGAAATTGAACGGGAGGCTGTAAAAGTGAAGACGTTACTACGTTAGAAGTTGAACTTCAGCTCTGTAAGGAATCAGCGAGAAGGAAAGCAAAATACAAGCAAATACTCGGGAGGTATAGTTTAAATTTTTGAAAATACCAAAAATATACTATAGAGTTGTGTAGATGATAGTAGTTATTTAATGACTCTGTCAACTGCGGAATTTGAACAATAACATTTTACCTTGAACCCTCTGTCTCGGGCAGGTTTCTTTCCCGTGCCATAAATCTATGACATGGAACTTACAGCTTTACTTCCTGCCCGAAGGAAACCATTCTCACTTCGGGGTAGTTTTCTCGAAGAGTGTGCATTAATCTTTATTTATTCGTATGTAGAATATCAGCTGTTAATGGCCAATACAGGTTGTTTGCGCATTACATGTTTCCACTGTTTTACTGTTTTGTGTTTTTTAATGTTAAAGTATAGAAGTCCCCACCTGTATTGTTTCAGTGGAAGCAAGGCCATTTTATTATAGTTCTGCTATCATGGGCTACAACCACCATATTGTACTATTTGTTTACAATCATTAATTATATTAATTATCTCAAGTACCACGTCACTTGTGGATCTCTGTGTATCAACAAGAAGCTTCAAGACGGTTACTGATTAAACACAAATGAAGGTAGCCTGTGCTAATTTTATTTATTAGGGTTCTATTCCCCTTACAGCAGGGTAGTAACTGATAGGCGGTAGACATTATTTACTTCAGCAGCTGTCCAGTTTGTCATATAAACAGAAGACAACGGAGTGGGTCATAAAAAGAATTACGGGATGTCAAGAGAAGATAGTTCCTAGCGATTAGGCACTTTGATGTTCGCTAGATTCACAGATGCTCCTAATAGACTAGAGAATGTACATGGTAGTGATTTGCAAGCGATTTGATTTTGAAATTTCGCGAAACATTGGGTAAACTAATTTCAAAGCAAGCGACAGCTGGCTTTTAAAATTCAAAAGATGGTATCTTATTAGAAGTTGTAAGATTACTAAATCCACGATACCTCGGCAAATGGAAAATTAATCCCAAACTGCGTCAAAAGTGGAGGAATTCTTTGCAGAAGTAAAAAACGTTATTCCATCGTATGAAAATCATTTAATTAATGCAGACTAGTTTGGAATTCAATATGAAATACCCTAACAGTCAGCTTTAGAAGGTGTTTGTATAAAATCTGTCATGACACAAGCAAGTAGTATTCATACCCTTGCCCTTTCATATACCATTTTGCCACAAATTAGCTGTGATGGATCAGTAAAAGGAAAATTGTTTATGGTTTTGAGAGAAACGTCTGGTGCAATTCCACGAATGGCTGTGACACGTGTCAACGAACTAGTTGCGAGGCAAGGAAATGTTCATGTAACAGTAACAAAGATGGCGAAATAGGTTACCTGAATTAACTCCGTGGTATAATATTGTTTTTGGCCCATTAGTGGTGAAAATAACTTACTTTTGATAGATTGTCAGCATTAACAAATTCTACTGCTTTACACTAAACTATTCCTGCTGGAAAATCTCCTGAAATTCACTTCTGGAACTAGTAGACTTCAGCCATTGAACGTTTACTTTTTTCGGCAGTATAAGTTATATTTTAGCTTTATTTGTGGCTATGTCGTTATGGGCAGCCACTTTAAAGAAGAACTATCCGATCGCTTTCTTTTTATTCAATTACATTTTACACCTTCAACCAGTTGAAGTCGTCAAGATACAAGAGCATGACTGAGTACTTCTTTCACAAATCAGGATACACACTTGGTCCTCCAGATTGGTTTGATACACCGAAGCATTTTGCTTTTCATGTCAGTGGAATCAACATTATTTGTGATATCTCTGAACGATCGTTTATCATTCGATACTCATGGTGTGAAAATAAATTTTTTCACTACCTATATGTAAAAAGGGCTTTGTTTAGTCGGTCATAGCAACCTGAACAATGACTTTAATGCAAGAGTGAATAAATTTATTTTATTCATTGCTGATATTTTATTCACTCCTAGAAATTCATTTAAAATGTAAAACAATTACTAGACTAAACACAATAAAACATCCCGAAAAGACAGAGTATAAGATTATGTCTCGTGACCAGAATATTGTACGAAATGGAAACATAAAAATTGGAGATTTATTCTTCGAAGAGGTGGAAAAATTCAAATATCTTGGAGCAATAGTAACAAATATAAATTACACTCGGGAGGAAATTAAACGCAGAATAAATATGGGAAATGCCTGTTATTATGAGGTTGAGAAGCTTTTGTCATCTAGTCTGCTGTCAAAAAATCTGAAAGTTAGAATTTATAAAACAGTTATATTACCAGTTGTTCTGTATGGCTGTGAAACTTGGACTCTCACTTTGAGACAGGAACAGAGATTAAGGGTGTTTGAGAAAAGGTTCTTAGGAAAATATTTGGGGCTAAGAGGGATGAAGTTACAGGATAATGGAGAAAGTTACACAACGCAGAACTGCACGCATTGTATTCTTCACCTGACATAATTAGGAACATTAAATCCAGACGTTTGAGATGGGCAGGGCATGTAGCACGTATGGGCGAATCCAGAAATGCATATAGAGTGTTAGTTGGGAGATCGGAGGGAAAAAGACCTTTGGGGAGGCCGAGACGTAGATGGGAGGGTATTATTAAAATGGATTTGAGGGAGGTGGGATATGATGATAGCGACTGGATTAATCTTGCTTAGGATTTTTTTTTTTACCGGCCAGAGGCCGTTTACCAAAGTTATCTCTTGTGTTTTCTTTTTTCGTTTTTCATTTGTTTTACTTATACTAATACAAACACAACATCCATGCCCGAGGCGGGACTCGAACGCACAACCCTTCGGAAGGCGAATTCCACGGTGAATAAAATTTTACTTAATTCTCTTTTCACATAAATTACCATTTTTTTAAGGTTTTACACATTGTCCGAAGAACATTTCACCAAATATAATAATTAAATTCCATTAAGTTATTTA
This sequence comes from Periplaneta americana, assembly GCF_040183065.1. Lineage (NCBI taxonomy): Eukaryota > Metazoa > Arthropoda > Insecta > Blattodea > Blattidae > Periplaneta > Periplaneta americana. Next base: position 92,028,433 of record NC_091128.1, read on the forward strand.
TATATCTCCGGATTACAGCGAAGATAGCAATTCTGACATGTCAATGTATGCATTTATTTCTCAAGCTGTATCTTTCATTAGCAGCTAATATTCTTCATAACATCTAGGCATCAAACAATGTTCCTGCTGGTATCAACGGCTTCTTGCAACTCTGACCCCGAAGTGAGACTGTTCCTTTGTAATGATTTCACAGCCTTTTAAAATTCACCGTCCTCGGCCTGGTCTCAACCTGCAACCTGAGATCCAACGGATAACATGATCTCCTCTGGACCATAGAGGTAGCGGTTGTGTAGATATATGACCCGTTTCTTTTAGGGCTTATTTCAACATGTCTTAACGCCTTAACCTCTTCCCGGTTATGGACGTAGTATTTATTCATGTGGCAGTTGATATAGTAATATTAATATTATGTAATACAATGCTTCAGGAAATCAGAGTATCCAATAAGTTATTTAATTTTATGATACATTGTTAAAAACAATAAAATAAATATTGTAATTTTTTCCTGAAAAGGAGCAAAACGGTAGCAACTGTAGTCAACTGAAATGTCGTCAGCATCCATGAATGCAAGTCCTCATACCAACTGTTTTATATGAGCCCTTCCCTTACAGCAGGCTTCAATTAACCTGCAGAATTCTGCACAAATTTCCGATAAAACTTTAATGCTATTCTTCAAAAATTTTCTTACGTATTTTACAGAAAACAACATCGTCTGATTTTTCATATAATACCCATGGAAATTTTCTAACCAAAGATGGTTGAAAACAGCTACTGTATGCACTACCTTTCCCCTTTCATGGCTTTGCTCACTCTTTGTTGAACGTTGAGCGATGATGAGCATGAGCTATTAGTTTCACTGCCACTAATTACTACAACCCAATTTATAATTTTGTCCCGTTCATTGCAGTTTTATTTTGGACAGTTTTCTTTATTAAGAATTTATCCATTACCAATATTTATATCACACTCACTGATTTAATAAGCACACACCCGCAACGATGATCATTACAAAAAGATTGCTGAAACTGAATGTTGATAACTGTTACTTTTAAATTGCCTAACAAATTTCACTCTTTATGAAAAAATGTTGAACATCCATAAAAATTTATTAGTCTAACTGATATTAGGTAGAAATACAGTCGAATACATTGTTCATTTCGTTTTAGGTAATACTTGTAACTAGCGAACGCATTTCTAGTTCCGTACCTACAAGGTGGGCCAGTCAAAACAAAAAGAATGGAAAGTTACTATTATATCAATTTAATGAGTAGAAATGACAAGTACATGAATAATCACTAGGTATGCAACAAGAAAAAAAAAATTGTTTCTTAAAAATTACGTCAACCAAGTAACCTCGATTGAAAAACACACATTCTTCGAGTCTGGTCACGAACTGTTGCATAACCCTCTCAGCATATTGACAGCATATTCCAGTTGATGAAACCGCGCACCATACCGTTACCTTCTGGGCATGGAGAGGTTTCTCATGAAGTAAACGAGGGTTTGCCTCAGACCAATATCGAAAGTTTTATCTATTAACAAATCCTCTGAGATGGAAGTGCGCTTCGTCACTCACCCACAAGTTATTCACAAGGTCTTCATCCTCTGTCAATCTAACAAGCAAAGCTTCACAAAATCGAATTTTCTGTTTATTATCACCAGGATGAAAAGCCTGAACAATTTGAATTTTGTATGGGTGATATCGCAGATCCTTATGGAGAATCCTTCTCAATGATGTGCGACTTATTCCAACAGTTATTGCACGACGTCTAGTCGATCGTTGTGGACTTTTTAAAAACACCTGTGGAACTTGTTCAATGTTCTCTGGGGTTCGAACTGTTTTAACACTACCGCCCCTTTTTTGTCGTTGATCCAGTTGCCTCAGAGTTACTCACCCAAGTTCAAATAGCTTTATCCAATGGTACAAGCTGGTTGCGCGGTATGTTGAAATGCAGACGGAAAGCTCGTCGGGTTTGCACCAAACTCTCGCTTTAGTAGCCGCGCTGTTCTCCGGTTCTCCGGTAACGATGAGCACCATTTAACAAAACATGGTAGAGACAAACAAGTTGGTTACTAGGGAACGCGGAGATAGTGACGTCACCGCCTAAGGAGTCATAAATTGTAATTGGGGTAGAGAAGAGACGATTATATTCATTCTCACCCTCTCCATATGAACATCAAATCTTTCCGTCTGACTGACCCAACTTTTATTTTGTTTGCTACGTCCTAGACATACATATGTTATACAAATATCTCTATGTTTCCTCTATTATTAAAATTCTATAGGACCTAAAACTCCAAAGTGAGCCATCAACTCCTACAAATATCTAAAAACTGTCTGTGATTAGAAATCGGCTTTTTAATATTTTTTCATAGCCTGTATTAAAATAAATATACCGGTACTAAAAATGTAAAAAATAAAAAAAACAACTAGAAAAGTGGTACCGTATATGAAATGTAGAAAAAAAAAAGATTGTTACAAACACTGGTCTGTCAAGTTTGTTCCATATTGGCCTTAGGAGGAGGGAGTGGAGGTTGTTCAGGTTGGGCGATAGCTTACAAATTAGTTTTCTCGTCAGTGCACTCCCGTTATCCGAAATGAAACTGGCCAATCAGCAAACAGTCTCTTTCCCTGATAGCATTTGAGTCTTCAGTTCAGTAGCACTCATTAACAGCAACAGTTCTTTGTGCATAAATACCACCTAAAATGGAATATTTACTCAAATTATTTAAGGGAGGAGACAGATGAAATTTCAACTTCTGTAATTTTTGAGCTAGTCGGTTCATTTTTGGCATGCATATTCACATATGATGTGTATATGTATGTGTGTGTGTGTGTGTATATATATTTTACACATGCTACAAATTTTCATGCATGTCACCCAGATATTTTCTGAATTATGCCCTTTTTCTAAAAAAAATAGGAGAATATTATCAAAATCTATCTCCTCTTACAAACATTAAGTATATTATGATGTAGAAAAAATTGATATACCTAGGAAAGCACTAAGCATCCATATTTCAGAAAATTATCCTTAGAATAGAGAAAAAAATATATTATTTTATCAAAAGCATTTTTTTAATTTTGTAGTACCTATTGTTATACATTGTTGTTTTTTTTTACACATGCTACAAATTTTCATGCATGTCACCCAGATATTTTCTGAATTATGCCCTTTTTCTAAAAAAAATAGGAGAATATTATCAAAATCTATCTCCTCTTACAAACATTAAGTATATTATGATGTAGAAAAAATTGATATACCTAGGAAAGCACTAAGTATCCATATTTCAGAAAATTATCCTTAGAATAGAGAAAAAAAATATATTATTTTATCAAAAGCATTTTTTAAATTTTGTAGTACCTATTGTTATACAAATATTTTTTTAATTTAAAAAGTAATTAACATATCAAAAATCTGATGCACTAATTTGTTAACCATACTTTATAGAACATGCAGAAAAATGTTCAGCTTGATAGCTTGGAAATTGTAGAAGCCTTTATATTTTGGATATAAAGAAAGAAGCAAAAAAATTTAATTTGAAAAAAAAAACACTTTGAAAGTACACATGCTAGGCATTTAAAGAACGCAGCAATTTAAATATGGCATAATTAATGGCAGTTTGAAGCGTCACACGGGACTGAAACATTGCAGACTAATACGTTGGGGTCTATATATTAATTTTATGCAATAAAATAAAAAATAAATTTTTGACCAAAAATGGCCAAAATTTCACCCATCTCCTCATTTAACTTATTAATTGTTAATGTTATATAAACTCCTAGTAGTCCTAAATTTGATTTTATAAAGTCCTAAATCTTTCTTTTTTAGCACCTATAAATCCGGAGTAATTTCTTTTACTAAGGCTTAAAGAAATTTAATCTTTATTTATATCTTTGAAGGGTATTAGTTTAAAATTAACTTAAAGCCTTTAAAAGATATACTTATAAATGTTGCTGTTCGGTCGTAGTAGCTTACATGATAGGTTTGAACTGAACTGGAAAAAAATGGAGAGCCACCATTACATTATGTATGGGGATTCACCGATCTCATATGCAGGAGGAAAGAAAAGGAGGGAGGGAGCATTGTAAGTTGCGTCTGTAATAATTTCATTGCGGCAGGTGATCCTCTCGATGAATTTGAAGTACAGTGGACTCTCCTAAGTTCGACAAAACAGAATTGGAAGTTCAGATCAATAAGGGTAGTGGGTGCGGCAGGTGAAATGAATACAAATTCTTATTGATTATCCATCAACGAATACAGTACTGTACTTGCATTTCCTGCCCGTTCCGAGACTTGTGTATGCGCTTCTAGTACCATAGGGGATTTCGACAGTTTCATCTCACAAACGGCACAATTCTCAAATAGAAAAATAAGAGTTCATTAATTTAAAATCAATGATTAAATATGGATGTCCTAATCAATAAAATATTCTGTTTTCCTTTAACAAAAGTATCACTACAAGACACACAACCAATTCCCATTCAAATGGCAAACCCATTTCTTAGTGCCCGTATAGAGGTGTAGGGGTGTGTATAATTCTCCTACGCAAGCAGTCGACCTATAGGACGTCGAACTTGATTTCTGTCGAACTTAAGAGCTTCCACTGTAACCAATTTTGGTTTATGTTCTTGTTCATCTTTCAAACAAATTAATTTTATTTTTAAACATGAGGAATCTCTCTTCGAATTATTGGGAGGAGCGAGGTACCTCTACTAATTTACTGAGGTTGGTGACGCCCTTGGTTTGCACACCCAAAATCGGCACCTATGGCGGAGTGCTGCTAACGAGGAGCTACGACCCCAACATGTGCTGATGCTTTAACCTAATATGAGGTATCCAAACGGGTTTAAATCTTGAGGACAAAAGTGACGTTATTCGCCATCAGCGAAGGGTTAAAAAAACACGGATAACCACGGACATGATGAGGGTCTCAATTCTGGAGACGTACTACTTGGCTATATGGTGACTCTATATAAAAATATGGGTATTGTGGATAGGCAGGGTGGGTGGAAAGCTGGCGAAGAATCAGAGAGAAAAATAAAGGTTGGGTATGTTTGCTACTGTCGATTTGAGTTTGTACAACTGGGTTGAGGCACATGTAGAATTATATAAGGACGAAGTGGTAAACAAACATGAAAGGAAACTGCAAAAGATGCGAAAAGTGAAATAGCTTACGTAAAGAAACCCAAGCATTATAATTCAGAGATCGTAAATATAAAAGGACTCGCTAAGTGGCAACATGAGCGGACGAACATAATGAAAGGCATGGTATTTAAGTCCCTTACTTTCCCCCTTTAATAAGACGAAGACTTCAATAACACATCCCAGTAACTGCAGCATTTATTGCTGTACTTCCTTACGTTCCGATGTGACTATTTGAACAAAACAAAATTCAATTAAAATAGAAAATAGTAATGAAAGGCATTATTGGTCAAACGCGTTTGTAAAAAAAAAAAAAAAAAGAAGATTCTAGCAACTTATACCAGTTATTGAATTCAAATAGTTATAGTCAAGATCAGAAGTAAAGGAGTATAAGTGCACTTAAGTTATTTGTGAGAAAATGTGGTTGAAAGTGCTTAATATTTCGTAAATTTCGTGAAATTTTTAATTCCAATTTTAGTGTGTGATGTGGTGAAAATATGTATGCCTATGCCACTAAAATTTTAAATGTTTTGGCTTGTCCTGGATGCACTTAACTCATGTTTTTAGAAATGTCATTTGTACCTCTTTGCTTCTGACCCCTTCATATTGTAGGTTATTTTACGACGCTGTATCAACATCTCAGGTTATTTAGCGTCTGAATGAAATGAAGGTGATAATGCCGGTGAAATGAGTTCGGGATCCAGCACCGATAGTTACCCAGCATTTGCTCATATTGGTTTGAGGGAAACCCCGGAAATTTTTAGTATGTTATTTTACGACGTTTTATCAACATCTTAGGTTATTTAGCGTCTGAATGAGAGGAAGGTGATAATGCCGGTGAAATGAGTCCGGGGTCCAGCGCCGATATTTACCCAGCATTTGCTCATATTGGGTTGAGGGAAAACCCCGGAAAAAACCTCAACCAGGTAACTTTCCCCGACCGAGAATCGAACCCAGGCCACCTGGTTTTGCTGCCAGACGCGCTAGCCATTACTCCAAAGGTGTGGACCCCGGAAAAAATTCAACCAGGTAACTTTTCTCGACCGGGACTCGAACCCGGCCACCTGGTTTCGCGGCTAGACGCGCTAGCCGTTACTCCACAGGTGTGGACCCCCGGAAAAACTTCAACCAGGTAACTTGCCTCAATCGGGACTCGAACCCGGGCCACCTAGTTTCGCGGCCAGACGAGCTAACCGTTACTCCACAGGTGTGGATCCCTTGATACACACACACACACACACACACACACACACACACTATTCTCGATATACAGAGTGTACAAAAAATTCCGTCCAATAATCACAAGCCGTGATAAAGAGGATCAAGACAATTAAAATAAGGATAGGAACTAACCCTCTAACTCGCAATTTTTACCCCAGGTCAAATGGGGTAATGAACATAATATAGCTTTAGGCAACGTCTAAGGCTTAAATATCACTTTAAAATCCTCGAAAGGAACCCCCACTTCTTCTTAAATTACTGTTATATTAGCAGCGATGATTATGTAAGTAAGATACAGAAAGCGCGTATTGGTGGCCACCGCTCCACATTGTAGGAACCGGCAACACAATTTGTAAACAAAGCACATCCAGCAATAAGCAATGAAAACGCTCAAGTACTATGTACCTACTAGAATGCAGAGTAAAATCATCTGACCGATAGAACTACTTAAAGCGTTTGTGATTGCAGTGTGCAGTTTCATTTGGAAGTGTTTCGCCTTAGAATTGTGATGGAGACGTACAGTTCAGCAGATTACTGTGACACGCATCTTATCCTGGGTGAGAGTGGTAATCGTCCATACGTGGTCGAAGCACTCTACAGCGAAAGAGATCATGCACGCCGTCATCCTAGTCGCCATATGTTTGAGCGACTGGGCAGACGCCTGAGCGAAACGGGTATGATTGCAGCCCCACCAACTCAAGATCGTGGTCGTCCAGCTGATCGACGAACACCTCAGTTAAAGGCGAGGGTTCTGACAATGATCGATGAGGACGACACTTTGAGCACACGACATATTGCTCGAACACTTCAAGTGCATCACAGTCTCATCTATGATATTCTGAAGGAGGACGATCGATACCCTTACAGATACACTTCTGTTCAGCATCTTATGGAGTCGCAAGCAATATTGTAATTGGCTGTTAGAGGCACACGACAGAGAGGATGACCTCCTGACAAGAATACTGTGGTCCGATGAGGCCCCATTTACAGGGGAAGGCGTCTTTAACACCCACAACAACCATAGGTCGGCCCACGAGAACCCGCATGTTATGAGGAAAAGGGGTCATAAAGTTCGATGGAGGATAAACGTGTGGGCAGGGCTCATGGACTGCAAAATAATAGGCCTATACTTTCTACCAGGATATCAAATGACAGAAGCTACGCCCTGTTTCTGAGGGAAAATCTGCCCGTCCTCCTGGAAGACATCCCTTACGTGATACGATGTAACATGTGGTTTCAGCATGATGGTGCACCTCCTCAACACTCTAATGAGTCCTGCGAGGAGTTAAATAGGTAATATCCAAGACGATGGATTGGTAGCGGTGGGCCTGTATCTTAGCCCCCAAGGTCGCCAGACCTCAATCCACTGGACTACTTCCTTTGGGGTAACCTCAAGGAGCTGGTGTACAGAGTGGTCCCGGAAGACGAGGAAGACCTCATCGCTGGCCTCATGCCGCCGTTGCTACCATCAGATATCCTGCATCTCAGGGTGTTGTGCGTCGAACTAGGAGATGCCTTAAGATTGATGGTGGGTATCCATTAATGTGGAACCCAGTTGTTCATCCTGTATTACTTATGTATCATATAAATAAAAATCACTATTAAACCTTTTTAATTGATTTCAATAGGTAGTTTTGACAATGTGTCCAGTTTGACCGACAGAATATTTGCGATATCTCCGAAGGTATAGGTCGTAGAATGTTGCTTCCTGTACTTAAATTAATCAATATAATGTACTCTATCCTACAGTGCTGTTATTGGACGGAATTTCTCGTACATCCTGTATATTGAGCGATAGCGATAGTTAGATTGGATGTGGATGGTACCCACTGAGCAAGCGTTACACGTATCTACAGTCTAGCTACAACACATCAGTTGTATTAGATGAGGCATATGACATATGATCAGCATTTGTAGCTTGCCGTAGGTAGCGCCCATTCTTACTTTAATTGTAACGTCTACTGATACCACTGGTAACGTTCACGTCGAGTCTGGGCCGAAATAGCGAGTCGAATCGCAAT